>NC_143507.1:23379621-23682651 GCF_051622355.1 Phaseolus vulgaris
AGGCAAGGGCGAACGGCCACCTGGTCATCATGTTCCTTACTAAAGGAAAGGTGGGCCTTGTCTCCTCCCTTCAAACGAAGGACATCTGCCTCAGTGTTAATCGAAGAGGTCTCATTCAGCAAGGCTGGGGGAGCACAAGGGTACAGTAGTTTGTAATCGAGGGTGGGGCATACGATGGTACTGGTTTGAGGAGGAGTTTGTCGCGGCTGGTTGGGTTGAGAGGTTGCAGGTCTCTGAGCCCGTTTTGAAGGGACGCTGGGGTCCCTAGGTGGGTTACGAGACGATGAGGGGTTTCCTGATGAAGGCTTTCTGCGTGGTTTTGGAGGTGGGTTACGAGAAGAGGCAGGGGGTTTGGTGTGATTCCTGTACGAGACATCAGGAGAACTGCAAAGAAGACGAAAAGAAGATGAAAAAGGGAAAAGTGGAGGGTTGATAAACATAATGACTCGATTGAAAAAGAAAAAACAACATGAACAAGGGGGGCTCGCAGAAAGGAAAGGAAAAACCTAAGCGCAGGAAAAGCAAAACAGAGAACAAACAGCCCACAACGTATGCTCCAGATAGTTAATGGATGATGCAAACCGATTAAAATGTAGCAAATATCAGTGGGAGGGATAAAAAAGTTACCTTTTGATAGTCAGAAGAGCATTCCGTAAGATGGTGATTGAGGGAGTTGAAGCGTTCGCTGAGGCGTTTCGAAAGTTTGAGAATGAAAAAGAAAATAATGGAACAGTGAAGTGGCGCGAGAATTTTAAGAGTTTCGAACGTTACAAGAAGCGCAAACGGCAGGAAATGATGGTCGTTGATAAGTCCACGTGTCAGTTAACGGAAGGGGGTTGGTGAGGTGTCAAATCAGTAAAAGACGTGGCCGTTAGCGCGCGAAGCCACGTAGATCGCCGAATTTCCAACTTCTTAGTCTTCTCGCTGGACAAATCACAGCTTATATACCGATCAGGTCATCGGGTGTGATGACATGGACAAGAGAAAGACGGGTGGTCGAGAAGTGTACATAGTCACCGCTTGTGGAGGTGGCGTTCTGCAATATACGTAATCGGGTGTCGCCAGGTTGTGTCATCGCCAAAACAAAAGATCAGGTGGTCTGACATCGTCGCGAAAAGCACATCGCCGATTTTCCCAATAAACTTAGATTGAAGCTGTTGGGGGTTCAGGCGAGGAAGTTCAAGCGTATGAACATCCCTCACAGGTACAAAGGCCAAGCGAAGCTATAAGTGAAAGATCAGGAGAAGGGTATACACCGTAACTCAAAAGGAAAATAGGAGAGAAGAGCGCGTGCTACCTAAAGAGTTAAAGTCAAACACGATGAAGGGGAGTGTTGAAAGTAACGCACGCGACATAGCAAAGAAAGCAGAAGCAGACACAAGCATGCAAAGATAAAGCGGGTAGCGTTTAAACATAAGTCAAGCGTAAATCAAGAGTTACGATTACAGATAAAGTTCATGATAGTTGCAAATTGGACAAAAGACAATCATGTACACATCCAATGTTCATAACGAGAAGCAAAATCAGGCCACTCTTCAGGGGCCTCCGGAGTTTGAACAGGGTGATGGTGAAACCACATCCTCGGGCCTCAACGCCTGGTCCAGCAGCGACCTTCGTTGCCCGTTTATCTTCGAACCTGCGCCAAAAAGGACAAGCATGGTAAAAGACGGGCACAAACTAAGGCCTACAAGATAAGTCATGCAAGAACCTAGCAAAAGCAAGGAATGGGAGGTTATAAGGGGAATCTCTCATACCTATGTACTTTTCCAAAGCCTCGGCGTTGTATTTCAGGCTTATCAAGGCAGCAGCGTCAAACCCCCCGCACCAGCCAAGATCCGGCAAGCCTCTCGATCGTTCGAAGGCAGCCTCTTAAGAGACTTGGACCTCAGGGCTTTTGCCTCCTTCACCCAATACAGAGGGAAGCCGTCAAGGGCGGAGGGTACGAGGTCGGAGCAGCAAACCTTGAAGAACTTGCCTTTCCACCCCGTGAAGGAGTGCTGGAAGGGGGTTAAGAGCACCCTACCAGGAACGTTGCTGAGAGTCACCCAGAGGTTATTTCTTTGCCTCTTCACTTCAAAGAAGTGAAGAAAGATGTCAACAGAGGGTGCACACCCTAGGAAACCGAACAGTATGTCGAAGGCTTTGACAAAGGCTCAGCTGTTAGGGTACAGCTGGGCTGGGGCAACATTGATCTCCGTTAGCAGTTCCCTCTCGAACCTGGAGAAAGGCAGACGCACGCCGACGTGCTTGAAGACCACCTGATAGAAATAAAAAAAAGGGGACCCCGTCGTTGGCCCGCTCATCCCCGCACACCGGCTCCCCTAGGGTGCAAGGAAGCACTGCGATATCATCGTCGTGCCTTTTCGCAAAGGCACGGTGATCTAGGTACTCGGGTCCCCTACATGGTCCCTCCAGGCTCTGGTGGAAACTAGGCTCGAGCACTCGTCAAGTAGTTCATCCGAAGCCCATGCATAAAGATCCCTATGATTAACTCTGGAGGAAGGAGGGTTGGCGGTCATTTTGGCACGAACTATCAATGAAAGAACTAAAGATCGAAGAAGAAGGGTTCAACAGTAGAGTAGAAGGAAAGAGTCGACGAGGAAAGAGCGCGGGGAGAGTTCTTGGAAGGAAGATGAACAGTATGGGAAAGATGCGAAGGAGTAGAAACAATGAGTTAAAGTACAGGATTTCAAAGACTCGAGCGTTACAATTGAAGCGCCAAAGGACGCTAAATGAGTACCGTGCGATTGGGCCACGTGTCACGAGATTAAGGTACGACCCGAAGTGTCACCTTTCTCGCTCAGAGAATATCACATCGTTAGAGTCCTTGAGGGTACGCCGCGCCGGCAGCGCAAATGTCACGTCAACCGGTCAGGGAGTAACACGTCATCAGAATGCCGCGAGGACAAAAGGGGCGAGGCCTTAGTCTTTTCGCTGAAACAATTGTCAGCTTAAGACTGGGGGGCTTGTGTACCGTCCCGTCCCCGGGCATTGACCAGAAGTCAAAGTCAAGTACATGGTGGGATCCCTCAAGGGACCCAGGGAAGGAAGGTCAACAGGTCGACCGCTCGAGGCATCGCCCAAGAAGAGACATCGCCGAGCAGAGACATCGCCTAAGGAAAGACATCGGACCTCAACGGTTCAGAACAGTAGCAAAGAAAGGTGGCTCCAAGGCCATAAGTTCTAGTACCAGTTGAGGGTAAAACCTGACTCGTGAAGTATCCACACCACTGTTGGGAGACCCTGGGACAGATACGACCCATGAGAGGGCCATGACCAGGTGAGAACCACGTGTATGATACGAGAGAAAGGTAGATACACCCCTAGGGAAGTGACTAGTGATTAGGGCACATGAGTTGGCGCCCAAAAGGGTCAACCCACGTGACAGAAGCACTTCGCAGAGAAGAGGGCTCACACGATGGAAAAACCTTAAGTTGGGTGGCGGCGCTGTGGGGCCCTCTGCACAGAATAACGGTCAAGACAAAGGGGCACGTGGCAATACCCACGTGCTCATTAAAGGTTTCAGGGAAAGTTTGCCAAGGTACGCGTTGAGTAAGTTAAGATTCGTATATTCCAAGGGACATTTTTATACGCTTTCAATGCGCTTAAATGTGCTATAAGGATGAGAGATGTATAAGAAGGGACCTTGGGAGCATTTGAAAAGGAGAGGGTTTTAACCTAATTCTGGCAGTTTACACATAGCATGAACCCTAGTTGTTCTCGCTGCGCACCCACTGTGAGCATAGGGCAATTAGGGCAACACAGTTCTAGTCACTCAGTTATTTCTGACCACCTTCGGAGGGTGCGTTACCTTTGATGTTTCTCGCTAGCTGACTTGATCGTCAAAGTGCAAACGGCCGCGGTTTTCAGGTATTGCAGACGGATCCTAACGAAGGTGCCCTAGCTCGCAAGGACAAACCGCGCGCAAAGACGATCCCGGTCAACCGGCCGGAACATGTTCCATTACTTATATGCAAGGATTTTAATACTTTTTAACAATTGTGGATGACTTTTCTCGATATACATGGAGTATTATGTTGCATAATAAATTTGAGGTTTGCAATCACATTATTAACTTTCTAGCTTTTGTTAAAACCCAATTTAATACTAAAGTAAAAATAATTCGCACTGACAATGGAGCTAAATTTTCTATGCATAATTTCTTTGTTTTAAAAGGTATCACACATCAAACTTCTTGTATAGAAACATCGCAACAAAATGGAATTGTTGAACACAAACATCAACACGTATTAAATGTCACTCGTGTTTTACTTTTTCAAGTCAATCTTCCTCCTCTATTTTGGGAATTTGTTGTTCATCATGTCATTTTTCTAATTAATTGTACACCTACTCGTTTGCTTGATAATATTGCACCTTATAAAAAGCTTTTTGGAAAACCTTGTGACCTCTCTTTCTTAAATTTTTTTGAATGTCTCTGCTATTGAAGTACTATTACTACAAATAGAAAGAAATTAGATGATAGATTTTTTAAATATATTTTCTTTGGCTTTCCACATAATACAAAGAGTTATATTTTTTTAAATCTGAAATATCATCGCATTGAAATCTCAAGACATGTTATCTTTTATGAATCTCATTTTCCATATAAATTGATAGGAACCCTGACACTTTATATCTACCTGTACCCAATGAATATAATCCAAACTATGATATTTCTTTTGATTTTGCACCTCACAATGAGCCCGAGGAACTTGACAACATTCACAACATTCCATTTGCTCCACTCGGTCTCTCAAACCAGCATCTTATCTTGCTGATTTTCACACCACCACCAACATTGTAAGTACAAGGTATCCAATACATAATTACTTATCTTACAATGCATTATCTTCTTCTTTCAAGCATATTGTCCCTTCCATTAATTCTAGCATTGAGCCTCATTCTTACAATAAGGCTTCCAAACATTCTTGTTGGAAAAAGGCCATGTAAACTGAGCTTATTGCTCTTGCCACTAAGAACACTTGGTTGATCACTCTTCTTGTCCCCAGGAAGAAGACTATTGGTTACAAATGGGTATACAAAATAAAATACAATTCTGATGGCACCATTGATCGTTATAAGGCCCGATTAGTTGCAAAAGGATTCACTCAACTTGAAGGTCTAGACTTTCTAGATACCTTTGCTCAAGTAGCGAAACTCACCACTTGCTATTGCAACATCACGAAATTGGATTTTGAAACAAGTTGATGTAAACAATGTCTTCCTTCATGATGATCTCCTTGAGGAAGTCTATATGAATCCTCCTTCTTGCCTCTCTCTACCCTCTCCACAACATGTATGTAAGCTTCAACGTTCACTATATGGCCTTCGCCAAGCTAGCCGACAATGGTATGCCAAACTCTCAAACTTTCTTCTCTCTAACAAATACGTCTTGTATGCGGCTGATCATTCTCTATTCCTTAAATACAATGACACCAAACTAACTGCAATCATTGTTTATGTTGATGACTTGGTTATCATGGGCGATGACAATGAGGAAATCATTGTTATTACTACTTCACTGGATCATCAATTCAAAATCAAAAACTTGGGTAACCTTACATGTTTTTTGGGACTTGAAGTGGCTTGCAACAGTACTGGTTTGCACCTAAGTCATCGCAAGTATACTCTTGATGTACTGCATGAAATTGGAATGCTAGATTCAACATCAATGCCCACTCATATGACATATTCCTCATGCCTCTCCTCCTCTCAAGGCACCAAACTCAACCCTAAAGACACTTCTACATACAGAGGACTAACTAGGCGACTCATCTACTTAACCAACACTCGACCTGACATTGCCTTTCTAGTCAACAACCTCAGTCAATTTATCTTTGCTCCTACTACAATCCACCAACAAGTTGTCTGTCGACTTCTACATTATCTCAAAGGTAATTATGAAGATGGCATCTATTTTCCTCACACCAGTACTCTTCAACTCCGAGGCTTTAGTGATTCTGTCTAGGCCACATGTCCTGAAACACAAATCCATCACCGGATACTCCATCTTCTTAGGTTACTCTTATCTTTTAGAAGTCAAAGAAACAACAAATTGTCTCTTGAAGCTCCTCTGAAGTAGAATACATAGTTTTGGCTGCCACAACCTGTGAATTATAATGGTTAACTTATATACTCAACGAACTCCACATTCCCTCCATACAACGAACAACTTTATAATGTGACAACCAGTCTATTATCCATATAGCTTCAAACCTTGTCTTTCACGAACACATCAAACATATCGAAATAGATTGTCACCTAATTCGTAAAAAAATAGATATTGGGCTCCTTAAATTACTACTTATCACCTCTGTCATGCAAATTACAGACATATTGACAATGTCGCTTGCTCCTACATCGTTCGACCCTCTTAAATCCAAGCTGGAAATGTGCAACATATACTTCCAGAATAAGGGCCCATATTTTTTTTGTCTTTGCCAAATGTTTAGGCACAATTTTTTTCTTACATATACACTCACACCTTTATTTTTTTGTACCACTGTACCATTTTATGTTTACGAAATACATTTCATTTTTAAGCTCATTCCTTCTTATTCTCTTTTTTATCTGTTCTCTCTAATCGCGATATAGATTCTTCATTCTCTCGACATATCACTTTTGGTTTATTATTCTTGATTGGACAGTGTTTAAGGCTTGCTTCTTGATCTTCATTTGAGTATAATAGCAACAAAATTTCATTCATTTAACATTATGAAAATTAATTTTTGAAATATGAAACAAGAAAAAATATAAAGATGAATATGTTATTTCAAATAAAATAAAAAAAATTAAATTTGGGAAGTGCAGTTGAGAAAAATGGAAATGTAAATAGCTGGAACCTTATAATTATCACCCTTGCATTTAGATACGCATATATGTCATTTATATTTTAATATATTTCTCTATTAGGAAGAATTCCAACAGTGAAGTAATAAAATCTTATTCAACGTAAAATTAAATAATAATGAAATATTAACAATTAATATATTAATCGTTTTTCATAACTGATCCTGCCTTTTGACCGGAACGTTGGAGAATGCCTCGTCAAAGGATCGACGTGCGCACCGCTTCTCACCTTCGTTCCTCTCCGGGATCTACTTCAAGAACCTGCAAAGAAACGATACGGCGCCGCTGCGGCCGATCGCACTCCGACGCTCAAGTCAGTGACGGTCTCACCAAATACTAAGAACGAGAACCGTGCAAATCCTCTCTCACAATCAGCTCTATCACTCGCAAGCGTAAAGTGTATGAACTGAACGTGCGTACCTCAGAAAGTTTGTTAAGAGCTCTTATATACCTGGTGGCTTTCTCTCTCCTGGCAGTTGCAGATTTGGACACGTGGCTCGCATCCAACCGTACACGTGCCATCATCTGGAGGCTCCCTGACTTGGCGCTGCTTCTACTCTCATTTTGGCTAAGTTACTTATGCATGGTACTGCCCAGTGCATAGCTAACTTAGGAGTGCGATCTCTACTGAAACTGGCGAGTTAGGGCCTTCATACACCTTCCCTGTGGTCTCGCCGGCCGCCTTCATAATCTGCTTCTCCTTCATCTTCGGCGATGTGCTTGTTCTGGCGATCTCCGACTGCTTGGTCGCCTGGGTCTGCATCTGGCGACTTCATCTTCAACCTGGCGATCGCCTATTCTGGTAAGCTGGAAGTCGGAACACGCCAACTTAACAACTGGCGACTACACGTGCCTCCCGACTTCCTTCCTATCTGCCAACCTGGCGCCTTGTCAACACGCCTACACTTTAGCAGGATGCCACGTCATCATACCCGACTACCAGGGCGGTACACAAGCCCCCCAGTCTTAAGCGAAGACTTGTCTAGCGAAAAGACTGAAAGAGCCTTCGTTAACACCGATCTACGTGGCACTGACGCAGAATTCCAAGCGATTGTACTTTCTGCTGCTCTGACGCTCCACCAAACCCTTCACTCATCGTTCGACACGTGGCTTCATCAACGGCTCTCTTCATCTGCCGTTAGCGCTTCCTAAAATCATTTCGAAAACCCTTAAACCCATTACGCTCCACTGTTCCATCACTTTCTTCGTGCTTGCAAACGCTCCAACTTACTTCTACGAAAACTCTCAACGCTCTTCAACGCTCGAGATCACCATTTTTCTCCATCGTCTTCCTGATCATCGAAAGGTAATTACTTTCCTTCATCTGCTGGGTTTCCTTGCATTTTCACCGATTTGCATCATCCTGTAACTGCCTGGTGCATACGCTGTGGGTCGTTTTTCCATTTCTCCTTCTGCGTAACTTAGAGCTTTGTCGATCGTCGCAACGAACCCACATTCGTTCGTCTTTCACCTTCCTTCTATGATCGAGTCAGCCTTTGTAACCCTCCTGATCATTTTTCCTTTCTTCTTCCTTTGCAGCTGCCATCATGACTCGCACCAAGATTACCCCGAACCCCCCTCCATCAGCGCGAAACCTTCCTTCACAAGCACACGACTCAACACAAGTTCGTGGTGCTTCCTCTTCGCAGGCTGAGAGGCCTGCATCTTCCCAAACTGCCCTGGCTCAGGCGACTCCATCTAACGCTGGAGGAGCCCCCGTCCCTCTGCCAGACTTCAAAACTCTATACCCCTGGGCTAACTCAACCCTTCTGAAGGAGACCTCGTCGGTGAACACTGCGGGAGCCGTTTTGCGGTTGACTAAGGGGGACGAAATCTACCAGTCGTTTCACAAAGAGCACGACGAAAGGATGATGGTGCTGCCTTGCCCTGCCGACCTGCCCGTGTGTGCTGATGACAAAGTAAGCGCCGACGGGCCCTTCTGCTTTGTCTATACAACTTTCTTCAAGAAGGTCAAGCTTAGGTTCCCTCTTACCCGATTCGAGAGGGAACTTTTGACCGAGCTCAACATTGCTGCCGCCCAGCTTCACCCCAACAGCTGGGCGTTTGTTCGAGCCTTTCAAATAACATGCGACCACCTGGGGTTGCCCGCGTCGGTGGACGTGTTTTTGTTCCTTTTCGAGGCCAAGCACCCAGGAGACCGCCTGTGGGTCAGCTTGAATGCAATTGCTGGGAGATCCATTTTTACCATCTTCCAGCAATCATACAAAGACTGGAAGGGAAAATTCATCCAAGTACGTGCAAACGACAAGGATACCTCCCTTCTTAATGGCTTCCCCTTGTACTGGGTGGACAAGGGGAAAAAGGAGTCCAAGAGCTGCTTCAGGAGGCCCAGAAGTCCTGATAGCATGGGAGCATTGGACAGAGACCTTTGTCTCTTCTGGAAGAAGGTGGCGGACGCCAACATAACTTTCCTCACCACCTCCCTGATCAGCTTTGAATTCTTCGAGGATCAGCTAGAATTTCAAATAGGTTAGGTCATTTGAACCATTGCTTTAATACTGCTTCTGTTTAGCTATCTCTGGACGTCTTGTGCGTTATGCGCAAGACTTTGGCTTTACTTTTCCTGCACCTATTATCTGCTTTGCTGTTTATTACACTATGCACTTATCTGTTTTCCTTGAGTTAACCCACGCATCTCTGTCCCCTGCAGATAACATGTTGCCCAGGAACATGCTCGCTGAACTCAAATCGCTCGCCCGAAACCACGGGTTGGCAACCGGTTCCCAAACGGTGCCCAACTCGGCGGTCGAGAAGGCTATCGTTCATGGGCGATCACCGCCCAAGGAACCCACCCAGCGCAAGAAACTGGTCCTTAAGAGACCTAAGCGAAAAGCCCCTCAAGTCGTCCATGAGGAGGAAGAAGAGGATGACGAGGTCACAGAGGATGGCCTCGTTACAAAAAGGAAGAGGGTGGCACCATCTTCTCCACCTGCTCCACCCCCTCTTCCAACCTCAACACCACCATCAACGCCGGCTCCTCCTCCCTCATCGCCAACACCACAAGCTCCTTCATCACCAGTCCAAGCGGTTCCGCTGGACACTGCGCCACCTGCAGCTAAGGCCCAAGAGCCAAATTTCCTGGAGGACCCCCCAAGTGCCTCTACGCCACACATCTCAGCTGGAGGGGGCCCCCCTTCAAACACCTCAGCTGCAGGAGATGTTCCAATCGGGGATGAGGTTGCTCATACCTCTCCGATTCTAATCACCGAATCCCCGATCCCGTCGCCACGCCAGGAAGCAAACACTGAAGATCCTACTAAGGAAGGTGGCGGCGAGAACCCTCAACAAGCCCCCCTGGCGCCTCTCCAAGCAGCGAACCTTTCCCTTGAAGTCACAAGGATGTGGGAACCTCTGACTGCCAAACTGAAGACCATAGCAGAGGATATCCCAGCGATCACAACGAGGGCTATGGAGAGCTCCACCAGGAGGCTTCAAGACGATCTCTTCAACCTCAAGACTGAAAATAGCACTATGAAGGTCGAGGTGGAGAAAATGTCATTCAGCCTGACGCTCGCAGAAATAGAACACTCCCGAGTGGAGGATGCCCTGAATACCGAGCTCAGGCTGGCGCGCAAGGAAGCTGCTGACCTTCGCCGCAAAGTTCACGATCTTGCTCAAGAGAAGGTCGAGTTGGAAAGCAAAATCGTGCCTCTTCGCACCAAGGCGAGCGACCTGGAGGCTCACATTCAAGCTGACGCCGCCAAGCTGCAAAAACTGGAGCAGAGGTCGATCGACCGCGAGAAGCTACTTGGGCAAGTAGAAAAAGCGAGGGACGACGCCATGGCTGATCTCGCCGAGGCAAACAAGGAGAAAGGAAAGATGGCTGCCAAGTTGGCCCAAGCTCAAACGGAATCCAAGAAGGTTACTGACGACCTTCTCCATGCTCAAGAGACCAACGCACAACTCCGAAAACAGGTTGAAGAGCTGGAGCAGCAGAACAAAGAGCTCAAGAAACAGGTTGAAGAACTTCAAGGGCAAATTGAAGAACTTAAGCTAAATTCTGCTCAGATTCTGGCTGCTGGATTCGAAGCCGCTCGGGAACAATTCGCATGCCTATTCCCCGATCTCGACCTCAGCATGGTGTCGTTGAACAACGAAGTAGTAGATGGAAAGGTCGTTCCTGCTGAAGACTAATCCACTCCACCTCATCTGCTACTTTATAATTTCCCTTGTATATACCTTGTAATAAAAACTCGTGCATATGTGTTTTGAACAGATACTTATTTCAATCACAAAGCTTGGATATTCTCTCCCCTGACTCCTTTTAAGCGCTTTAGCCTTCTTTGCATGTTTAACTTTGTCGGATTTAACTTAGTGATTTTGCAAACGCGACTTTTGACGTAACTGCCTCGAGCCAAATCAAACTCAAGCAATAATCACTTTAAACAACTTGTATTCTTAAGGCAACTAACCTTATTGCAGGAATACCCTTCAAGCAACGAACTGTAACTCAATCATTGGCTCAAACAACGTCCCACTCGACCTGCTTTATCAAACAAGTCTTTCAACCTTCTCGCCGTCGTTTAAACTCTTCCCGATCGCCAAGACCCCTTGGTAACATCAGCTTTTCCTAGCCTCATGCTTTGGCAATCGTTTCTTTATCTGGGGTAGAAGCGCCCTTTGGGATCTTCCTTTGCCCTCCTGAACTTTAGAGTAAAAGACCGGCTGACTAGGCGTTCTCTTCGAACCTACCTTAGCCACCTTTCAAGCTTCTTCCACCCTCTTCGCCATACCTGAACTCGTTCGAGACGAGAAGGATTTTATCTTGCCTATGCTCGCACGTAAGCGAGAAGGTCTTTTAACTCGCCTGAACTCGCTAAATGGCGAGAAGGACTTTATCTGGTGCCTCAACTTGCCCAGGGTGTACATCTCCTCCCCCCTGGATGCACTGAGGACCTTTTCTTTCTCTCGCCTGCACTCGCTCGGCGGCGAGGAGGTCTTTAACTGGCCTTAGCTCGCACAACGGCGATAAGGACTTTATCGGGTGCCTCAACTTGCCCAGGGTGTACATCTCCTCCCCCCTGGATGCACTGAGGACCTTTTCTTTCTCTCGCCTGCACTCGCTCGGCGGCGAGGAGGTCTTTAACTTGCCTCTACATTGCCCCAGGGGTTACATCTTCTCGCCCCCAGAACACGGAGGACTTTTACTGGTGCCTCTACATTGCCCCAGGGGTTACATCTTCTCGCCCCCAGAAACAAGGAGGACTTTTACTCTTTCTCGCCTGCACTCGCTCGACGGCGAGGAGGTCTTTTACTTGCCTCAGGACGCGCGAGAGCGTTGAGGTCTTTCATCTGGTGCCTCCGATCGCCGAAAGACGATGAGGACTTCGAAAACTTAACTGGTGCCTCTAATCGCCGAAAAACGATGAGGACTTAAAACTTAACTGGTGCCTCTAATCGCCGAAAAACGATGAGGACTTAAAACCTTTTAGAAAGCACGCGATATACTTTTCTTGCCTTAAATCATGTACAAATGACAAGGTCTTTCTTCAAAACTTTTGAAAATAGCACACATGCAATCTGAAAACACCTTATACTTCGAAAACTTTTCTTTTATTGGGTGGCCTCATTAAAAACCCTCCTTAGGGAAAAAAGAGTGCCCCCTTCAAACTGTTTTAACAGAGACATTGTAATATAACATTGTGTTTGTCTTTACTTACAACGCTCTTAACTATAGTACAACTTCAGGTGTGTGGCGCTCCAGGTGCGAGGGATCGCCCCTCCTTCCAGCGTTTCTAAGCGGTAGGCTCCGTTCCCGAGCGCCTCAGTTATTCTGAACGGTCCAGTCCACTTGGGTGATAGTTTATTCTCCATCTCGTACTGGTGGGCCTTCCTCATCACCAGATCGCCTTCTCTGAACTGCCTTGGCATCACCTTTGAGTTGTATCTTCGCTCGATCTTCCTCTTCACCGCCTCAGCCTTCAGCCTCGCCTCTTCCCTGACCTCATCCAGCAGATCCAGGTTCAGCCTTCTCTCTTCATTCGAGTCTTCCTCTACAAAGTTCTGGAATCTCGGCGAGCTCTCCTGGATCTCCACCGGAATCATGGCGTCACACCCATAGACCAAGCTAAACGGGGTCTCATGGGTTCCTGACTGCTCGGTGGTGTGGTACGCCCAGACTATACGGGGCACCTCCTCAGCCCAACTTCCCTTGGCTTTCTCAAGCCTTCTCTTCAAACCTCTCAACAACACCCGATTAGCTGATTCCACCTGGCCATTTGTTTGAGGGTGCTCGACGGATGCAAACACTTGTTGAATTCCAACCCCTTCGCAAAGCTTCTTCAACAGGTGGCTTGCAAACTGCGTCCCATTATCTGACACTAGGCGCTTAGGCACTCCAAACCGGCACACAATGTTCTTCCATACAAAACCTTCGATCTTGTGTGCGGTGATCTGGGCCACTGGTTCTGCTTCAATCCACTTGGTGAAATACTCAATCGCCACCACCAAGTACTTCATTTGCCTGATCGCCAGCGGGAAAGGTCCCAGGATGTCGATTCCCCAGGTATGAAACGGCCAAGGGCTATAGATCGACTTCAACTCCTCGGGAGGTGCCTTATGCCAATCGGCGTGCTGCTGGCATTGTTTACAACATTGGGCATATTTCTTGCAATCTTCTCTCATGGATGGCCAGTAGTAGCCTGCACGGAGAGTCCTCGCGGCCAGAGCTCGACCCCCGACGTGGCTTCCACATATACCTTCGTGGAGCTCTGCCATAATTCTCGTGCATTTCTCGCCGTGTATGCATTCCAGGAGTGGGTGAGTGAACCCAAACGTGTACAGATCGCCATCAATCAATGTGTACTTGCTGGAATTTTTCTTTACCTTCCTAGCTTCTGTTGGATCCAGCGGGAGGAGGCCATCTGCCAGGCACCGCTTGTACTGTGTTATCCAAGTGTCTGGCTCACGGTCGGCGCAGACTTGCATCACGTCCACCTTCTCTCCTCGACATGCTCTAATTCTCGGCGATCTCAAAGTTTCTTGCGTCAAAGACTTATGGCTTCTCGCTGCTCTCTCCGTCGACTTGCTTATCTGAAGGACCAGGTGATCTGCTACAAATGCCCTCGGCGTCTTCAGAGTTTCTTGAATCACTGTCCTCTGCCTACCCCCCTTGCCTGAGCTGGCGAGCTTAGCAAGCAAGTCAGCTCGGGCATTCTGCTCTCGGGGCACATGTACTACTTCAAAAGAGGCAAAGGAACTCTTCAATTCCTGCACATACGCCAAGTAAGCCGCCATTTGTGGATCTTTAGCCTGGAACTCGCCTGTTACTTGCCCTGTGACTAGCAGCGAGTCACTCTTAGCCATCAGCACCCTAGCTCCCATCTCCTTGGCCAGCAGAATCCCGGCGATCAGCGCCTCATACTCTGCTTGATTGTTGCTGGCTTTGAAGGCAAACCTCAAAGATTGCTCAATCAGCACGCCGTTGGGCCCTTCCAATATGACTCCAGCACCGCTACCCTGCTGGTTCGACGATCCATCCACCGAGATTACCCAACGGAAATCGTCTCCTTCAACCCGCGTCGCCTCGATGAGAGCTCGACCACAAAATCTGCAAAGATTTGCCCCTTGATCGGGCCTCGGGGCTCATATTTAATGTCAAACTCTGACAACTCCACTGCCCACTTCACCATTCTTCCCGCAACGTCAGGTTTCTTCAAGACCTTCTGGATGGGCAGGTCAGTCATCACCAGTATTGTGAAACTGTGGAAGTAGTGGCGCAACCTCCTCGCCGAAAACACCACAGCCAGCGCAGCCTTCTCCAGGGCCTGATATCTCGTTTCTGGGCCCTGCAACACCTTGCTCACAAAATAAATAGGCTTCTGAGCCTGATCTTGATCCTGGGCGAGCACCGCACTCACCGCCCTCTCAGTCACAGCGAAATACAACCTGAGAGGGATTCCCGCCAGCGGTTTGCACAGAACTGGCGGGCTCGCCAGATACTCTTTTAGTTTGACGAAAGCCTCCTCGCACTCTTTTGTCCAAACGAACTTGTTATTGCGCCGCAGACACTGAAAATAGGGATGTCCCTTTTCTCCGCTAGCTGACACGAAGCGAGATAGGGCTGTCATCCGACCTGTTAGCTGCTGGACCTCTTTCACCGTAGCTGGGCTTCTCATCGCCAAGATGGCGGCACACTTGTCTGGGTTAGCTTCTATCCCCCTTTCAGTCAAGAGAAAACCCAAAAACTTTCCAGCCTCCACGCCGAAAATGCATTTCTCCGGGTTGAGCTTTAACTTGAACTTGGCGATCGTCGTGAACAATTCTTCCAAGTCTGCAACGTGCTTGCCTTTCTCCTGCGAGGTCACGACCATGTCATCGACGTAGGCTTGCACGTTCCTTCCCAGCATTGGTGCAAGTACTCGATCCATCAACCTCTAGTACGTGGCCCCCGCGTTCTTCAGCCCAAACGGCATCACCTTATAGCAGTAGCACGACCTCTCCGTCATGAAGGCTGTTTTTTCTTCGTCCATGGGATGCATCTTGATCTGATTATAGCCCGAGAAGGCATCCAGGAAACTCAGCAGCTTGCACCCTGCAGCACTATCAACCAGGGCATCAATGCTTGGTAAAGGATACAAATCCTTTGGGCAAGCTTTATTCAGATCGGTGAAATCGACGCACATGCGCCATTTCCCGTTACTCTTCTTCACCAGTACGACATTTGCCAACCATTCAGGGTACTGGACTTCCCTGATGTGGCCTGCAGCGAGGAGTTTCTGGGTTTCGTCCCTGATCGCCTGCCTCCTCTCCTCGTTGAATTTTCTTCTCCTTTGTAGCACCGGTCTCACCATGTTGTCCATCGCCAGATGATGGCACAAGAAGTCGGGATCGATCCCGGGCATGTCCGAAGCGGACCAAGCAAACGCGTCCAGATGCCGCTCAATCACCTTGGCGATCTGGTCCTGGAGATCGACCTCCAGAGATCTTCCGAGCTTGAAGATTTTCCCTCCGATCTCCTTCTCGAGCCACTGCTCAACAGGTTTGGGCCTGGATTCTCTGGCGATCACCGCCCTGGCGATTCCCTGTTCCCTTGCTTCCTCAGGGCGATTCCGTGCCTCTTCCTCCTCCAGGCCAGCATTCCTCTCCCCTAGCTCAGCGTCTATCATCTCTACATCCCTTCCGGCGGCCTCCTCTGTTACCGGCGGTCTGGGCTTCACACCGGGAGGTGGGGTGGTTGTTACATAACTCACTGATCTTTTGTTTTTCAGGCTATTCTCATAGCACCTTTTCGCTTCTTTCTGATCAGACTTGATCGTGATCACCACCCCTTCCATGGACGGCAACTTCACCTTCATGTGCCGAGTCGACGGAATGGCGCCTATCCTGTTAAGAGTGGGCCTTCCCAACAGGATGTTATACGCTGAGGGGGCGTTTACGATGAGGTACTTGATTTTCTCCGTCCTCGACCCAGCCCCATCTGTAAATGTGGTTCTCAGCTCAATGTACCCCCTGACCTCCACCTGGTCGCCAGCGAACCCATATAAGCACCCTCCATAGGGCCTTAGCTGGTCAAGGGGCAACTCCAGCTGCGTGAAAGTCGGCCAGAACATCACGTCTGCCGAGCTTCCTTGGTCCACCAGGACTCTGTGGACCTTCCTCCCTGCTATTACCAACGAAATAACTATGGGATCGTTGTCATGAGGCACAACGTCCCGAAGATCCTGCTTTGTGAACGTAATGTCCACTTCCGGCGAGTGATCTTCAAACATGTCCACTGTCATCACCGATCGCGCATACTTTTTCCTCTGCGATGCGGTGCATCCACCACCTGAGAAACCCCCTGCAATGGTGTGGATCTCCCCGTGGATAGGCATCTCGTGTTGCTGGGCTTCTCCACCTGCTGGCTGGGAACTCGACGCTCCCCCCGTCCTTCTATCCAGCAGATAGTCATTCAGGAAACCGCTCTTAACCAGATCGTCGAGCTGATATCCCAAAGACAAACACGAGTCCAAGGTGTGGCCAAAACATTGGTGGAACTCGCACCAGGCGTCCGGCTTTGACCCCAGCACCTTGTCGCCCACCTTCTCAGGCGCCTTCAACCTAGCAGATATGTTAGGGATGGCGATCAGGTCTGCTAGTCCCATGACAAATTTGTGCTTAGGCGGGCGATTGTATTCCCGGCGTGCTGGCTGCTGGCGTGCTGGTTGTTGGCGCGCTTGGCTTCTTCCCCTATTTCTCCTGTCGTAAGGATGGCGAGTCCTCTGGTCTTTTCTGGCCGCCGCCGCCGTTTTAAGCACCCTCTGCGGCTGGATCCTGGTCTGGGCGCGTGGCCTGGCGGGAGCCACGCTGCCTCTCTTCTCGGCGACTTCACTCTCGTCGGCGATGTGGGCCACCGCAAGTCGCCTGACTTCAACAAACGTCGTTGGATGAGCCCTGATCAAGGCCTCGCAGAATGGCCCTGGCTGCACGCCCTTCTTGAAGGCATAGACCAGCATTTCTTCATCCTTGGCCGGCGATCTGACCATCTGCGCTCCGAAGCGATTGAGGTAGTCTCTGAGGGACTCCCCATGGTACTGCCTTATATCAAACAGATCATAGGACACCCTGGGCGGTGCCTTATTCACAATGTACTGTTCAACGAAGATCTTTGAGAATTGTTGAAAATTGGTTATGTGGCCGTTAGGCAGGCTCACAAACCACTCCATCGCCGTTCCCTGGAGCGTACTCACGAAAATCTTGCAGTAGACGGCGTCTGACCCTCCCGACAGCATCATCTGCGTGTGGAACGTGGTCAGATGAGCCTCTGGATCCTCCACGCCGGTAAAAACAGCTTTAACCGGAACCACGCTCGTGGGAATTGGCGTGTCGGTAATCGCCTGAACAAAAGGCATTGGGAAAACACGAGGTGGCGTTGACGGCGCCGCCTCTTCAACAGAAAAACGTCCTTGTTGCTCCTGAAGAGCTCGACGCAGCTCCTCAGTCACCTTGCTGAGCTCCTCGTTTCTGGCGCGAGAGGCGACCAGGTCCTCATGTATTCTTGCCTGCTCTACGCGCGAGGCTTCCACAGTTGCCTGCAACGAGCGCATCATCTCTGCCATCTGCGCCATGGTCATGGCGGCGTCGCCTTCAGCAGCGACAGGCGCCACGGGACTGGAACGATTGCTTCTCATTTTTCTCATTAACTTCAGCGAAACACAGGAATACAGCAAACAACACTTCAACCACGATCGAATCAGCGATCAATCGGAGAAAACTCAAGAAACTGCGCAAGAACTCAAGAACACCGCAAACCTTCGAAGGAAACCACAACTTCACCAAAAACCACCGTTCCCCCGCGGACAACCAAACAAGCGCAAGAGCTCGAACTTCCACCAAACAGATTGCGCGCAAGCAACAAAAGACCTTACTCCACCGATCGAAAACCAAACAAACGGTACAAAACGCCGATTCACCGAACGAAACTCAAAGAAACTGCGAACGACGGTTGCACCAGCACACAACCACGCAGAAAACCTCGAAAACTTCCACGAACTCACGCTGTGGATGGGAGCAAGTTTTACACGGTCCCACGGTGGGCGCCTGATGATCCTGCCTTTTGACCGGAACGCTGGAGAATGCCTCGTCAAAGGATCGACGTGCGCACCGCTTCTCACCTTCGTTCCTCTCCGGGATCTACTTCAAGAACCTGCAAAGAAACGATACGCCGCCGCTGCGGCCGATCGCACTCCGACGCTCAAGTCAGTGACGGTCTCACCAAATACTAAGAACGAGAACCGTGCAAATCCTCTCTCACAATCAGCTCTATCACTCGCAAGCGTAAAGTGTATGAACTGAACGTGCGTACCTCAGAAAGTTTGTTAAGAGCTCTTATATACCTGGTGGCTTTCTCTCTCCTGGCAGTTGCAGATTTGGACACGTGGCTCGCATCCAACCGTACACGTGCCATCATCTGGAGGCTCCCTGACTTGGCGCTGCTTCTACTCTCATTTTGGCTAAGTTACTTATGCATGGTACTGCCCAGTGCATAGCTAACTTAGGAGTGCGATCTCTACTGAAACTGGCGAGTTAGGGCCTTCATACACCTTCCCTGTGGTCTCGCCGGCCGCCTTCATAATCTGCTTCTCCTTCATCTTCGGCGATGTGCTTGTTCTGGCGATCTCCGACTGCTTGGTCGCCTGGGTCTGCATCTGGCGACTTCATCTTCAACCTGGCGATCGCCTATTCTGGTAAGCTGGAAGTCGGAACACGCCAACTTAACAACTGGCGACTACACGTGCCTCCCGACTTCCTTCCTATCTGCCAACCTGGCGCCTTGTCAACACGCCTACACTTTAGCAGGATGCCACGTCATCATACCCGACTACCAGGGCGGTACAATAACTATAGTTACGTATTAATGAGTTTTAATTTAATTAAAAATAACAAAATTCTTGAATGCAACCACTTGTTGATCTGTAGAATTTTGGAATTACTTATTATATGTTTTAAGTATTTTATTAATTATATTTAAACATAGCTAATAACAACTCACTATAATATTTATATCTTCTCATATATTTTCCCATACCAAATCACTTGATATAACACTGTTAGCATTAATAATTATATTCGAACTATTGATTATATCGAAATAAAATCCAATAAAATTATAATAAAAATAACCAAGGTTAGTTATCTTTAGAATACTTTTTTATTCTTCTTGTCAATATTAAAATAACAAGAATTATTCTTTATAATTGTTTTTTTATTTTCACATATAACAAGACTTTTTCAACTTCAATAATCCAAATCTTTTATATAATGTTCTTACAACAAGGACCGAGAACACTCAAATAAGTTAACAAGATTAACTTCTTTCACTGATCTTCTGGTTTTGAGCTTTCGACTCCTCTCCAGTTTTGGATTTTGGGATGCTCCTCAGGCTGGACTCTCTCGGCTTCTCCTTAGGCTGGACTCTCTCGGCTTCTCCTCGAGTTGGGCTCTCGGCTTCTTCTCGGGTTGGGTTCTCGGCTTCTTCTCGAGTTGGGCTCTCGGCTTCTTCTTGGGTTGGGCTCTCGGCTTCTTCTCGGGTTGGGCTCTCGGCTTCTTCTCCTCACGGGTGGGTGTGTGTACCTGCAAGGCGCTCTGATGCCAAAGTCAGATATAGTTTTATGTTCATCAGATAAATTGAATCTTACTTACCTCTTGGGTTGAACCTCTATTTATAAGGCTCTCTTATTGGGCTTAAAAGTTACCTGGGTCTTTTGTTTTTGCACCTAACATTTTGAAAACACACACCTGTATATTTGGGCTCATCTTATGGGCTTTGCTATAATAACTAATTTAATTTTACTTACTTACTTTTTATATTTAACCTTCTGGCCGAAACTTTCGGTTGACCTTTCGGCCTAGACAGTACACTGACCCCCAGGCATGAGGATTTAAAAAAGACGTTATGCCTAATGAAAATGACAAATTTTGTATTTAATATGTCAGTAGAAATATCTCTTAGAATTTTGATGGAGATACTCCAAAATTTCCTTTGTATTGGACGCAAGATCCATTAAAGTTTAATTCGTGGTCCTGTCACTCAATGAATGATGTGGATCATTATGTTATTGAAGTTTTTGGTCATCTCTCGTATCGTATTCCCACTCGCGCTTTGTTACAATTGTATACTTCAAAAAGTCCACAAGAGGATCTCATCGGTATGTAATTGTTTCGCTTTCGTCTCGTTTTATAGCATGAGATTTTTAACTTTGCTAAATTTTTCATTGACTTTCAGCATTGATGGCGTCTACAAATCCAAAATGTTGTTCATATTTCACAAAACTTCTTAACAGAACGGGTGATGTCACTCCTCGGCGTAAGAATATGGTCAACCCTGTAGTAGAGGTAGAAATTGTGGAACCTCTTTCTCGTATCAAAGCCACTGAACCTGCAAAAGATGATCATGTTGCTGGTCCCTCAAAAAAAGTCCAAAAAACGTGCTAGAAGTAGCAAAAAATGATATTCTTCTTCTAGGTGCCACCGTCATGCTAAAGGTGGTTCAACAGAACCTCTTCCCGAATCTATTTTTGGTGCTTCCACGAAATATGCTAAGTTTGTCCAAACTTCCTTTTCTGAGTCATCTTATAACATGTTGAAAGCTGAGGATGTTGCTTCTTTGGCTGATTCTATCATCGAGCTTTCGAGTAGAACCCTTTTGATTGGGAAGATGGTGAAAGCAAAGAATGGTAGTTGTGTGTCTCTTGCCGAGTTTGAAAAGTGTACCGCCCTGATAATCGGAAGTGATGACGTGGCATCCAGCTACAGTATAGGCGTGTTGACAAGGCGCCAGGTTGGCAGAAGGGAAGGAAGTCGGGGGGCTCGTGAAGTCGCCAGTTATTAAGTTGGCGTGTTCCGATCTCTAGCATACCAGAATCGGCGATCACCGGGTTAAAGATGAAGTCGCCAGATGTAAACTCAGGCGACCTAGTGATTGGAGATCGCCAGAGCAAGCACATCGCCAGAGATGAAGGTGGTGCAGATTATGAAGGCGGCCGGCGAGACCACATGGAAGGTGTACGAAGGCACCCTAACTCGCCAGTTCCAGTAGAGATCGCGCTCCCAAGTTAGCTATGCACTGGGCAGTACCATGCATAAGTAACTTAGCAAAATGAGAGTAGAAGCAGCGCCCAAGTCAAGGAGGCTCCAGATGAAGGCACGTGTACGACTAGATGCGAGCCACGTGTCCAAGTCTGTAACTGCCAGGAGAGAGAAAGTAACCAGGTATATAAGAGTTCTCAACGAACTTTCTGAGGTACGCGCGTTCAGATTACACTCTTTACGCTTGCGAGTTATAGAGCTTACTGTGAGAGAGAATTTGCACGGTTCCTGTTCTCTTAGTATTTGGTGATTCGGTTACTGACTTGGGCGTTGGAGTGCGATCGGCCGCAGCGGCGCCGTTCTGTTCCTTTGCAGGTTCTTGAGGTGGATCTCGAAGAAGAGCGGAGGTTTGAAGCGGTGCGCACGTCGATCCTTTGACGAGGCAGTTTCCAGCGTTCCGGTCAACAGGCAGGATCATCAGGCGCCCACCGTGGGGCCGTGTAAAACTTGCTCCCATCCACAGCGTGAGTTCTTGAAGGTTTTCGAAGTTTTCTGCGTGGTTGTGTGCTGGTGCAACCATCGTTCGCTGTTTGCTTGAAATTTGTTCGGTGAATTCGCGTTTTATACCGTTCGTTTGGGTTTTCGATCGGTGAAGGGAGGTTTTCCTGCTGTTTACGCGTAATTTGTTCGGTGGAGTTGAGTTCTTTCGCTCGATTAGTTATCCGTGGGAAGAGCAGTGGTTTCTGGTGGAGTTGCAGGTTTCTTTGGAGGTTGCGGTGTTCTTGAATTTTCTTGCGGAGTTTCGCACAGTTTTTCCGATTGATCGCTGAGTCAATCGTAGCTGAAGTAAGTGTTGTTCGCTGCATTCTGTGATTCGCTGAGTTTCATGAGAAAAATGAGAAGCAATCGTTCAAGTCCAGTTGCGCCCGTCGCTGCTGAATGCGCCGCTGCCATGACCATGGCGCAGATGGCAGAGATGATGCGTTCGTTGCAGGCAACTGTGGAAGCCTCGCGCATAGAGCAGGCGAGAATGCATGAGGACCTGGTCGCCTCTCGCGCCAGGAATGAGGAGCTCAGCAAGGTGACTGAGGAGCTGCGTCAAGCTCTTCAGGAGCAGCAAGGGCGTTCTTCTGCTGAAGAGGTCGCGCCGTCGTCGCCACCTCGTGTTTTTCCTATGCCTTTCGCTCAGGCGATTACTGACACGCCTATTCCTACGAGCGTGGTCCCTGTCAACGCTGTCTTTACCGGCGTGGAGGATCCAGAGGCTCATCTAACCACGTTCCATACGCAGATGATGCTGTCGGGAGGGTCAGACGCCATGTATTGCAAGATGTTCGTGAGCACGCTCCAGGGAACGGCGTTGGAATGGTTTGTGAGCCTGCCTAACGGTCACATAACCAATTTTCAGCAGTTCTCGAAGGTTTTCGTCGAGCAATACATCGTGAACAAGGCACCGCCCAGGGTGTCTTATGATTTGTTTGATATAAGGCAGTACCAGGGAGAGTCCCTCAGAGACTACCTGAATCGCTTTGGAGCGCAGATGGTCAGATCGCCAGCTAAAGATGAAGAAATGCTGGTCTATGCATTCAAGAAGGGCGTGCTGCCAGGACCATTCTGCGAGGCCTTGATCAGGGCTCACCCTGCAACGTTTGCTGAGGTCAGGCGACTTGCGGTGGCTCACATCGCCGACGAGAGTGAGGTCGCCGAGAAGAGAGGGAGCGTGGCTCCCGCTAGGCCACGCGCCCAGACCAGGATCCAGCCGCAAAGGGTGCTGGAGACAGCGGCGGCGGCCAGGAAGGACCAAAGGACTTGCCATCCTTATGATAGGAGGAACAAGGGGAGGGGCCAGGGACACCAGCAACCAGCACGCTGGGAATATAATCGCCCGCCTAAGCACAAGTTTGTTATGGGATTGGCGGACCTGATCGCCATTCCCAATATATCTGCTAGGTTGAAAGCGCCTGAGAAGGTGGGCGACAAGGTGCTTGAGGCGCAATAACAAGTTTGCCTGGACGAAGGAGTGCGAGGAAGCCTTCGTCAAGCTGAAGGAGTATCTGGCGAGCCCGCCGGTTTTGTGCAAACCGCTGGTGGGAACCCCTCTCAGGTTGTATTTTGCTGTAACTGAGAGGACGGTGAGTGCGGTGCTTGCCCAGGATCAAGATCAGGCTCAGAAGCCTATTTATTTTGTTAGTAAGGTGTTGCAGGGCCCCGAAACGAGATATCAGGCCCTGGAGAAGGCTGCGCTGGCTGTGGTGTTTTCAGCGAGGAGGTTGCGCCACTATTTCCATAGCTTCACCATACTGGTGATGACTGACCTGCCCATCCAGAAAGTTTTGAAGAAGCCCGACGTTGCGGGAAGGATGGTGAAATGGGCAGTGGAGCTGTCAGAGTTTGACATCAAGTATGAGCCCCGAGGCCCGATCAAGGGGCAAATCTTTGCAGATTTCGTGGTCGAGCTCTCGTCTGAGGCGACACGAGTTGAAGGGGACGGCTTCCGTTGGGTACTCTCGGTGGATGGATCGTCGAACCAGCAGGGTAGCGGTGCTGGAGTCATTTTAGAAGGGCCCAATGGCGTGCTGATCGAGCAATCTTTGAGATTTGCCTTCAAAGCCAGTAACAATCAAGCAGAGTATGAGGCGCTGATCGTCGGAATTTTGCTGGCCAAGGAGATGGGAGCTAGGGTGCTGATGGCTAAGAGTGACTCGCTGCTAGTCACAAGGCAAGTAAAAGACCTCCTCGCCGTCGAGCGAGTGCAGGCGAGAAAGAGTAAAAGTCCTCAGTGTTTCTGGGGGCGGGAAGATGTAACCCCTGGGGCAATGTAGAGGCACCAGTAAAAGTCCTCAGTGTTTCTGGGGGCGAGAAGATGTAACCCCTGGGGCAATGTAGAGGCACCAGTAAAAGTCCTCAGTGTTTCTGGGGGCGAGAAGATGTAACCCCTGGGGCAATGTAGAGGCACCAGTAAAAGTCCTCAGTGTTTCTGGGGGCGAGAAGATGTAACCCCTGGGGCAATGTAGAGGCACCAGTAAAAGTCCTCAGTGTTTCTGGGGGGGGAGGAGATGTAACCCCTGGGGCAATGTAGAGGCACGATTTAAAGACCTTCTCGCCTATGAGCGAGTTCAGGCGAGTTAAAGACCTTCTCGCCTATGAGCGAGTACAGGCGAGTTAAAGACCTTCTCGCCTATGAGTGAGTTCAGGCGAGTTAAAGACCTTCTCGCCTATGAGCGAGTTCAGGCAAGATAAAATCCTTCTCGTCTCGAACGAGTTCAAGTATGGTGTAGAGGGTGGAAGAAGTTCTGAGGGTGGCTAAGGTAGGTTCGAAGAGAACGCCTAACCACCCGGTCTCTTGCTCTGAAGCACAAGGAGGTATAGAAGGATCCGAAAGGCGCCTCTACCCCCCAGATGAAAGAGCAATGGCCAAGGTGTGAAGGCAGGAAGAAGCTGGTGTCACCAAGAGTCTCTAGCGACCAGGAAACGTTCAAGCAATGGCGAGAAGTCAAAGACCTGTTTAATGAAGCAGATCGGGTGTAACGACGTCATAAAGCCAGGGGTTGAGTTAAAGTCCATTGCTTGAAGTATCATTTTACGCTAAGGTTCATTGCCTTAAGTTTACGAGTTGTTAAATGTGATTATTATTCGAAGTTGAGATGGTTCGAAACAGCTCAGTACAAGATCGTGCCTACGAGATTACTAAGTTATTTCTTTGAAGTAAATCACGCAAGGAAAGTTAAAGGTAGACGAAGGGGTTACAAGAAGAAATGCAAAAGTAATTTCGTTAAGTAAAGTATCAGCTCAAAAATACATGTACAAGAAAATACGAGTTTATTACAGAATTATATACAAGGGAAAGGCACGAAGGTAGCAGATGGAGAGAATCGATTAGTCTTCAGCGGAAACCACTTTTCCATCCACTACCTCGTTATCAAGAGACACCATGCTGAGGTCCAGGTCGGGGAACAAGCAGGCAAATTGTTCCCGCGCAGCTTCGAATCCAGCAGCCAGAATTTGAGCAGAATTCAGCTTGAGTTCTTCAATCTGCTTCTGAAGTTCCTCAATCCGTTTCTTGAGATCTTCAGTCTGTTCTTTCAGCTCCTTATTCTGCTGCTCCAGCTCTTCAACTTGCTTCTTGAGTTGTTCATTGGTTTCTTGAGCCTGGAGAAGGTCTTCAGCAACCTTCTTGGATTCTGCTTGCGCTTGTCCCAATTCGGCAGCGAGCTCCCCTTTTTCCTTGTTGGCTTCAGCGAGCTCAGCCATGG
Source organism: Phaseolus vulgaris (assembly GCF_051622355.1). NCBI lineage: Eukaryota > Viridiplantae > Streptophyta > Magnoliopsida > Fabales > Fabaceae > Phaseolus > Phaseolus vulgaris. The sequence goes on from NC_143507.1 coordinate 23,405,253, forward strand.
CGTCATCCCTCGCCTTTTCCACCTTTCCAAGGAGGGTCTCTCGGTCGGCTGACCTTTGCTCCAATTTCTTCACCTTGGCGGCGTCAGTTTTAATGAGAGCCTCCAGGTCAGCCACCCTGACGCGATAAGGCACAATCTTGCTCTCCAGTTCAATCTTTTCTTGAGCCAGTTGCTGCACCTTATGGCGGAGATCAGTGGCCTCCTTGCGCGCCAATCTGAGCTCGGTGTTCATTGCGTCTTCTACTCGGGAGTGCTCAATCTCCGCGAGTGTCAAGTTGAAGGACAACTTCTCCACCTCAACCTTCATGGTGCTGTTCTCTGTCTTAAGGTTGAAGAGGTCGTCCTGGAGCTTCCTGGTGGAGCTCTGCACCGCCCTGGTTATGATGGCGGGAATGTCTTCTGCTATCGTCTTCAGCTTAGCAGATAGAGGCTCCCACATCCTCGTGACCTCAAGAGGGAGGTTTGCGGCTTGGAGAGGCGCTGGTGGGGCCTGTTGTTGGTTTCCGTCGCCACCTTCTTTAGTTGGTTCTTCAGTGGGTACTTCTGCTCGTGGTGGCGACGTCGGGGACTCGGTGATCAAAATCGGAGAGGTGTGGGCAACCTCATCCCCGATTGGAGCGGCATCTGCAGCTGAGGCGTTAGAAGGAGGACCCCCTCCAGCTGATACATATGGCGTGGAGGCGCTTGGGGGGTCCTCCAAGAAATTGTCTTCGGCGGCCTCGACCGCGGGTGGCGCAGTTGCCAACGGAATGGCTTGGACTGGGGAAGCGGGAGCTGGTGGAGATGGCATTGTTGGAGGTGGAGCAGGCGTGGATGGCGGTGTTGAGATTGGAAGAGGGGGTGGGGCAGGTGGTGAAGAAGGTGCCACCATCTTCCTCTTTGTAACGAGGCCATCTTCGGTGACCTCGTCATCTTCTTCCTCCTCCTCGTGGACTATCTGGGGAGCTTTCCTCTTAGGCCTTTTGAGGACAAGCTTCTTACGTTGGGCGACGGGCTGGACGTCGGAGGGAGCTGGGCCCTTAGGTGGCGATCGACCCTGGGCAACGGCGATCTCCACCACCGAATTCGGTACTGTTTGAGAGCCCGTCGCCAGCCCGTGGGTTCGGGCGAGCGCCCTCAATTCAGCAAGCATACCCTTGCCCAACATGTTATCTGCATAGAACAAAAATGCATGGGTTAACTCAGAGAGAAAATAAGTGCATAAGGCAGTATGCAGCAAAGCAGATGATCAGTGCAAAAAAATAAAACCAAAGTCTTGCGCATAATGCACAAGACGCCCAGAAACAGTTAAACAGAAGCAATATTAAAACAACAGTTTAAATGTTCTAACCTATTCGAATTTCGAGTTGGTCCTCGTAGAATTCGAAGCAGATCAGGGTGGTGGTAAGGAAAGTGATGTTGGCATCCGCCACCCTTTTCCAGAAAAGGCAGAGATCTCTGTCCAACGCTCCCATGCTATCAGGACTTCTGGGTCTCCTGAAGCAGCTCTTGGACTCTTTCTTCCCCTTGTCCACCCAGTACAAGGGGAAGCCGTCGAGTAGGGAGGCGTCCTTGTCGTTAGGGCGCACTTGGACGAACTTCCCTTTCCAGTCTTTATAGGATTGCTGGAAGAAGGCGAAGATTGACCTCCCAACAATCGCATTCAAGCTAACCCACAGGCGGTCTCCTGGGTGCTTGGCTTCGAAGAGAAAGAGAAATACGTCTACGGATGCGGGCAACCCCAGATGGTCGCACATCACTTGGAACGCTCGCACAAACGCCCAGCTGTTGGGATGGAGCTGGGCGGCGGCGATGTTGAGCTCGGTAAGGAGCTCCCTTTCGAAACGGGTGAAAGGGAACTTGAGCTTCACCTTCTTGAATAAGGTTGTGTAGACGAAGCAGAAGGGCCCGTCAGCGCTCACCTTATCATCGGCACAAACGGGCAGATCGGGGGGGCAAGGTAGCACTATCATCTTTTCATCGTGCTCCTTATGAAATGTTTGGTGAGGCTCATCCCCCTTTGTCAATCGAAAGACTGCGCCAGCAGTGTTCACGGAAGACGTTTCCCTCAACAGGGTCGAGTTGGCCCAGGGGTAGAGTTTTTTGAAGTCTGGCAGGGGAACGGGGCTCCTCCGGCGATAGGTGGAGTCGCCTGGGCCAGGTTGGGGCGGGAAGGTGCAGGCCTCTCAGCCTGGGAAGATGAAGCACCGCGTGCTCGTGGTGGGATGAGTGCTTGAGAAGAGGGGTGTCGCGATGAAGGAGGAGGATTCAGGGTGATCTTTGAGCGGGTCATTCTCGAAGCTGCAAAGGAAGAAGAAAAGGAAAAATGATCAGGGTTCGCAGAGGCTGACTCGATCGTGGGAGAAGGGTGAAAAGCGAACGAACAAAGGTTCGTTGCGACGATTGACGAAGCCCTAAGTTACGCAGAAGGAGAAATGGAAAAAGCAACCCACAGCGTATGCACCAGACAGTTACAGGATGATGCGAAACGGTTAAAATGCAAGAAAAACCAGTAGAAGAAGGAAAGTAGGTACCTTTTGATGATCAGGAAGACGACGAAGGATGATGGTGATTCAGAATGTTGGAGAGCGCTGAGAGTTTTTTGCAGGAGGAAGTTAGAGCGTTTGTGAATATGAAGAAAAGTGATGGAACAGTGTGGAGTGAAAATGGGTTTAAGAGTTTTTTCGAAATGGGTTTAGGAAGCGCAAACGGTAACTGAAGGTAACCGTTGATGAAGCCACGTGTCGAACGATGGGTGAGGGGTTTGGTGGAGCGTCAGAGAAGCAGAAGGTACAACCACTTGGAATTCTGCGTCAGTGCCACGTAGACCAGTGTTAACGTGACTCCTCTAGTCTTTTCGCTGGACAAGTCCTAGTAGAGATCGCGCTCCCAAGTTAGCTATGCACTGGGCAGTACCATGCATAAGTGATGGATATCCACTAGGAGAGGATTTTATTAATGAAGGAAGAGGATTTTCACCTACACATTTGAAGTTCTTCCTTCTAGTCTTCTCACAAATTAAAAGAAGTCAAAGAGAAGATCAAGCCTAAAGATAAAGAAGTCTACAAACTCTCAAATAATAGGCTTCATATTAAATATCTCTCTTTATAGTTTCTTTTAAATTGTAAATAATATAGAATAATGTTTAGAAAGGTGCTTAGAGGGAAACATGAGACACCTCTTTTGTAAAAGCATCTTTAGGCTTTAGCTTAGCAAATTCTAGAAGCTTGGGGAGTGAGCTTAGTAAGGGGGTGTGATCTTAGGAGTTTTTTGGGTAGCTTAGGGAATAAGCTATGTAAATGACCAGCCCTTACTCCTATAAAAGGAGGGCTTAGGTCCTTCACAATTCAGATTGGAATTTTATAGTAGAGAGACTATACTCAAATTTGGAGAGAAATTGTGAGTCTTGAGTCTTCTTCTTCCTTTGCCTTATCTTGTGAGCAATGGTGAGCTTCAAGTGGCGGCACTCCATCACTTATCTTGGTTCAAGGTTCCAAGTGGCGTGAATGGCTTCTTCCAATTCTCAAAATCCAGCAAGCATCTTATTCTATAAGTGTTCTTCTTCCCTTTTCTTCAATTTTCCATTCGGTAGTTTTGATTCCTAGAGTTTACTTCTTTTTCTACCGTTTATTTTGTGTTTCCAGCATTGTGTTCTTAATTCTGTTTTGGTTCAGTAGCTATCATTTAAATTCTGTCCAGTTTTAATTCTTGTTCTTCTTTCCTTTTGTTTTGATTCAATTTGACAATACATGGACTTCAATATGAGTCTTGGTTGGTGCTTAGTTTTGGTGAGTTCTTGAATTTAGAACATTGATCCAATTCTAAAGTAGAGTGCCTTTTAAATCCAGCTCAAGTTGTTCCTAAGAATGTCAAGAATCATGTGTTCTTGTAGTTACATTCACATCATGTGGTATCTAGAGTCTAGGCTTGTTTTTGCTTAATTCTTGAGTTGTATTGCACTTCACTTTCAAGAGCTCTTTAATTCAAGTTGTTTACCATTCTGTTTTAGGATTTATTTTGAGTTTTCTTGCTGTTTTCTTTTGTTACACCATGTGTTTGTGAAAAGGACTTTAGCACTCATTGTTCATATGAGTATGGCTGCTCTTTTGGAATGGCATTCTCCTTCCTAGAGCTGACCTTAAGCTTCCTTTCACTTGTGGTTATATCTTGTTATATGTCTTTTAATTTTGTAATCATGTCAAGTTTTGTCTTAGTCATGTTATTCCATAATTGTCATTACTTCTAGTAGTACTTTTATTGCTTTAATTGTTTCTTGCTTTGGTTTACTTTCTGTTTTTTGAGTTTATTGCTTGATCCTTTGTGCATTTTCCTTTTTAGATTTGAGTTCATGCTTGTATTTTCATTCTATACAAGTTCCTTTACACAATTTCCATTATGTCTTTGCTAGTTCATCATACTGTTTTTCATTCCTAAATAGGCTCCTCTGTTTTCTTACAAACGTGCTACTGTTTTCAATTTACTGCAATTAATTGGCTCATAGGAAATTTCTGAAAATTTGGATTTACATACTTCAAAGTGTTACAAAAGCATAGAAAAAAGAATCACTCAAAAATTCCAAGTACACAAAAAATGATAAATAAAATACGAAAAGTGTACAATACTGCCGAAAAGAATACGGTAATTGGGCAGCAATTTTGAAAAATTTATTTCTCTCAATTGGCTTACTGTTTTTACCTCATTCCAGTGCCATTTTTGAGTTAAGACATTGAAGTTTCTGTGGTTAATTTTTCACATTCCAGTTCGCTTTCAATCGGTACAGTTAAATCTGTAAACATAGCACAGTTTGCTTTTAAAAAAAAAAAAATTCCAGTAGCTGTTTTCTGTTTTCTTTAATCTACTCTAGCACTTTTCTTTAGGACTCTTTTTGTGTGCCTTCTTTATTCATTGAGTTCCTTATTTTTCTTGATTGTCTTTCATTCATATTCTTTCTAGTTTGTCATACATTGCTCTCTGTTTTTGGTTTAGCTTTTATTGTTTACACCTTTTCTTGCTTGTCTTTTTGTTCTTCTTAAAGTTGTGTGGAGACTTGTTCTTAAGTAAGTTGGTTTGCTGTGACATATTTCACTTGAAGCTACTCCATTCCACAAGAAAGGCTTGGTTGAGGATAGAATATTTTCTTGGAGTGGTTTGAGTGCTTTCTTGGGCATTTTCCAGCAACCTATATCTCACTGTTTTTTAATTGTCTAACAAATTTCTTTCACTGTTTTGTTTTCTGTTTTTGTGTATTTTCTGCTCATGGCTCATTTCTCTAGTGGAGAGTCCTCCAAACCATGCTCACCACAAAAGGCAGCCCTTTATGAGGACTTAAAGAATGCCAAGCAATCCAATGCTCACTACCTTGAGGTGATAAGGAAGATGGAAGCACGACTCCAAAGTTTGGAGTTAAACCGAGAAGACATGCATCAAAACCGTGAGAGAAGAACTCCTCCTCCTAGTCGGCATTCTTCAAGGCACTCCCATGGTTATTATGAAGATAATCCAAGGCCAAGACATCATCACCATGAAGAGAGGCGCCAACATGTGGCTGGCCCTTGTTCTCCTAATGTAAAACTTCCTAGTTTTAGTGGTGAAAGTGATCCCAATGTATACTTAGGATGGGAGGCTAAGGTTGACCAAATTTTTGATGTAAATGGGGTTAGGGATGAGCATAGGGTTAAGTTAGCTTCTTTAGAATTTTTGGACTATGCCATGCAATGGTGGCATCAATACCTCATGGACATTGACCTACACAAGAGGCCGCCCGTGGTCTCTTGGAACGATTTGAAAGCATGTTTACGCGCTAGATTCGTACCACCACACTTTAGGAAAGACCTTATGTTGAAACTCCAACGGTTTCATCAAGGCGCGCTAAATGTGGATGATTACTTTAAACAACTAGACACGCTTTTAATTCGAGTTAATATGGATGACAGTGATGAAGCTAAGATAGCTAGGTTTGTGAGTGGCCTTCGAAGGGACATTCAAGACGTGGTAGAGTTACAAGAATATTCTTCTTTGGAAAATGTGGTGCACCTTGCTAGCAAAATTGAAAATCAACTTGCAAGGAAAAATGCTTTCAAAAATTCTTCTAAGGATAACTACTACCACTCTTCTTGGAAAAATAAAAATAACTCTTTTTCAAATATCCCTTCTAAGGACTCTACTTTCAAACCTAGAGAGTCTAAGCCTTCCACTTCCAATTCTAGGCCTAAATCACCACTTAAAACGTCTAGTAAGAAGTGTTTTAAATGTTTAAGCTATGGACATATTGCTTCTAATTGCCCTTCTAAACGAGCTATGTATATGCATGATGGGGTAGATAGTAGTGAGCATAGGTCCGAATCTTCTAGACATTCCTCACCTTCTAGATCCCCAAGTGAGAGTGAAAGTGAAAGCCCACATGAGGGTGACCTATTAGTAATAAGACGCATGCTTGGACAAGTGTTAAAACCTTTTGATGAAACTCAAAGAGAAAATATATTTCATTCAAGGTGTCTTATTAGTGATAGAGTATGCTCTTTGATTGTAGATGGGGGGAGTTGTGCGAATGTGGCAAGCACAAGAGTGGTAGACAAACTTGGATTGCCTACCATCTCTCATGCCAAGCCCTACAAGTTACAATGGTTGAGTGAGGTGGGTGAGATAGTAGTGAACAAACAAGTCCTCATTACATTTTCCATTGGCAAATATAAAGATGAGGTCTTGTGTGATGTTGTTCCAATGGAAGCTACTCATATACTTTTAGGTAGGCCATGGCAATTTGATAGAAAAGTTTTTCATGATGGCTTTACCAACAAAATTTCTTTTCACTTCCATGGGCACAAAGTCACTCTTAAGTCTCTCTCTCCAAAGGAAGTACATGAGGACCAAGTTAAAATGAGAGAAAAAAGAGAGAAAGAAAATGATATAAAAAGTTCCAAGAGAAGCCTTCTCATGTCCACACAACAAGTTAAAAGGGTAATAGTTACTCAAAAGCCTATTTTTTTAGCTATTCCTAGGACTATTGACTGTGAGTCGGCTAAGGATAGTCCCACATGTTTGGACAATTTGGTAAAGGACTATGAAGATGTGATTCAAGATCCTCCTAAAGGCTTACCACCTTTAAGAGGGATTGAACACCAAATAGACTTAATGCCCAGGGTTTCTTTACCACATCGTTTAGCATATAGGACCAATCCCAAAGAAACTCAAAAAGAAAATGAAAAGGAAATTGAAGTACATGATAAACCGAGTCTTAATACCTTCTCAACTCAATCACTTTTGTTGACTCGTGCTACGCCTACAAGGTCTTCTTCTTCTTTGTCATTTTCATTACCTAAGGTTCCTACTTCCACACCATATTGGATAAAGAATGTTAAGGATGATTTTTTCATATTTCCTATTTTACCAAATAATATCATTCCTAAACAATCTTTTCCAACATGGTCTGTGTATAGACCATCTTTTTCTGAACTCCCAACATTTCAAAGTGATAAGTCATGTTTGCCCATTTCTTCTTGTCTTCTCTTATATAATAGCAAACTGACTTTGTTTTATGCAGGAGTACTGAATTCGTGGACGAATTCTCTCCAACTCGGGGAGTATGATGGATATCCACTAGGAGAGGATTTTATTAATGAAGGAAGAGGATTTTCACCTACACATTTGAAGTTCTTCCTTCTAGTCTTCTCACAAATTAAAAGAAGTCAAAGAGAAGATCAAGCCTAAAGATAAAGAAGTCTACAAACTCTCAAATAATAGGCTTCATATTAAATATCTCTCTTTATAGTTTCTTTTAAATTGTAAATAATATAGAATAATGTTTAGAAAGGTGCTTAGAGGGAAACATGAGACACCTCTTTTGTAAAAGCATCTTTAGGCTTTAGCTTAGCAAATTCTAGAAGCTTGGGGAGTGAGCTTAGTAAGGGGGTGTGATCTTAGGAGTTTTTTGGGTAGCTTAGGGAATAAGCTATGTAAATGACCAGCCCTTACTCCTATAAAAGGAGGGCTTAGGTCCTTCACAATTCAGATTGGAATTTTATAGTAGAGAGACTATACTCAAATTTGGAGAGAAATTGTGAGTCTTGAGTCTTCTTCTTCCTTTGCCTTATCTTGTGAGCAATGGTGAGCTTCAAGTGGCAGCACTCCATCACTTATCTTGGTTCAAGGTTCCAAGTGGCGTGAATGGCTTCTTCCAATTCTCAAAATCCAGCAAGCATCTTATTCTATAAGTGTTCTTCTTCCCTTTTCTTCAATTTTCCATTCGGTAGTTTTGATTCCTAGAGTTTACTTCTTTTTCTACCGTTTATTTTGTGTTTCCAGCATTGTGTTCTTAATTCTGTTTTGGTTCAGTAGCTATCATTTAAATTCTGTCCAGTTTTAATTCTTGTTCTTCTTTCCTTTTGTTTTGATTCAATTTGACAATACATGGACTTCAATATGAGTCTTGGTTGGTGCTTAGTTTTGGTGAGTTCTTGAATTTAGAACATTGATCCAATTCTAAAGTAGAGTGCCTTTTAAATCCAGCTCAAGTTGTTCCTAAGAATGTCAAGAATCATGTGTTCTTGTAGTTACATTCACATCAATAAGTAACTTAGCAAAATGAGAGTAGAAGCAGCGCCCAAGTCAAGGAGGCTCCAGATGAAGGCACGTGTACGACTAGATGCGAGCCACGTGTCCAAGTCTGTAACTGCCAGGAGAGAGAAAGTAACCAGGTATATAAGAGTTCTCAACGAACTTTCTGAGGTACGCGCGTTCAGATTACACTCTTTACGCTTGCGAGTTATAGAGCTTACTGTGAGAGAGAATTTGCACGGTTCCTGTTCTCTTAGTATTTGGTGATTCGGTTACTGACTTGGGCGTTGGAGTGCGATCGGCCGCAGCGGCGCCGTTCTGTTCCTTTGCAGGTTCTTGAGGTGGATCTCGAAGAAGAACGGAGGTTTGAAGCGGTGCGCACGTCGATCCTTTGACGAGGCAGTTTCCAGCGTTCCGGTCAACAGGCATGATCAAAAAGTTAAAAAGTGAACTTGCTGAGAGTAATGAGAAAAAGGTTGTTTTAACTTCGCAACTAGAAGATATGAGTTTGCAGAAAAACCAACAAGAGATTGAAAAAGAAAATCTTGAAAAGCAAATTTATGATTTAAAAGCCGTGAACTTGAAGATTGGTGAAGAGATCGCTCAACTTCGTAACGAAAATCAACTGCTTGATGAAAGAGTTTCGGAGTTATCTTTCACGAAGGATTCTAACACAAACACTATGAAAGTTATGGAGGATGAGATAGAGCAATTGAAGGTGGATGTTTTTGAAGCCCAAAACTTTATTTTGGAGCAACATAAGTTAGGCTTTGTGAAAGCTCTGGAACAGGCGAAGTATTTTTATAAGATTCCCATTGATGAAGGAAATTTTGATGTTAAGAAAGATTTCTATAATGGTGAATTAATGCCTGTTAACGAAATTCCTGAAGATGATACTGGAACTGTTGATGCCGAGAGCTAGATGGATATGTGCTCTCATTTTTGTTTATAGCTCTCGGTTTACTTAACGAAAATCGAATGTTTTGGAATGCTATGATGTCTGATCAGTGTATGGATATTTGCATTCTTAATGTAATCCCTTTTTGGAATTTTATCGTTTATAAAGTTTATTGCTTTCTTTTAATTCGAGTCATTTTTTGTTATTATTAGATATTAGTTTATACCTCTCGGCCTAACCTCTTTTGATTGGAATACTTAATGTTACTTTTTGGTTATCATTAAATATTATCATAAACTTCTCGGCTTTGACTTCTCAGTTATGTGATTTGAATGATTAATTTTGTTTTTCGGTTACAAGTAAATGTTATCACAGACCTTTCGGTCCTAACCTTTCGGTCCTAACCTCTCGGTCCTAACCTCACTATGTTAATCTTTCAGTCACCGAATTTAAATGCTTTAAATGCCATCTTTCGGTTACAAATCCTTAGCTAGACCTCTCGGTTTCTAAAGCCTTGAAGCAATAAGACTGCCTAATGGCGGTTGATTTCTTGGACTTGGTATTGAAATGCCTAATGTTGGATCAGACTTCTCGATTTTTATTTTAAAGTATGCAAAATGGAGGATATCGTAACACTTTGTTTGGAAGGGTTTTTTGGTATTTATTGATTCGGAAAGATTGAACCGAATACTCTCAAAAAGGTACAAAGTCTTCTTCAAGCTCTGTTTCCGTTTCTGATGAATTTACAGAATTTTCAGACACGAGTAATGGGGCTACCAGGAAAGTGATTGTGATGAATGAGGATATTCATTCAATTGTTTCATCTGCCATCATTTCTGTTGTGAAGAATAAAGCTAGTAGTGATATGAGTTCAAGTGAAGAAGGTATAGATCTTGAAGTTGAAGAAAGAGTTGATTGAATCCAGCAAGAGTCTTGAATTCGCTCTCGAGGCCAATTTATTATTGACCACTCAAATCAAAGAGTTGTCGGTTGAATATGAAAGTGCAAAAGAATCATTGAAGGATGAGATTGCTAGGTTATCTGCCAAAATGTTGGAATTTCAAAGTGAAAATCAAAGATTAAAGGAAGACTTGTTTAATTTCTCTGCGACTAAGCAAGTTGATGCCGAAAAGATTCATCATTTAGATCTTGAGATTAGTGAAGTGAAGAAAAACTTATCCAAAGCTGAGAGCTTTATAGTTGAACAACATGAATTGGATCTCTCAAAAGCTCTTCAACAAGCCAAATACTTTTACAATATTCCCATAGATAAAGAAAACTTTGATGTTGGGAAAGATTGTCACAATGGTGAGCTTATCTTAGTTGAAGACATTCCTTATGATGAAATGTCGGAACAAGAGATTGCACACGGCGATGATCATATTAATGTTGAAGAATGATTTAGCTATAACTTCTTATTTTTTGCAATGGCTCCCGGTTACTGATTGTTGAATTTTGATGTATTTTGACTTGGCCTCTTGTTGCCATATTAGTTAAAGGCTTATCAACCTTTCAGTCTTTCTTTCGACCAACCTTTCGGTCTATAACTTGTTGAAAAGAAATAAAATATTGGATGAAAGCTTACCAACCTTTCAGTGTTTCTTTCGGCCTATAACTTATTGAAACTTGATAACATAATTTTTGAAGGCGTTTACCTTTCGGATTTCCTTTCGGCTAACCTTTCGGCCTATAACTTTGTTGAAAATTGATAACATAATTTTTTTGAAGACGTGTTTACCTTTCAAATTTCCTTTCGACCAACCTTTCAGTCTATAACTTGTTGATTTCCTTTCAGCCAACCTTTTGGACTATAACTTGTTGAAAATTGATAACATAATTTTTTAAAGACGTGTTTACCTTTCGAATTTCCTTTCGACCAACCTTTCGGCCTATAACTTGTTGAAAATTGATATCATAATATTTGAAGTCGTGTTTACCTTTCGAATTTCCTTTCGGCCAACCTTTCGGCCTATAACTTGTTGAAAATTGATAACATAATTTTTTGAAGGCGTTTACCTTTCGAATTTCCTTTCGGCTAACCTTTCGACTTATAACTTTCGGATTTCCTTTCGGCTAACCCTTTGGCTAATCTTTCGGCCTATAACTTTGTTGAAAATTGATAACATAATTTTTTTGAAGACGTGTTTACCTTTCGAATTTCCTTTCGGCCAACCTTTCAGCCTATAACTTGTTGATTTCCTTTCGGACTATAACTTGTTGAAAATTGATAACTTAATTTTTTGAAGACGTGTTTACCTTTCGAATTTCCTTTCGGCCAACCTTTCGGCCTATAACTTGTTGAAAATTGACAACATAATATTTGAAGTCGTGTTTACCTTTCGGATTTCCTTTCGGCCAACCTTTCGGCCTATAACTTGTTGAAAATTGATAACATAAATTTTTGAAGGCGTTTACCTTTCGGGTTTCCTTTTGGCTAACCTTTCGGCTTATAACTTTCGGATTTCCTTTCGGTTAACCCTTTGGCTAACCTTTCGGCCTATAACTTTGTTGAAAATTGATAACATAATTTTTTTGAAGACGTGTTTACCTTTCTAATTTCCTTTCAGCCTATAACTTGTTGATTTCCTTTCGGCCAACCTTTCGGACTATTACTTGTTGAAAATTGATAACATAATTTTTTGAAGATGTGTTTACCTTTCGAATTTCCTTTCGGCCAACCTTTCGGCCTATAACTTGTTGAAAATTGATAACATAATATTTGAAGTCGTTTTTTGGATTTCCTTTCGGCCAACCTTTCGGCCTATAACTTGTTGAAAATTCATAACATAATTTTTTGAAGACGTGTTTACCTTTCGGGTTTACTTTCGGCTAACCTTTCGGTTTCTTAAATAAGAACTCCGTTGATTGAGATTTGATTTGAATGAAACACACTTGAGAGAGGGATTTCACCTGGAGTGAAAGCATCTTAATCCGAGAGGCTTGAAGTATGAGATACACTCTCGGGAGGGATTTCACCTGGAGTGAAAGCATCCGGGACCGAGAGGTTTGAAGAACAAGATACACTCTCGGGAGGGATTTCACCTGAAATGAAAGCATCCTGGACCGAAAGGTTTGAAGTACCGTATACACTCCCGGGAGGGATTTCACCTAGAGTGAAAGCATCCTAAACCGAGAGGTTTGAAGTATTTGATACACTCTCGGGAGGGATTTCAATTGGAGTGAAAGCATCCGAGACCGAGAGGTTTGAAGAACAAGATACACTCTCGGGAGGGATTTCACCTTAAATGAAAGCATCCTGGACCGAAAGGTTTGAAGTACCGTATACACTCTCGGGAGGGATTTCACCTAGAGTGAAAGCATCCTGAACCGAGAGGTTTGAAGTACGAGATACACTCTCGAGAGGGATTTCACTTGGAGTGAAAGCATCCGGGACCGAGAGGTTTGAAGAACAAGATACACTCTCGGGAGGGATTTCACTTGAAATGAAAGCATCCTGGACCGAAAGGTTTGAAGTACCGTATACACTCTCGGGAGGGATTTCACCTAGAGTGAAAGCATCCTGAATCGAGAAGTTTGAAGAACAAGATACACTCTCGGGAGGGATTTCACCTGAAATGAAAGCATCCTGGATCGAGAGGTTTGAAGTATGCGAAGCATTGAGGAATTTAACAGTTTGACTTTTCATATGAATAACTTCTTCATTAAGTGTTTCAATCTTGAATAAGACTTTCTTTATACATGAAAAATCATCCTTGACCGAAAGGTTTTACATACAATGATGAGTGTTTAACTGCCTTGGACTTTGTCTGCTCCCTATCCCTCCATCTCTAATAAAGCGTTTCAACTGGCCAACTTGAATCAATTCTTCAATTCTATCTTTCAAAGCTACACATTCTTCTGTATGACGACCATGATTCTTGTGGTATTGGCAATGTTTACTCTGATATGCTCTTTTTGAAGTTCTTTCCTTCCTTGGTGGTGGGATTATCTTTACTGCCATTGCTTATTGTAAGATTCTTGCTCCATTACTACTCAACGGTGTATATTGTTGAAACTTTCGGCTACGAAATTATTCTCTTCCTTTTCTAAACGAATGTCCTCCTTCTTTTTCACTTATCTTCTTATCATTTCCATCCGCCCTCAAAATTCTCTCAACTCTTCCATCTACATAAACTTTGATGCACGTTGTCTTAACTCATTAAGATTGGTTGCCGGTTTTTTGCAAAGATTGTCGACAAATGGTCCCGGTTTCAGTGTTGTAATCATATGATGCATTGTGACTTTTGGGCTGAGATTGCAGATACTTAGTGCTACCTTTCCAAAGCGCTCCATAAATGTTCTTAGGGATTCTCCCTTTTCTTGCCTTATATTCACTCAGGCAATTAATGTCAGATGATGTGGTCGGCTTGTAGCAAAATGAGCTCCAAACTTTTTTACCAAAGCGTTGAAACAATCAATGGATAACGGTGGCAACCGAGTAAACCAAATCAGAGCCCCTCCCTTCAAAGTTGCTGGGAATACTCGGCATAAAATGGCATCATTCCACGTATACAAACTTATCTGCGTTGTGTATACTGCAATGTGTTCATCAGGATTTGTACCTCTATCATATTTCTCCATGGTAAAATTCTTCCAATTTTCGGGCAGTGGGGTTTCTATAATGGCTTCGGAAAATGGATGCCTCCTAACAGATATTCCGACAAAGATACCAGAAGTCTCTGGTATTCTCTTCCTTGTAGTTTCAAATCGTTCCTCATTATGTACCCTTTGGTGGATATGTGTTCTTGGTTGAATAGTTTCAAATGATGTGTTTAAAATCGTCTCTTCATTCAACTTCCTCTTCATGTACGCATTCTTCGCCCTTAACATACTTAACTCCTCTTCATTGCTTTTCTTTAGTATTTCAAACTCTCTTTGTAACTGCATGAGCATAGCCATTGACATGGAATTTTGATTATCTCTTTGCTCCCCAGACTGCTCTCCACCTTGTTCTTCTCTTTGATTCATCTTGTCTTCAACCTTTTTCAGCTACTTCTCGGCCCCACGGTGGGCGCCAAAATGTTCTTACAACAAGGACCGAGAACACTCAAATAAGTTGACAAGATTAACTTCTTCCACTGATCTTCTGGTTTTGAGCTTTCGACTCCTCTCCAGGTTCGGGTTTTGGGATGCTCCTCAGGCTGGACTCTCTCGGCTTCTCCTCAAGCTGGACTCTCTCGGCTTCTCCTCGAGTTGGGCTCTCGGCTTCTTCTCGGGTTGGGCTCTCGGCTTCTTCTCGAGTTGGGCTCTCGGCTTCTTCTTGGGTTGGGCTCTCGGCTTCTTCTCGGGTTGGGCTTTCGGCTTCTTCTCCTCACGGGTGGGTGTGTGTACCTGCAAGGCGCTCCAATGCCAAAGTCAGATATAGTTTTATGGTCATCAGATAAATTGTATCTTACTTACATCTTGGGTTGAACCTCTATTTATAAGGCTCTCTTATTGGGCTTAAAAGTTACCTGGGTTTTTTCTTTTTGCACCTAACATTTTGAAAATACACACCTGTATATTTGGGCTCATCTTATGGGCTTTGCTATAATAACTAATTTAATTTTACTTACTTACCTTTTATATTTAACCTTTTGGCCGAGACTTTCAGTACAACCTTTCGGTTGACCTTTCGACCTAGACAGTACATATAATAATATCTATTAACCAATTAACGATAATAAAAAATAAATGATTAAATGGATGTAAAATCTTAAATTTCAAATTGGGAAACAATTAAGGTTATCAATCCAAATTTCTTTTAATCAAGACAAGATATGAAATGTTGATATTTTTAAACTTTCTTAAATAAAATAAAATTGTTACAAAATAATAAAAATCAAATTGGAAAGACTCTACATAGACTAACTTTATTAAGTAAATGACAAGAATTATTCTTTATAATTGCTTTTTTATTTTCACATATAACAAGACTTTTTCAACTTCAATAATCCAAATCTTTTATATAATAATATCTATTAACCAACCTTAATTAAAAATTTCTTGATAACAACATAATCAAATATTTATGAGTCAACTAAAATTAACGATAATAAAAAATAAATGATTAAATGGATGTAAAATCTTAAATTTCAAATTGGGAAACAATTAAGGTTATCAATCCAAAGTTCTTTTAATCAAGACAAAATAAATAATAAAAATAGAAATTTTTAAAAATTATTTTATTTGTTAAAATTAAATTTATTGTTAAATAAGTTTAAAACCGTAATTACAAAATTAAGAATAAAAAAATCCGACCTGCCGGATTCGAACAAGCAACTTAAGGATCAAGTGTTGAAACCAACTACAGTCCTCCGCTCTACCAACTGAGCTAAGGTCAGTTTATATTAATTATCTGAGTTAAGGATAATTATTCTCTAAATTAAACTTAAGACACTATTAAATGCTTATAATAAGTTTTTTTGTGTGTTTATTTTTAAATAAAGTATGTTTCTTATGCTGTGAAATTTTAGCCTTAATTTGATAGTATATTTGATACTTTAATTTGATAATATATTAACTAAGTATTAAAATATGATAATAAAAGTTTTATAATTCCAATATTAAAACTTATTATTAACATTTTAGCTGAGTAAATAATTAACACTGAAGAATACTAACTATGGTTATAATAAGGGGAAAAGACACATATTAAGTCAATTATTCTATATTAATTTTTAAATTTTTTAAATATAGAAAAATTATTGATTCTTTTTTATATTACTTACAGTTTTAGTATAATATAATTATTAATTATAATTCTCATCCCTATTCCAAAGCAAAATTGGTAGAATTAAAGAATTCCCATAAAAGCTAATACCATAAAGCCTTTACACATTCATCATAAAATTTAGGTTTAAAGGCAACTCTCTATTTTGTTGGATCCACGATCTCATTATTTTAAAAAGTAGTTTTGCTTTAATTTATTACTTTTTGTTTAATTTTGGTTCAATCCAATCCTTTGTCCAACATTTTCATTGAAGGTATCATTATAAATTATTTAATTAATTTTAAAATTTAAAAAAAAATAAATAAATAAATAAAGAGATTAAATCTAGACCAAAATTATGTTTTTTTTTAAAATAGGAAAACTAATTTGTCTATTTTATATTAAAGGAACTACAAATTTTGGTTAAATAAATAGAGAAACTAAAATTATAATTTTGGATTTTTTTTTAAGTTTGAAAAGAAAACTACTCAAAGTCTGGTATTCTCTCTTCCTCAAAGTTTAATTTATTAACAAGGTTGTCTTTGATGTTTATGATTATCAACTCTCGAAGAATCACAAAATCCATAAATTTTTCTTTACATAAATAAATTATTTCTTAAACTTGTGTAATCATATATGTAATAGTATGACCGGACGACCCATCGAGTTGGTCAACACTCGGACCGGGTTATCACTTAAACCATGGTGAGAAGGTCATGTGACGATACGTGACCGACCGACTCTTGGCGTTGAGTCAAAGGTTGATCAAGTCAGCATGGTTAATCCATAGTTAAGGGTTGCTTAGCGCAACCTAAGCAACCCTAAACACGAACCAATTTCCTAATCCGGTCCACCATTGAATGCCCATTAAGGTGATATAAATAGCACGCATTTCAAAGAGAAAGATACGTCATTATCTATAGTACTTTGACACCCAAGTGCTAACACCCTGACTGACTTGAGTGTTGAAATGTCTTCTGCAGGTATCATCCCCGCCTGTGGAGTTAAACGACCGAGAGGAGGAAGGTGGAACAGAAAGCTTGAAACATCGTAGACCGACCAAAGGTGAAAGTGGGAGCAACGTTCTCTAGGTCCCAAACCCATTCGAGAACAATATCATCATTGTTCAAGTCCGAAAAATTTAACAAGGTATTCCCAATAGTTTGAGGTATAATTTTTTTTAGTGAAACTAATAAAAAAACAAAAAAAAATTGAAAAAAACTTCATTAAAACTATTCTACAATATAATTATTTATAATAATAAAATTTAATTTTAAAATCACTTAAATTAAATTAAAAAATTAAATAGCATAAAAAACTGTAAAATAGTCTATTTCCTCCGTTAGAATATTTGTCATCAACAAAACTAGAATACTTCACACCAATAACACAATTATCAAAACTCTAAAATGACTAAATCATTAACATAAAAAGTAAAACATGTTTAAATTTTATTAATAATATATTATTTTTTAAAATATTTTTTACTAAAAATGTTTACCTTGTAAACTAAACCGAAAAATATAAGATAATTTTCAACTATTTTTATAATTAAATATATTTCATATTTTTTTAGTTTTTGTCATAAGGTCTAAAAATTTATAATATATAATAATGTTAAATATTCACTCAATATATTAATATATTTTATTTTCTCATTAATAACTTTAGTTAAACATTTTAATCTCTCTAACTTTTAATAAGAGTGACAAAATGGTTTTAACGCATGGATCATTTATCAATCCATCAAAATTTGTAGAGTTGAGTTGGTATTTTTAACTTTTTAATACATTTTAATTTGTATTATTTTTTTATATTATATTATTTGAAGGATATGAACATGTAAGAGAATTGTATTTTAAATTAATACTTATAATTAACTTTTAATTTTAATTACAATAACATATAAAAGTTATTTTGATTGATTTAATAAGTTAAAAAGTTCATACTGTCTTCTTTTAACGAGAATCAACAGCTAACTGAACCGAACCAAAATGAAATTTATTAACTTTTTTGTCACTCTAAATTATTTTTTCTTAAAAATATAATACTTTTAGAAGTAAAAATATACGTACATGTAATAACATTATATACATTTTCGAGCTAATTCTCTATCTCTTTCTTTATTCACAAAGTGAGTCTCGTTTTCTATTTATTTTGTTAGTTATTACAAAAGAAAAATCCAAAATGTAAGGAAACAAATCAACGACCAAGTGAGTTAACCATGTTAGACCAATCAACTATAGTTCTCCGGGGAGCTAAGGATCATTTTATTCTCCGTATTAAAAAACTATTTTCTATATAATTTTTTAATGAAATTTTAGCTAAGGTTAGCGTAATGTAGATACCATCTTATTTTATTTATTTATTTATAATGTAATTAATATCATGTTAAATATATATATATATAAGTTAAATTTATATACGTGATTAATTTTTGTACCATTATATAAAAAAATGTTTTATTTAGCAACTTTCTTTTCTATGTCATCTTTTAATTCATCAAATTTACTCTTTAATAAATAAACATTTATTTAGTAAAAAATAAAATAAAATATTTTGTATTTATGTTTACAACAACTAAATAATTATTTTGAATTAATTACTTATTTATTTTTTATTCCGTATTTTATTGTTTTATCGGTCAAATGGTACAATTAAATTAATATTACCAAAACAAAAATAAAATCCGACCTGCCGGATTCGAACCAGCGACCTAAGGATGTCTATTTTGAACAACTACAGTCCTCCGCTCTACCAACTGAGCTAAGGTCGGTTTTGATTTGATTTCTCTAAATATTTTAATTATAGGAAATATTACTTTGGTAGTATTTTAAATAAAATATATAAATTGGTTAACTATCACAACTAAAATTGAGGACTAAAATATGTTTTTTATACCAAAAGTTTTGGTAACTTTCATATTTAGTACAACATAAAAGATTGATACAATAGAATTAAATAAGTGTGAGTTATTAACCGTTCTTGTTAAGTGAGCTCTTAAATATATAGGTAGAATTTTTAATATGGATAATTATGGTGATATGTTTTTGATCGGTTTTGACAACTTCTGTTTAGTGTATCAATTTTCATGATTTTTGTTTTTAGTACATTAGTTACATCACATTTTGATCAATCAATAATTATGATTACTAAATAATGATGTTATGTTTTAATTTAATAACAATTTATATTTTTATTTGGCGTTTAAAAAATACTTTCATTTATATCTTATTTTTACCATTATGTTCAATTTTGTAGGTGATTTTAAAACATTTTTAGACTTTTTTTCCTCCTTAAATTCTATTTGCTTATGTTTTGTATAATGTGGGGATCTGTACAGTGTCAGGATAATAATGTATTGGGGAGGACCAGATAAAAAAAAAGAGGAAGCAAAATTTAAAAAATTATTTTAGAGACTGAATGTAAAATTTCTAAATTTTCCAGCAACAATTTTAATACCTAATTTTATTATTTTTAGTTATAAATTATTTTCTGTCGGTTTGATCTCTTAAAAAATGTTTAGATAAAAATAAAAAATATGGGAATTCTTATTTAATAAAAATAAAAAGTGAAATATTAAATGAAAATAAAAGTAAAATATTTAACAGCACTATTTATATTAAATAATATATCTAAAAATAATTTTATTATGTTAAAATTTGAAATATTTTATTATTATCTTTTAGCTTAATTAATATTTTTAAGAATTAAACTAATTAATAATTAATGATAAGAACTAAAAAATGTCAAAAATTTAATACTAGCAAAATTTTCACATAAACTAAAACTAAATAGAATCATATTTGCTATGCATGACCCTTTCTTTTCTTTTCTTTTCTTTTTTTCATTTTTATCTTCTCTCTTTGATTTTAAAGTTTGTTTTTCTTTATTTTTCTAATAAGTTTTACCATATAGAAAGCGATAAAGGATATAACACTTCTAGTTGATTATAATCAATGAGTAGTTTTTTTAAAAATCTTTTATCTTTAATTTTATGATGTGTAATGGTATAAAATAACATAATAGAAAAAGAAATTGTCTTGTAATTAAAACTCTGTAAAGTATTATTGATTATGGTCGAAACATAGATATTTGTATATGAGAAAAATAAAAAGAAAAACGTAAAGAGAAGGAGGTCAACAAATACATTGATTTATATTAAGCTAGCCAGGCTGCAATGTTGGGCCAACTTCTTTTTATTCTGGTAATGCATTTTGTTTTGAACCCACCCCAGGGCACCGCTCAAGTGTTTAAGGGTGCAGTTTCTGGTTTTATTGGGTAGCTACAAATATGTGTGCATTAATATTTTATTTCTGCTGCATTTTCCGCTTTAAACAAATTATTTAGCTGCAGTATTTATTTGTTGGGAAAAGGACTGTTTTGGGTAAAGATAAAAAGCATGCATTTGTACCCTAAAATAATATTTCTCTCCCCTTCTTTTATTTTTTATTTAAAAGAAAAAGAAAAAAGAAATATGTCTATGTCTTCCTTGATGTTAGAGCGTTGGAACTTTAGCTCACCTTCGTCACCAAAGAATATAAGTACATTCGTGTGATCAGGTACAGACCAGTATTTTTTTAGGAATTTTTTAGCAAAAAATCCCTATTCCTATTTGTAACCAAGATTATTTCATTAGACGGAACATTCATAAGTGACTCCTATAAAGTTCGGCTTATGTTATGGCCATTTCGTTGGAAAATGGTCAACTCGTCAGCTGTGGCTTTTTTCAATAGCGTTAACGAAATGGGTTTTCTTACCTTTTTTCAGTTCTCTTATAAAAAATTTAAGGGTCGATTCGTCAAAATCTAACCATCAACCAGCGAGCCCAGTATCTTAGAATTTTTTTTTCTGCTGGACTCCAAACCCTTATCCTTAAGTTGTTTGTCAATGGGAGAATTTATACCTAATGAGCAGGAAATTTGTGAGAAATTGGAGAAGCTTGACATCTATTAAAGTGTGAGTACCGAACCATGAATTTAAAGGCATATTGGTAGAGGAGAGCCCATGTTCCACTAAGGCCACTAGACAAAACAAACAGTCCCTATGGATGAGGGACTACATAACAAAATAGGGTGATGCTTGTAGTAAAAAGTAATGGACTCTAGAGTATAGTCCAAATTTTGGTAACCTAAAGCATCACTATATAAGGGAGGCTAGTTGCGTAAATAAAGGGAACATAAACTTTTACCCTAATATTTTTTTCTGAGTATTGGTTAATTTGGTAGTCATTGTAGCTTACTTTATCATTGGTGCTTTCATTGTCTTCCTCCATGCCTCCTAAGCAGATCTCCAAGGAATTGGAAGACCTCTTTCAGGCCATCCAGGACCGCCTCACATCCATTCAGTCTCTACTGGAGACTAATGAAGCTCGCCAGACCAATCTTGAGGCACAAAATGATTCCCTCCACTCTTCCCTCACCCTGTTACAGGACCAGGTTGCTACTTTCCCTCATATTCAATCATCACCTTTCACTAATTCACATGACCACACAACCTCCGTTTCCCCACCTCCCCCAACACTTAGCCAAACTGCAACTCACTTTTTTTGAAGGACCGGAACCCCTAGACTGGTTATTCCAAGCAGAATAGTACTTTAATTTTTATCATCCCCAGAAAATAGATTATCCATGGTTCCTTTTCACATGAAATGGGAAGCTCTTAGCTAGTTTAAATGGATGCCCCAAAATCATCTCATTACTGATTGGCCTTCCTTCACCCGTTCCTTGGAATTACATTTCGGTCCTTCCTCCTATACAAACCATCAAGCTGAACTTTTTAAACTACACCAACAAACCACAGTTACGGACTACCAAACCAGATTTGAGAAATTATGCAATTGTGTCCATGGGTTGAGTCCTGAAACCATCCTTAATTGTTTCATATCAGGTCTCAACCCTGAGATCAGGAGAGAACTTTCAATTTTGAACCCCTATTCCATCTCACAAGCTATTGGCCTAGCTAAGCTCATTGAAGACAAAGTCAAAGATTCCAAACCTCGACAAACCCGACCCCCTCCATACTCCACTGTTTTTAACCCCACCAACACTGCCACCAACCGTGCTCAAACCACACCCAATACCCTCCCAATTAAACGCCTTACCCCCACCCAGATGCAAGAGCGTCGTGCTCTTGGCTTGTGTTATAACTGTGACGAGAAATTCCTTCCAGGCCACAAATGCTCCACTTCACGTTTTCTTTTACTTTTAAAGGATACAGAACCTATCACCGAAACCCTAGATGACCCTCCTGATCCCACCCACACAATAGACATGGTCCACTTTCACCTATCCCTCACACTCTTACAGGAAATTTTTTCCCTCAAACACTAAACTTCCAAGGCCTCATCCACAATTTACCAGTCACCCTCCTCCCTCTTCCCTGCTGTACCAATTACCCCAATCCATTCAAATGATTTTACGTAAACACCAATCAATATTCAAACCACCACATGGTCTTCCCCCACCACGCCCCTATGACCACCATATCCCCCTCTTACCCAACACTGGCCCGGTTAATGTGCGCCCATACCGTTACCCCCACTCTCACAAAAATACCATCACCCCAATTAATTGCAAAGATGTTGCAGGATGGGTTCATCAAACCCAGTAACAACCCATTTTCTTTCCCAGTACTACTCATCAAGAAGAAAGATGACACATGGCGCTTTTGTGTTGATTACAGAGCACTCAATGCAATCACTATACGTGAACGTTTCCCCATACCTACTATTGATGAATTGCTAGATGAACTGGGGTCTGCTACAATTTTTACCAAGATTGACTTATACTCAGGGTGCCACCAAGTTTGGCTCAACCCCAATGACACTCACAAGACAACTTTCAAAACCATGGATGGTCATTATGAATTCCTAGTTATGCCTTTTGGTTTAACTAATGCTCCCTCCACATTTCAGGCAGCCATGAATGATCTCCTACGACCTTCTTAGGCGGTTTGTTTTAGTTTTTTTTTATGACATTCTCATTTATAGCCCCACACTGCAGGATCATTTGACACATTTAGATATTATTATGAATTTGTTACAAACACAATTATTCTTTACTAAGCTTTCGAAAAGCAGTTTTGCTACCTCAACAGTTAGTTACTTGGGCCATATCATTTCCCCAATTGGAGTGCCCCCAGAACCAGAAAAAATAAAGGCAATCACAAATTGGTCACAGCCACGGTCACTCACGGCTTTACGCGCATTCCTCGACCTCACCGGATTCTACAGAAAATTTATTCGTAATTATGCCACTCTCGCCGCTCGCCAGTCACCCAATTGCCTTTTTCAGCAAAAAGATGTGCCCCCGTCTCCAAGCAACATCAGTGTATGTGAGAGAGATGTATGTCATCACAGAAGCCATAAAAAAATGGCGTCAGTACTTGTTCAGGAATCATTTCAAAATATACACAAAGCAAAAGAGCCTCAACACACTGCTCTCACAAACAATACAGACACCAGAACAACAAAATTGGACAGCAAAACTCCAAGGATATGATTTTCAAATAATATACAAACCTGGAAAAATAACGTTGTGGCTGATGCACTCTCCCGCCAGGAACCGCCAACTCTCTTAGTGTTGTTGGCCGTATCATCCCCGATCCCTACCATATTCAAAGAACTATAACAGTTCTTCACCACCACATAGGGCACCAATTTGTTACGATCGTTCACCAGCAACCAACCATTGCCCAATCAATTTTCCACCAGCCAAGGCCTACTCTTCTTTCGCAACCGGATCTTCCTTCCTCAAGTTCATGATTTCCGCAGGCGTATCATCAGTGAATTTCATGATTCCCCAACAGGGGGACATTCGGGTTTAAAACCCACACTGACAAAGGTAGTTGCCTCCTTCTACTGGCCAGGTTGGACAAGAGATACCAAGGAGTTCATACAACACTGCTCGGTGTGCCAGCAGAATAAGTACCTACCAAAAAAACCGCAAGGATTAATCCAGCCACTGCCTATACCCCATTAAGTATGGGAAGACATCTTTATGGATTTTATAACTCACCAGCATTTGCTGGCCATACTGTGATTTGGGTGATCTGTTGTCGCCTTTCCAAATACGCTCATTTCCTGGCTTTACCCACTCATTACACGGTCGAGAGCCTTGCACAACGCTTCTCCACCGAAATTGTCGTTTACACGGTCTCCCCACTAGCATAGTGTCGAATCGAGACCCCATCTTCACTAGCACCTTCTGGCGCAACCTGTTCAAAGCCCAAAGAACAAAACTGCAATTCAGTTCATCGTACCACCCTCAAACCGATGGTCAAACAGAGGTTGTGAATAGGGGATTAGAAGCTTACCTCCGCTGTTTCACCAGTCACCACCCCCATTCCTGGTACAAATTCCTCCACCTCACAGAGCTATGGTACAACGCCTCCTACCATTCCTCCATTGGCACTTCTCCCTTCCATGCCTTATATGGACGGCCACCGCCCACCACCGTTGACATGCTCCCTTCACCGCGCACGGGAACCACGGTTTCGGAACTCCTACAAGAGCACACACTCGTCCTTCACCACTTGAAGTTGAACCTCCTCCGCACTCGCCAACGCATGCGGGCACAAGCGGACAACCACCGCTCAGATCGATCCTTTGCCGTCGGCGACTAGGTGTGGCTTCGTCTTCAAACACACCGGCAACACTCCGTCGAGCGGCGCCTATCACCCAAGCTCTCTCCCCGATTTTCTGGCCTGAATAGGATCGTGCGGCGCATAGGCACGGTGGCCTACGAACTCTAACTTCCGCTGTCATCACTTATACATCCAGTATTTCACATTTTGCTACTCCGATAGTTTAAAGGGCTACCTCCTGGAAGTGTTTCTAACTCAACAACTAACCCCACAACACTTTTAGATCCCCCACTTCTGCTAACCCTAACCCACCAAACCCTCTGATAGCACCGCATGCACTCTCCACTCCGCACACGCCACCTGGTCATGCAATTAAGAAGAAGCACGTGACGTTGTCCCCCGCGGCCGCTCCACTTTCCCCAATACCTAATCTCCAGAACCTTCCACGCACTGGGAACGCCCTCGAAAACTCTAATCGCGGCTCAAATTTCATAAGCCCAGACCTCGTCAATGGACCTTCAAACTTTGAGGACAAAGTTGAGTGTCCAACGGATGGCAATGTTAGAGGAGAGCCCAATGTTCCAGTAAAGCCCACTAGACAAAACAAACAACCTCTATGGATGACGGACTACATAACAAAATAGGGTGATGCTTGTAGTAAAAAGTAATGGGCTCCAGAGTATAGCCAAAATTTTGGTAACCTAAAGCATCACTATATAAGGGATGCTAGTTGCGTAAATAAAGGTAACATAAACTTTTACCCTAGTATCTTTTCCTGAGTATTGGTTAATAGTCAAATGGTTATTTCCAGGAAAGAGATGGCTCACTGGTTGAACAGCTTCCAGACCTCAAAGCCTACCCTCGAAGTTGGAGACGGAGTTGATCATAGGAAGGTCTAGCCTAATAATGTTCGAGTGGAGTCTAATGAAGCAGAGAGGACGACTTCCAATTCAAATTTCAAGAGGAAGAGGACAAAGACCACTACTGAGGCACACCTTCAACCTTCAACCAACTTGCACTCTGATGGGCATGGACTTGACATAGAGGTGATCATGATTGGGAACTGAAATCCTGAATCAAACCTGAAGGCAAGTCTTTAGGATCCTTCTTTTAGTGTTTTTAATCACAATAAGTCCCACAATCTGTTGGAGGGTGGCCAAGACTAAGGATTGGACCTTGGCTCAAATTTGTGGGAACGCCAAGGAGCATGCAAGCAGGGTCGTGACGTTGACGTGTTTAGCCAATCTCAGGGAAATAAGCTTATGGATATAGAGAGCAAGAAAGAAAAGCAGGTGTGCGACTTGTAACGCGAAGTAGAGCGGTTACAAGTTGTTCGTGGATGGTGGGTGTTTTCCTCTGACCTCTTTTGTCTCATTACTTCCTCGACCTCTATTGAGAACCTACTGAGACACGAATCTCCGTTAAGGACTTGACCTTGCATTGAAGGAGGAACTCACTGAAGGGGTTGGCACAAAGTCCTTTAACAAAGATGGTTATAAACATCTCATCGTTCGATTATTGAATTTGTATCGAAGCTTTGCAAAAGTGATTCATGTAACTTTTAAGTGACTCATCTTCCTTTATATTGATATAAAAAAGGTTGAGGATCAACATTGGTTTGGTTTTGTTGGCGGCGAACTACTAATAAACATTTGGGCGAAGGTGTGGAATAAGTTTATGGTCCCGTCAGGAATCCTGTTGAGCCATTGTATGGCAGTTCCGATGAATGTCCCCATGAACATCTTGCACAAGACCGATTCTGATCCCCCTAATATGAGTATCTGGGCACGAAACACCTTCAAATGCGCCTCTGAATCCCAAAAAAGGAGTAATCTCCGGCACCATGTCATAGGGGGAATTGGTTTGTCCATTATCGCCTTTGTGAACAATTGCGGGTCCAAGTGCAGGTTGGCTAGACGTCGCTTATTCTCACAATTGCTTACTTTCGTCTTAGGTCTTCTCCACTTGTCGTTTGGTTTCAGTGTTTTCTCGATAAAGCTATTTAATGGTTCCTAGAATCTATCACAAGGTTTTATTTGGCTTGTCGTTTGATGAAGGCTGGGTTTGTGGTTGTGGGTTGTTCATGCCGATAGTCATTGTGAATTTCTTATGGGATCGGGGAAAGATTATTCGTTCGTCACTAAAGAATATTAGTACACTCGTGTGACCAAATACAAATGAGTGTTTTTATAGGGTTTTTTTAGCAAAAAGTTCCTACTCCTTTTTTCTTTCTCTTATTTGTACCCAAAATTGCCTCCTCAGGTACACAGTCTCCCAAGCTCGAACCTAATAAGCTAAGAGACTTGCGATTGTCTTTGGAAAAACAAAAATGATTTTTTTTACACCCATCCTCCACCCTACACCTTAATAAATATTAATATTTTAATCATTTATATTTTTTTTTAATTTTAAAAATTATTTTAACATTTTACATTTTGTTTATATTTTTATAAAAGATTTTTTTTTTAATTTTTTATTATAAATATTAATATTTTATTGTAGATGTAAGGTGGAGTAAAGTGTCAAAATATCATCATCCTTGGAAAAACCTACAGTCCAAATACCCCTATATGTTAGATACCTCGCCATGAAACCAAGCGGACTAGGACGGGACAAAAGCTTAAAAGAAAAATTAAAGACAAGATTTCAGTGCATGTGTTCGGGTATGCATAGGAATATTCACCTTTTCTCTTACTTCCACTTTACAATTCCTAATAAAATATTATTTAACTAATGATAATAAATATAAATAAAATTTATAATAAAATTATAATATATTTAATTGTCAAATGAAAGTGTAAAAAAATATTGGTGTTAAAAGTATTGTAACTTTTTTTAATTCGTGGGCTCAAAATGTTGGCAATAATTTTCATGGAAAAATCCTATGGATGAAACATTTTAATCTTTTATGTTTTGTTTGGATTAGGAAGTAGATGTGTGGAAATTTGAATGAGTGAATTTGAAATAATTTGAGAGAAAAATGTGAAGAAAATAAGGTTGTTTGGATTAACGTATATAGAGTGAATTTGTGAGAACAATTTATTAAAATTAGTTAATGATGTGATAATTTTGAGAAAACTTTTAACTTTTTTAAAATATTTAAAATTAAGTTTACAAATTTACCATCGTCTTTAAAAATATTTGAAATATGAAGTATTTTAAAATATTCATACGACTTATAAACTCATTAATGCATGGGATGATCAATTTTCAACTATACTTTTTTCATTTATCGATTAGTGTTGCACTGTAAAATAACAAAATAACGTTAATCGATTATCTAGTGCGTTGTGGTGTATGTGAGAGAAAAAGAAAAAAACAATTCACTCCCGCTTTTCCCTCTCTCTAATCAGCGCACTCACTTGGATCCAAATAGTTGTGTCACTCGCTCTTCCATCCGCTTAAAGACTGTTTCTTCCTGCACCTCCATATCTTCTTCTGGCACCTCCATACACAACATGAAAATACATTTTTATCCTTCTTGTGCCACCCCCATAGAATAACTTCTGGATTATGTAATCCGGAAACGCATTTGAAAAAAGACTTCCGGATTACATAATCCGAAAGTTAAAAAAAACTTCTGGATTATGTAATCCGAAAAGTAATCATGCATCTGAAAAAAAGACTTCCGGATTATATAATCCGGAAGCTAATTACAAATTTGAAAAATGACTTCCAGATTATGTAATCCAGAATATTACAGAGGGACATTTTTGGAAATACAAAAATCTATGTAGGTGAAAGAAGAAGGTATGGAGGTGCAGGAAGAAGCAGCCCCGCTTAAATAGCGTCACAACCGAAAAAAAACAGAGGCTTAAAGAAAAGAGATTTTGGACCCTACAATTACTTCCTACACCTATCAATTTAAACATGCACCCTTTTTTTGAAATTACAAAATTGCCCTCAAATAAAAGGGAAGTGCAGATGAAAATATACTTAAGAAACATCTTTTCTAGAACACGTTTCCAGATTTGGAATTCCATATATTTTTCTAAATTCTGGAAATCCTTTTATGGAACACGTTTTCGGATTTTGTGTTTTTGTCTGGAGTCTATTTTTTGTATTCTAATTTTGTATTGCTTTTTTAGAATGTGATTTTTATTTTTGAATTCTATTCTAAAATTTCATTTTCATAACATAATAATCTATTCTGCATTTGCTTTTAAGAATGTATTTTTTGAATTTTGGATTTTTAATTTTGGAATGAAGAGTAGTTTTGGAAATTTCATACAGGTCACAATTTGTAAGGTGCAGGAAGATTTTGCCTTTGGGCACAATCACTTGACCCAACATTTTTCATTATTGGCAGCCTGCTTTTCTATATATATAATTTTTAGGCAATTGCTTCCTACACCCAACACTTTTGAAACTGCACCCAACACAATTTCAAAAATTCCAAAAATACCCTTTATTCTGGAAATAAAAATCCTGGATTGAAAATAATGCATTCTGGAAAAGTAGATCCAGAAGAGATTATTGTGTTCTGGATATAAAAATCCGGAAACAAAAAATCAAAATTCCATTTCGAATAAAAAAATTCCAGAATTGAAAATAATACATTCTAGAAAAATTTATCTGGAAGAGATTATCGTGTTTTGGAAAGGAGGTCCAGAATGTAACTTTGTATGTACCCCATTTTTTTAGGTGTATTTTTGTCTTTTCCCCTATAATTGGGTGCAGTGATATGGTGTAGGAAGTAATTGACTAATTTTTATTACAAAAGTCTAGGTCTCTTTGACCCCACATTTTTATTATGACAGTTTCTTCCTGCACCCCTACATTTTTCTTCCTCCACCCCCACAATGTAATGCAAAGACAATAATATCCTTACTATTTTTTAGAAACCCCAAAATACACATAAAATCCACACTACTCTTTCTTCTTCCGGACAATGCAATTCGGTAATTTTACATAATGGGAAATCTGCATTTATTTTTTTGGATTTTGGATTGGAAAATCCATAAATATTCTGGATTGATGAATCTGGTAATCTTCCGGATCCATCAATCCGTAACAAAAATTAGACTTCCAAATTCAGCAATCTGAAAATTAACAAGTTGCTTTCGAAACACACCTTTATTTGAAAAAGAACACGAATCACTTCTGGATTGATGAATCCGTAGCACACTCCCGGATCCCGATATCCGGTAACCTAAAAAACTCTAGTTTTTTCAAATAAAAGGTGAAGGTCAGTTTGGGATTTACAAAATTGTGGGGGTGCAGGAAGAAAAACGTAAGGGTGCAGGAAGAAGAAGCCTTTTATTACTTGTCACTCGCTTTTTATATCTACAACATGTCTGCTACAAAAATCTGAGTCCATTCATCAGGCCCAGCATTTCTACAATTTGCCACCCACATCTTTATATTTATGTTCCATGTTTTTTCTGAGGCTGTTTCTTCCCGCAACTCCATAGTTTCTTCAGACACCCCATACTTCTAAAAATACCCTTTATTCTATCGATATTTTTCATTCCATAATTGATGATCCCAAAACAACATCAGGTTATAGAATTTGGAAGGTATTTTCATATTCATAAATACCTTTCGTATCGTAAAATCTGGAATACCTTTCAGATTCTACAATCTAGAATACCTTCCAGATTCTAAAATCAGGAATACTTTCTGGATTTTTCAATTTGGAATGCATTTTTTAAAGATAAAATTATCTTTTCGCTTGATCTATGGGGTGTCAGGAAAAGCTATGGACGTGCATGAAGAAAGATTATTTTTATGAAAATTCCAGGCCCATGCGACTGGCACAAAATTTTGCTATTTCTCACTCCCTTTTGTATATAGACCCACTAGTTTTTATTTTCTTAAAGAAGTTTGGGCCAATTCGTTTGGCCCAATATTTATACAATTTGCCACCTAATTTTATATACCATCACCAAACTTTTTTGTAAAAAGTAAAATAAAAAAATAATTTTTGACAATAAGTTTTATATATTTGTATCCAGACTTGTCATCTGATATTTAATACGATGCTTTAAATATTTGTATGATCATATGCATCACTTTGTACTCTTTTTGACAAAAATTAAATTTTTTTTTCTTAAATAAAATTCACACAAACCGTTAACAGTGTTGATATATAATTTACATTATTTTACTTATGTCATTTGTAAATACATTAAGCATAGTTGTTAGCACTGTCTTATACTCTAAATAAAGTTAATTATAAAAAGAATAAAAGCTTAAAAAATATAAAATATATAAAATTTTAAAATTATAAAAAATATCAACACAAAATTCTTTTAACTTTTTTTAAAACTATGTAGAACTGAAAATATGTAGGATCCAGGTTAAACAATTCTTCATCCACCTCCATACTATCTTTTTCATCTCCATAGAAGATGGAAAATGACAATTTTATCCTCATTTTTATGTTCTTCATTGAGCACCCCTCTTCTCCTTTTCAGCCACAAGAAACCCTACCTCTAACATCATCACCTCCCACCTCCATACTTTCTTCTTGCATCTCCATAGAAGATAGAAAATGACAATTTTATTCTCATTTTTATGTTTTTCATTGAGCACTCCTCTTCCCCTTTTCCGTCACAAGAAACCCTACCTTTAGCGTCATCACCTCCCACCTCTAGTGTCATCGCTGCAGTAGTTCCTCACCTTCGTCTTCTATGCACAAAAAATATATTTTGGATTATTAGAATCTAGAATACAACTTTTGTGCATAGATGGTGAAGGTGAGGGCAACAACGTTGGTGACGATGGAGATGAAGAGCTATTTCGACAATGACATTGAAAGTCTGGGTTATTGCGGTTGAGAAGGAGAAGGGTGCTCAATAAAGAAGATGAAGAGAATGATAAAGTTTCATTATCTTTCTTCTATGAAGGTGCATGAAGAATTGGTTCCAAGGTTAATTTTTGTTGGCCCAAATAAAATATTTCAAAAATATTTTCTTGATATTTTTATATGCATTTGTGTTTTTTTATGAAAAAAATAAACATTTAAAAAAACCTAGGTCCATGAGTACATGGAAGAACATGTAACCAATAGATGAAGACAATTTAATGATCAATAATAATAATAATAATAATTGTTATTAATAATAATTTTATTATTACTATTATTAGTGTGATTATTATTACTACTATTAATTTTTTATTATTATTATTACTATTAATAATAATATTATTATTACTACTAATTTTATTATTATTATTATCATTAATAATGTTATTATTATTATTAATTATAATTAATATTACAATTATTATTTTTATTATTATATTAATGTTATTATTATTATTATTACTAACATAAATATAATCGTTGTTGCATTTGCGTATTTGCATTTTTTTTATCATTCACATTATATGTTTAATATTAAAAATTAAATAAAAAATGTCATTATTTATACATTTATATTAACAGTATAAATTTATAGTTTATTTAAATAAATACGAAATTTTCTGAGTGCACCTGCTAAAATAGTTATTATTATTATATATATATATTAATATGTAAAATTATTAATAAAATCAGTTTGATTTGAAAAAAAATTAAAATTAAATATAAAAATCGATTATTAAATTTAATTTAATTTTAATTAAATATAAAATTTAATTAATTTAAATAATACTTTACAATAAAAGCTTCACACCAATAAAAATGAAAGCACAATATCGAATACAAATAACGAATATGGAGTATGTGATTCCATATTTTATTTTTTTCTTTAGTTATTTGGTCTATATTGTACTATTTTAATGTATGAGGAAAAAAGAATTTCAGTAATCTCTATATTTTATTATTAGTATACGGTTTCTGTTATTAATATTATTTTTAAATTTTACTCTTTAAAATATGAGTTTAGTTCTAATACAGACGCTTTAAAACATGAATTTATTTCCTAAAGTTCTCTTCACTCTTAATAATAATAGTTGTTCATGCGGTTGACTCGTGTTGTCGGTTGACTCGAACGACAATTTTCAACCCTTCTATCTTCGCCTGAGATTAAAACGTTCTTGATCAAAGAATCTCTCACCTGCAAAGACTTAGGGCGTCTTGATGGCCGTTTGCACTTCGACGCTCAAGTTAGTATTAGGGCAAAGAAACACCAAGTGTATAAAGTAGTTTTAGTCTTAGAAATTGTGTACCTTGCTAGGGTTCTTGACACCCTTTATATAGGTTGAAACTAGGGTTTACCTTTGTGTTGTTACCCTTGTCTAGGGTTCCTTGGGAAACGTCCTTGCGTCGCTATTTACATAATCTTAGCGTATCTGGCACATAGAACTTCCCTTAACTAGAGTGCAACGAATAACGGTGTGGTCGCCTGGGTACCAACTTGTGCACCTAATCTCTGGCGCCATCTTTTTCTACGGTGCCGTAAGTATTCACGTGTCATGCATGCAACAATCCTTGGAAACCCTAACCCTAATGGTCCTTAGCACCTCCAAGTATTATTCCCACGTGCCGCACCTGCATGCGCTATACACACCACGTGCATGGATCCCTCGTGACTTAAGCTTCCCTTATATCTGATGCTTTAACTGTTGACTTAGGATAATTCTAGGGCCCACCTCGCGTGGCCCAACATAACGTTCAGACCGCCAATGTCCGATCTCTCCCTCTGTTGGCGAGGGCCGATGTCGATCTCCAACATCGGGGTCTATAGTACCGATGTCCGAAGACTGACCAATCCTCTGATAGGTACGTTTGGGGCCCACCTTATGTGGCCCCCTTCCACTATCAGGCATCGGTGTGCGATGTCTGAGGTCAGTCAATGGTGTCGATGACCGAGGACCGGTTGGGAAACAAGCCCCCAGTCTTGAGCTGTAACTTGTTTCAGCGAAAAGACTAAGTGATCGCGCTGGGCGACCTACGTGGCACTGGGTAACGGGATGTGAACAATACACCGAATTGACATCTTACCATACTTTCTAACTCAGCGTACACGTGGCAAGATCAACGACTGGGACTTGTTGGCGCTCAAACTTCTTCGTGCACTGTTCAAACCTTTAAACCCTTACACTCTCTTCACTATTTCATTACTTTCACTTATGCGAACCTTCTTAAGCATTTCTTCGAAACGCTCTCTCTTCTTAGTTTCGAAACTTCAAACCTTCGAACCTCAACTCATTCAAAGGTATGATTTTTACTCACCGATTTGTCTTGCTTTATGATTCCGCTGCCTATAACATGCTTATAACTGCCTGAGACTGTTTATGTTTTCTGCATTTAGGTTTTCTACACATTCATTTCCCCTATTTTACGCTTCGAGTCTCTGTTTTTCTGGTTTTGTCGAGTCACACCATCTTCTTCTTCTAAAGGGGTTTAAGAAGCACTTTTTCAAGGTGCGGAGCAATCGGAGGGACCCCACTCTCTTAGATGGGTTCCCTCTTTAATGGGCGGAGAAGCCTAACCTTCAGAAGCCCAAGTGTCTTGAGGACCTTCTTCCCCAGGAGCGGGAAGTATGCGGCCTCCTCTCTGGCCTTTGCACTCCATTTAGCATGTTGGAGCTGCTCAAGCTTGAGTTTAGCCCCAAGGCCCTTAAGAGTTATATCGGTACCCTTCTCATACTTGCTTTATCATTGCTTACCCCTTTACTTGCTTTATCGTTGTTACCTACATGTCTTGACCCTTCGTTGTTATTCGTTGTCTTTGTGCAGACATGGGCCTTAACAAGGACAAGAAGAAAAAGCTGGCCGAGGTGCTTGCTAAGCGTAGGGCGTTCGTTGCTGGTGTGGGCACTTCGTCACCCGCAACTTCCCCACCTTCTGCCACCTCTGCCCCAATACAACTGAACCAGCCCCTGTTGACGACAGGCAGAAAGGGGTGGTGGCCGTCGATTCGGAGGACGAGGGCACTTGCACGACCCTCGTCTTCAAGAGGCAGAGGGTGGGCGAAGTCGTGGCGCCCTCTCACTCTACGTCTGGTGGGCTCACTCCAACCTTCAGGGATAACCCCCCAAGCGCTTCCTCCCCGCGCCACCTTATTGTTCATGAAGGTGGGGAGGAGAGTGCCCCCGGAGGCCAACAAATACCTCCTCCTCCCGAGCTCCCTGCCCTTCTCCAAGATGCCCTCAAACGCTTTCAAGACCAAGAGATGGTAGAGAGCTTGGAGGACAACTTTCTCCAAGACCGCGTGGCCTGGGGTCTTGGAGACTTCCTTGTCGCATCCAACCTCGCTCTGATCAAGGCGCAAGAAACGCAAGACTTGCAGTCTAAGATGAGGAAACTGGAGGAGGAGCTAGCCCTCAAAACCAAAGCCTTCTCCAACCGTGAGACCGCCTTGTACTAGGAGCTGGCGAGCCTTCGCCAATCCGAGAAGGACGTCAAGAAGCTTCTTTTTGACAAGAGCCATGAGGCCGTCCAAATGGAAGCGAAGATCTTGCCTCTTCACAATAAGGTGATCGACCTGGAGAAGAAGGTCGAGGGGATGCAGGCCAAAATGGCCAAGTTGGAGGAGAGGGCCACCCAGCGTGAGGTCCAGCTGGGGCAAGTGGAGGGGGAGCTTGCTGAGAAAATCGAGCTCTTCAAGAAGACCGAAGAGGAGCTTAACAACGATGTCGCCGATGCCTACGACGAGGGGTTCCAAGACGCCATAGCTCAGTTTGCCTGCGTGCATCCTGAGGTGGATCTTTCCCCCTTTGCTGAGTCCAAGTGTGTCGTTGAAGGGCAACTCGTGCCAAGAGAGTAGCAATCTTTGTAATTTCGTCTTCTTGATAACTCATGCCTTTGTAAATATTTATATAAATATTCCTTAGCATATGCCTTTCCTTGAACTGCCTTTGTCTTGCTTACTTCGCGGCTTCAACATAGGTTCACCCGTTAGGTAACACTTTAACCTCATATGTTTCATCTCTTGCCTTTCATTGTTTAAAAGGCACTGATGATGCGTGCGCGGATCCCCTAACTGGCTCAACCTTTGTTCGAGGATAAACTCCTCTTGTTGTTTTTTATCTTCTTCTTGCAAGGTAAGGCTTCTTGCTGATCTTGTCCCTACCCCCCCCTCAGATTGACGGGAATATCTTGCTGGTAACATTGGTGAACCACGCCGCTCTCGACCTTGGCTTGCTAACAAGGGGAAAGTGTATCCTCCCGATTTCGACCCTGCATCACAAGGGTAAGGGTGAACATAACCGATGAACCATGTTGTTCGACCCTAGAGTGCCTACACAAGAGGGAGGCTCCCCAAGGAACCATACTGCCCCCCATCTTGGTGTTTCTAACTCGAGTGAACGGGTCTTACCGACCTCATCCTTGCTGTACAAAGTCAAGGGGCAGGTCTGAATAACTGACCGCGACCTTGCTATAAAAAGGCAAGGGACAAGCCTTTAACGTTTGAACCATACTTTTCTCAGTCTTGGTAAACTTGCGCCAGAGGGAGGTTCACCAAGGAACCATACTATTCCCGATCTTAGCGCATTACTTCAAGGGAGAGGTTCATTAGCTGGTTGAACCGTACTATTCTTCGCCTTGGTGAACTTACACAAAAGGGGGCTCATTGGGGAACCAAACTACCTCCGCTCTTGGTGTATCACTTCAAGGGAGAGGTTCATTAACTACAATGCACACATATTTCTTAACTGAATAACTGAAATTTTATTTGGGTGACCTCGTTAAAAAATCCTTATGAGAGAAAAAGAGTGTCCCCTTAACGTGTACAATGCAAAAAATCTTTAACTAAAATAAAACTTAAGATTGGTCGCGTTCCAAGTACGAGGGATCGCGCCACCTTCCAAGATTTTGAGCTTGTATGCTCCATTCCCAAGGACTTCTTTCACTCTGAAAGGACCAGTCCACTTGGGAGATAGCTTATTCTCTAGTTGGTACGGGTGGGCCTTTCGCATCACCAGGTCGGTGACCTGGAACTGCCGAGGTCTCAGCTTGGAGCTGTATTTGTACTCCACCCACCTTATCAAGGCTTCAGCCTTAATCCTTGCTTCCTCCCTTACTTCATCTAGTAGGTCCAGGTTCATTTTTCTCTCTTCATTGGACTCTTGACCATGAAGTTCTGGAAACGCGGTGAGTTCTCCTGGATTTCTACTAGAATCATTGCGTCCGAGCCATACACCAAGCCCACACAATTCTAGGAACTTTTTCCACCCAGGTTCCCGTGGCTTTGTCTAGCCTTCTCTTTAGACCTCTGAGCAGAACTCGGTTGGCAGACTCGACCTGCCCGTTTGTCTACGGGTGTTCAACTGACGTGAACACCTGTTTCACTCCCAGCTTTGTACATAACTTGCCTAATTGCTGGCTTGCAAACTGGGTACCATTTTCAGACACCAACCTCTTCAGGATTCCAAAGCGGCATATTATGTTTTTCCATACAAAGTGATGGATCTTATGGGCTGTGATCTGGCCACTAGCTCAGCCTTGATCCACTTTGTGAAATACTCTATGGCAACCATGAGGTACTTCATCTGCCGCACTGCTAAAGGGAAAGACCCATAATGTCGATCCCCCAAGTATGGAATAGCCATGGCACATTGTGCCAGTCAGCATGCAGTTGGCACTGCTTGCACTGCTGTGCATACCTGGTGTAATCATCCCTCATGGTTGGCCAGTAATATCTTGCACGAATGGCCTTTGATGAGACAGATCGGCCGCCGATGTGGCTACTACATATCCCCTCATGCAGCTCTGCCATAATGCGCGTGCATTGTTTGCCACTTACACACACTAGGATAGAATGGGTGAATCCATGCTCGAATAACTTCCCGTCGATCATGGTGTACTTGTTTGAATTTTTCTTGATTTTTCTAGCTTCTGTGGGCTCTAACGGGAGTACTTCATCGGCCAAATAGCGTTGGTAGGGTGTTATCCAAGTTTCTCCTGCTTCAACTTGGTGAACATGCGACGACATCTCCCCAACAACTGGGTACACGCTTACTCTGGGTGTTTTTACCGTTTCTTGTGTTAATGACCGATGACTACTCCTCACCCCTACTGATGTGCTGATCTATTGGACTTCTACCATATTGTCCGCAATAGTTCGAGGTGTCTCTGAGGATCTTTAGCTTGGTACTCCCCCGTGACCTGACTTGTGACTAACAACACTCTTTGCCAGCAAACCTTTCGCTCCCATCTCCTTGGCCAACAACATTCCAGCTATCAGGGTGTCATACTCTGCTTGGTTGTTACTGGCCATGAAAGTGAATCGTAGGGCCTGCTCAATCAGCAACCCATTTGGTCCTTCCAAGATGACACCAACCCCACTACCTTATTGGTTTGAGGAACCATCCACAGAGAGCACCCATATGAAACCTGCTCCTTCTTGGTGCGTGGCTATCGAGGAGATCTCTACGACAAAGTCAGCATAAACCTGGCCTTTAATGGGACCTCTAGGCTGATACGGTACGTCAAACTCAGATAGCTCTACTGCCCACCGTACCATTATGCCTGCCTCATTTGGCTTTTGTAAGACCTTGTGAATTGGAAGGTCTGTCATTACTATTGCGGTGAAGCTCTGGAAGTAGTGGCGAAGTCTTCACGCCGAGAACGCTACTGCCAGAGCTGCTTTCTCTAGGGCCCGGTATCTCACCTCTAGCCTTGCAACACCTTGCTGACGAAGTAGATCGGTTTCTGCACCTAGTCTTGTTCTTGCAGCAAGACCGAACTAATCGCCTTCTCTGTAACTGCGAGGTACAAGCGAAGCGGAGTACCTAGCTTTGGCTTGCACAATACTGGTGGACTGGCGGTTAGCTACTCTTTCAGCTTTACGAACACCTCTTCGCACTACTGGGTCCATACGAACCTGCTGTTTCTCTTCAGGACTGGAAATAAGGATGCCCATTGTCTCCTCCTGCCGATACGAATCTGGACAGAGCGGCCATACACCCTGTCAACTGCTGCACCTCTTTAACTGAGATCGGGCTCCTCATTGCTATTATTGCAGCGCACTTCTCAGGATTTGCCTCTATCCCACATTCAGTGAGTAGGAACCCCAAGAACTTGTCTGCCTCGACCCCGAACACACACTTCTCTAGGTTAAGCTTCAGCTTGTACTTCGCTATCGTGATGAATAGTTCTTCTAGGTCTGCCACGTGCTGCTCCTTCTGCTGGGAGGTGACCACCATGTCATCTACATATGCTTGGACATTTCGTCCTAACATGGGTGCTAACACTCTGTCCATTAACCTCTGATACGTGGCACCTAAGTTCTTCAGTCCAAAGGGCATCACCTTATAACAATAACAAGACATCTCTGTCATGAATGTCGTCTTGCACTCGTCCCTGGGGTGCATCATGATCTGGTTGTAACCAAAGAAGGCATCCAGGAAGCTGAGTAATCTGCATCCAGACGCACTGTCCACCAAGGCGTCAATACTAGGTAGCGGGTAGGAGTCCTTTAGACAGGCCTTGTTGAGGTCCGTGAAGTCGACGCACATCCTCCATTTTTCGCTAGCCTTCTTTACTAGTACCATGTTCGCCAGCCACTCAGGGTACTGAATCTCCCTAATGTGGCCAACCTTCAACAACTTCTCTGTCTCTTCGCGAATGACCTGACGCCTCTCCTCGTTGAATTTTCGTCTTCTCTGGCGAACAGGTCGGACCTGGGGATCCATGGTGAGGCGATGACACAAGAAGTCAGGACCTATGCCAGGCATGTTAGAGGCGGACCTTGCGAATGCATCAAGGTGCCGTGCTATGACCTTGGCGATCTGATCCTGCAATTCTTGGCCTAAGGACTTGCCAAGCTTGAACATCTTCCCACCGATCTTTCGCTCTAGCACGTCCTCGACGGGTTCAGATCGTCTCTCCCGGGCAATCTCTGCGCGAGAGACCCCTTCTTCCCTTGGAGGTTGGGTAGTAACCGCGAACACTCCTCTTTTTGTCTTGAGGCTATTCTTGTAGCACTTTTTAGCCTCTGTTTGGTCAGACTTGACGGTGATCACAGTACTCTCAAGGGAAGGTAGCTTCATTTTCATATGCCTCGTAGAGGCAATCGCTCTAATCCTGTTCAAAGCAGGTCTACCTAACAATATATTGTAGGCTGAGGGGACTACAAGATACCTGATCTTTGCAGTGCGTGAAGTTGTGTCATCTGTGAAGGTCGTCCTCAGCTCTATATGCCCACACACCTCCACCTGGT
This sequence comes from Phaseolus vulgaris, assembly GCF_051622355.1. Classification (NCBI taxonomy): domain Eukaryota; kingdom Viridiplantae; phylum Streptophyta; class Magnoliopsida; order Fabales; family Fabaceae; genus Phaseolus; species Phaseolus vulgaris. The sequence goes on from NC_143507.1 coordinate 23,445,018, forward strand.
CTCCAGCGAAACCATACAAACACTCAATATAGGTCCTCAATTGGTTTGGGGACAACTGCAACTTGTTGAAGGTCGACTAGAACATTACGTCGGCCGAACTTCCTTGGTCTACAAGGACGCGATGCACCTTCCTTCCTGCTATGACTATCGAAATCACTACCGAGTCATTATCATGGGGTATGATATCCTGGAGATCGACCTTGGTGAAGACAAGGTCGACGTCGGGAGTCTGATCTACCTCCTAGACTTCCACCGTCATCATCTTTCTCGCGTACTTCTTCCGCTGGGAGGCAGTGCATCCTCCAGAGGTGGTGTTGATCTCCCCATGAATGGGCACCTCGTGCGCCTGATCCGCCCTTGCGGTCACCAACGCTTGGTCGTTCTGCTGCTATTGAAGGTAATCCTTTAAGAAGTCGTTTTTCACCAGCTCATCCAGTTAGTGTGCCAAAGCCAAACAATTGCGTATATAGTGGCCATGTGCTTGGTGGAACTCGTAACAAGCGTTCTTGTTGGGCCCCATCTTCCTATCGATCTTCGGGGATACCTTCAACCTTGCCACTATGTTTGGGATAGCGATTATCTCCTTGAGCTCTATAAAAAAATTATGTTTCGGGGGCGTGTCCCTTCGCGTGCGCGTCCCCACCTGGAACTGTTCGTAGGGTTTTCCCGTGCCCTTCTTCTCTGTGGTCACCTCGTGCACCCTCATGGGCTGAGGTCGACCTGGCGCTTGAGGTCGGATAAAATCAACGAGACCGCGTTTCTCTGTGACTCGTTCGTCTGCAGCGATGTGCGCCAAAGCCCGACGCCTGATCTCGGTGAACGTCTTCGGGTAGAACCTCAGCAACGATTCACTAAAAGGTCCTGGCAACATTCCTTTGACGAAGGCGTGTACCGTCATGGCCTCATCTGTGGGTTTCAGCCTTACCACCTAGACCCCAAACCTGTTCAAGTACTCCGTTAAAGACTCCCCCTAGTATTGTTTAATGTCAAAGACATCGTAAGAGAATCGAGTGGGGGCCCGGTTGATGAGGTACTGTTCTCTGAACAGCGTCACGAATTGGTCGAAAGAGGTGATGTGTCCGTCAGGGAGGCTGACAAACCATTCCAGCGTCGTGTCTGCCAGCGTGCTCATAAGCAGCTTGCAATACACAGTGTCAGACCCTCCTATGAGCATCATCTGGGTATGGAACGCTGTGAGATGGGCCTTTGGGTCCTCGACACTTGTGAAGATGACCTTCAGGCTTAGAGATGTGGTTGGCAATGTTGTACAGGTGGGGAACATTTATCCACCGCGCGTTCCCCCACTTGCTGCAAACCTCTACGCAATTCCTAATTGGCTCTGCGCAACTCTTCGTTGTCCGCTTGTGATGTGGCTATTTCAGCCCTAGATGTCGCCACCTGTTCCTGGAGGGCGCGCATGGTCTCCATGAGTTGTTGCATGGTGACGTTGTCCCCTCTAGGAGGCACAACACCTGGAGCCATAGCAGATCCTTGCCTTGTACTCCTCATATCATTGGTAAAAACTCTCAACACGATTGTGAGTGGGACCTTGTTTTATCAGGCCCCACGGTGGGTGCCAAATGTTCCTACCGGTTGACTCGCGTTGTCGGTTGACTCGAACGACAGCTTTCAGCCCTTCTATCTTCGCCTGAGATTAAATGTTCTTGATCAAAGAATCTCTCACCTGCAAAGACAAAGGGCGCTTTGACGGCCGTTTGCACTCCGACGCTCAAGTTAGTATTAGGGCAAAGAAACACCAAGTGTTTAAAGTAGTTTCAGTCTTAGAAACTGATATGAGTTGAATCAAGCATAGACACTTTTCAGCATATGAACACATCAATATATGTGAAGAAAGACAACAATTAAGAGTTGAAAGCAAGGACAAAAAATTAGGAACAAGTGGAGTAACTTAAGGAATCATCATTGAAGTACAAAGCCTTCTAATAGATGAACCAAACATAAGATTGAGTGCCATTCCACAATGAACCGGAACAACACAAGGAATTGGAGATACAAATAAAAAATCAAATTAAGCTACAAGTGCAAAATTGAAAGTAGAACACAAGATGAACAAGAATATTCAGTGGAAATTAAAAAACAACACCTAAAAAGACAAACTACCGATTGGAATTTGCTAAAAACCATGGAAATGGAGATGGAAGGAAGAAGGAACTTAAATGGATGAAGACTTGAAGGAGATGGGCACACCACTTGGAGATGATGATCCAAGATGAGTGCTAGTTGCCGCCACTTGAAGCCCTCAAAAGCTCACAAGATAAGACTTAGTGAAGGAGATCAAATCTCTCACAATTATCTCTCAATTTGAGTAGAGTTTCCTTTCTTCAAGTTCTCAATTCTAAACTTACAAGAGCATGGCCTCTTTATAGTAGAAGAGGGTTGAAAATGAAAAGGCACAATTCAAAAACTAGACTATTCAAAATTAGAGCCAAAACAAGTCACATGAGAAGTGTGACTTGCTTTCCTACTTTGACACCTCCTAAATCTATATCTACACCTACTCTTTTATGTCACATGGAAGGTGTGACTTTGTTTTGTACATTAGCACCCTTTATTTAATATCTAGACCTTCCTTTTAAAGTTCTACTAAAAACTACACAAAAGTAATTACAAAAAGAGACATCCTATTGATGCTCATCTATTAATGCTTGGCCTTGCTCCTCATGGGTTGGGCTTGGGCCTCATCTTTTGAAAAGACTAATAAGAAGAACTTTAAATGTTTTGGCCCTTGTCCATTCCTCCTATTAATAGCATCCTTTTGATTCTCATCATACCCCCCAAGTTGGAGGGAATTCGTCACGAATTTAGTACTCCTGCATAAACAAAGTCAGTTTGCAATTAGATAAAAGAATATAAGAAGAAATAGGCAAACTTGACTTAACACTTTGAAACGTTGGGAGTTTAGAAAAAGATGTCCTATACACAGACCATGTTGAAAAAGATTGTTTATGAATGATATTATTTGAAAAAATAGTGTTGAATCAAGTGTGTTCAAGTTTTGAAGAATCCAAATCCTTTGAGTTTGATGGAAGGATGGATGTGCTTGTTGTTGCTAGTGTTTTAGAATAGGATCTGGGGTAGATTATCTGTGTTAATCCACTCTTGATTGAATCCAAAGCTTAAACATTCTCAAACCTTTTTAATTGAAAGTGTTTTTCAAACTAAGTGAAAAACAACCTGTTATTTTATCGAAACAACTGATTGTTTTATACTTAGGTGTTTTGAGAAAGGTTGAAAACTGTTTTTGATGGTTGACTTGCTGTCAAACCAAAACAACCGATTGATTCGAGCATTCAACCGATTGTTTGTTTTGGAACCATAACAAAAAACTGTTTTGTGTTTTGACTGAGCTTTAAATGATTTTATAACTGAATACGCTCCAGTTTTAAATGCTTTGACCAGTCTTTGAAAGCAATAAATATTTTGTTAAGCTTTTGTAACAAACAACCAAGATTAAATCATATAAAAACATATTTGAGTTTTTCACTGTTTTTGCTTTAGAAGAGTTGAAAGATTGCTTTGAGACTGCTTTGATCAAGAGAGGGTGAAATAGGATTTTCATCTAGTATTGATTTCAGATCATTCTGTAACAAGTGTAATCCTTCTGTACTTTGTGTAAACTCTGTTGTGTAAGGTTGAGAAGTGTTGTGTGTTCTTGAGGTTGTCAAGATCAACATTCTTGGTGGTGTATGTGCTGAGCCAAAGGAAGTGTGTGTCTTGAGGGGATCAAGGTCACTTCTTTGGTGGTGTGTGTAAGTAATCTAGGTTTGATTGCTTAGTGGATTCCCCCAGTGGTTTCTGGGAAGACTGGATGTAGCTCTTCGCTTAAGAGTGAACCAGTATAAACTGTGTGTGAAATCTCTCTATCCCTTGAACTCTTTAATTTCAGTTTATATTTGTTAACTGTTATAAACAACCAATTGTTTTTGCGAAACAATCGATTGTTTTTCTGGTGTTGTGCTAAATTGCTTTGTGTTTTTGGCAAAACTGAATTATGAATCAAGTTTTCTCAAAGGAATTTCATTCTAGACTAAAAAGTTTGCGAAAACCCTATTTAAACCATTCACCCCCCATCTAGTTTAAAGCCATACATTCTAACAATTGGTATCAGAGCTTGGTACTTGAAAGTTATTCAAGTTTGATCCGAAAATCTTTTTCAATGGCCGTAAAACTATCTTTCGAGAAAGGTGCTTCAATCTACAAACCACCTTTATTCTTTGGTTTGAATTATAAGTATTGGGAAGCTAGAATGAAAATCTTTGTTAAATCCATTGATCAAGGAATTTGGGATTCAATCGAAAATGGCCCTTTCATTCCAAAGCTTAAAAAGAATGGATCTTTTATTGCAAAACCTTGGTCCCAATGGACCAATGAAGAATGTAAGATGGCCAAGCCTGATTGTACTGCTCAAAACATAATAGCTTCTGCACTAGATACTCATGAGTTTTTCAGGATATCTAAATGCAAATCTGCCAAAGAGATGTGGGACACACTCAAAGCTACACATGGGAACATCAATGAATCAAAGGAAGTAAGAACAAGGAGCCAAGCACGAAGGAAAAGGAGGCAAAACAGAAAAAGCCTCAACCTCTGCTTCATGGCCAAAAAGGAAGATGATTCAAGCAGTGTAATCTAACTCCTCAAATTCTGAAAATTACAGTCAATTGCTTCAAGCTTTTCAAGAAACACATGAAGAAGTTAACCGATTGGCCCTCTTGAACAACCGGTTAAAGGGAATGAATAGCTGGCTTGAAAACATAGTAAAAACACTGGAAGAAGAGTTGGAAAATTCAAAAACAGATTTTGAAAACCTTGAAATTGTTTACAAAAACTCTTTTTGCAAGTGTGATACTCTTATTTGGGAAAATAGCAAAAATCTTGAAAAGAAAGTTCATTATCTTGTTAAAACTGTGGATAAGCTTTCAAAAGGTCAATCCAACTTTGAGAATGTCTTGGCATCTCAAAACTGTGTTTTTGGAAAAGCAGGATTGGGTTTTAACCCACAAAACAAGCAAGATAGATTTTCAAAGTCATTTTCGAAACTGCCAGAAAAACAACCGATTGATCTGTCGAAACAACCGGTTGTTACATGCTTCTATTACATGAAAAAAGGTCATTCTGTCAGATTCTGTAAAATCAGAAAATATGTTGTTCCTAGAGGCTTTATGAAGTGGATTCCCAAATGTTGTAAAGGTTCAAATAATGAATGTAAACCAAATGGACCCACATTCATAAGGGGACCAAATCTTTGTACTTGAAAATCTTCTTTGTAGGAAACCTTGGAGGAGAGCATGCAACAATGGTACCTGGACAGTGGGTGCTCAAAGCACATGACTGGGGACAAATCAAAGTTTCTAAGCATCTCCTTTAAGCAAGAAGGGCGCGTTACCTATGGGGACAACAACAAGGTGAGGATTCTTGGAAGAGGATCCATATGAGACAAAGATATCTCGGTCATCCATGATGTTCTCTATATAGAAGGTTTAAAGCACAATCTACTGAGCATTAGTCAATTGTGTGACAAAGGATATCACGTTATCTTCAAAACAAACTCCTGTGAAATCTGTCTTCCCAACACAAAAGAGGTAATGTTGATTGGTAAGAGAATCAATAATGTTTATCTTTTAGATATCTCTTCTCCTTGTTCAATTGGTTGTCTTCTATCCAAGCATGAGGAGTCTTGGCTTTGGCATAGAAGAATTGCTCACATTCACATGAATCACTTGAACAAATTAATATCTAAAGATCTTGTGATTGGGCTGCCCAAGCTCAAGTTTGAGAAGAACCATATTTGTGAAGCTTGCCAAAAGGGGAAACAAGTGAAAAATCTTTTAAAATAAAAAATGTTGTTTCTTCTTTAAAACCTCTTGAGCTACTTCACATGGATCTTTTTGGACCTTCAAGAACCATGAGTCTTGGTGGCAACTATTATGCTCTTGTTATTATGGATGATTTTTCTAAGTTCACTTGGACTCTCTTCTTGGAATCAAAAAGTGATGCCTTCTCTGCATTCAAGAAGCTTGCTAGAAGATTGCAAAAATACAAAGAACAACAACATAGACTCAATAAGAAGTGATCATGGAGGTGAATTCCAAAATGAAAAGTTCAGCAAGTTCTGTGAAAAGATGGGAATTTTGCACAATTTTTCAGCTCCAAGAACTCCATAACAGAATGGTGTAGTGGAAAGGAAGAACAGATCCCTTGAAGAATTAGCTAGAACAATGCTAAGTGAATCTTCTCTTCCCAAGTATTTTTGGGCTGATGCAGTTAGCACTTCTTGCTATGTGATGAATAGAGTGCTGATAAGGCCAATTCTGAAGAAGACTCCCTATGAGCTCTTCAATGGAAGGAAACCAAACATTAATCATCTCAGAGTTTTCGGTTGTAGCTGCTTTGTCCTAAACAATGGAAAGGAAAACCTAGGGAAATTTGATGAAAAAGCTGATCATGGTATCTTCATAGGCTATTCTCTAAATAGTCATGCATACAGTATCTACAACAAGAGGCTAATGACTGTAGAAGAGTCTGTTCATGTTGTCTTTGATTAAGTGGATCGCAAAAGCATTCAAATCTCGAAGAACAGTGCTGAAGAGAATGAGCAGAACATCAATTTGGAGAAGTTGGACATCTGTGCAGAAAAACAACCGGTTGATTGCTCGAAACAACCGATTGAAATTTTGCAGCAGAGTGAGTTTCCCAAAGAATGGAGGATTCCTAGAGATCTGTCAGTGGAGAGCATCATTGGACAGATAAAGCAAGGTTTCTCTACACGTAGCTCCATCTAAAACTTCTGCAGGCACACTACTTTTGTCTCTTAAATTGAACCAAAGTCAATTGATGAAGCTCTCAAGGATGAAAAATGGGTTAAAGCTATGCATGAAGAGTTGAATCAGTTTGCAAGGAATGAGGTATGGTTTCTTGTCCCTAAAACAGCTAAGATGAACATCATTGGTTCGATGTGGGTCTTCAGAAACAAGCTGGATGAGGATGGTGTGATCACAAGAAACAAAGCAAGGCTTGTTGCCAAAGGCTACAATCAAGAGGAGGGAATTGATTATGGTGAAACCTTTGCTCCTGTTGCAAGATTGGAGGCTATGAGGTTGTTGTTGGATTTTGCATGTATGAGTGGATTTAAACTCTTTCAAATGGATGTCAAGAGTGCTTTTTTAAATGGCTACATCAATGAGGAAGTGTATGTGGATCAACCACCGGGCTTTGAAGATCATCAATATCCTAATCTTGTCTTCAAGCTAAAAAAGGCTTTGTATGGGCTGAAGCAAGCTCCAAGACAGTGGTATGAAAGGCTTAGCAACTTCCTTTTGTCTCATGGCTGGGGAATGATTGGCAAGACTCTCTTCATCAAAAAGTCAAATTCTGAAATTATCCTTGTGCAAATCTATGTTGATGACATCATCTTTGGTGCTACACAAGATAGTTTGTGTGAAGAATTTGTGGTTGCTACGAAAGATGAGTTTGAAATGTCTATGATGGGAGAATTGTCTTTCTTTCTTGGATTGCAGGTTAAGCAAACAAAGGATGGAATCTTTCTATGCCAATCAAAGTATTGTAAAGAGATTCTCAAGAAATTTGAAATGGAGAGTTGCAAGGAAGCAAGCACACCTATGGCCTCAAGCTGCTACATGGATGCAGATGCTGCTGGAAAAGGGGTAGATCAAACAAAATACAAAGGTTTGATTGGCTCTTTTCTCTATCTAATAGCAAGTAGACCGAATATAATGTTTGCGGTAGGTCTTTGTGCAATCAAGCAAATCCAAAGGAATCCCACTTCAAAGCTGCAAAGAGAATTCTGAAATATCTCAAAGGAACATCAAATGTTGGGTTATGGTATCCTTCTCACACTCCCATTCATTTAATTGGTTATTCAGATTCTGATTTTGCAGGATGCAAGCTAGATAGGAAAAGCACAAGTGGCACTTGCCACCTTCTTGGTTCAAGCCTCATCTCATGGCATAGCAAGAAGCAAGCTTGTGTGGCTCTCTCTACTGCTGAGGCTGAGTACATAGCTGCTGGAAGTTGTTGTGCACAAATCCTCTGGCTCAAACAACAACTTGCAGACTTTGGATTGCAAATCAGCAAAGTCCCTTTGATGTGTGACAATACAAGTGCTATCAATCTTACCAAAAATCAGATTCAGTACTCAAGAACTAAGCATATCGAGATACGCCATAATTTCATCAGGGATCATGTGAGCAATGGGGACTGTGAAGTGAAGTTTATTGAGACAAAACTGCAACTAGCAGATATCTTCACAAAACCACTACCAAAAGAGAGGTTCTTCTTTTTGCGAAATGAGTTAGGTATCCTTGACCTCCAAAATCTTTTCTAAATCTGTTCTATACCTGTTATAGTCTATTTGTGCAGACAAATAGGGGGAGAATTGATTGGTTCTTGTGTATCTTTCTCTAAAATTGTTTAAAACTACTGAAATCTCTGATATCATAACTGTTTTTGCTTCTGCTGATAGAAACAACCGATTGTTTGTCTAGAATATTGTTTTCAACATGTGAAAATCTAACCTGCTGCTGTAGGAAACATTGGATTGTATATATGTTGTTTTTACAGGAAATGCTTCAGATTCAATCAATTCCAACACAAGCAACCATGGATTTGTCTTCATCAAATAGGGAGAGATTGTTGAATCAAGTGTGTTCAAGCTTTGAAGAATCCAAATCCTTTGAGTTTGATGGAAGGATGGATGTGTTTGTTGTTGCTGAAGTGTTTTAGAATAGGATCTGGGGTAGATTATCAGTGTTAATCCACTCTTGATTGAATCCAAAGCTTAAGCATTATCAAACCTTTTTAATTGAAAGTGTTTTTCAAACTAAGTGAAAAACAACCTGTTGTTTTATCGAAACAACCGATTGTTTTATACTTAGGTGTTTTGAGAAAGGTTGAAAACTGTTTTTGATGGTTGACTTGCTGTCAAACCAAAACAACCGATTGATTCGAGCATCCAACCAATTGTTTGTTTTAGGACCATAATAGAAAACTGTTTAGTGTTTTGACTGAGCTTTAAATGATTTTATAACTGAATACGCTCCAATTTTAAATGTTTTGACCAGTCTTTGAAAGCAATAAATAGTTTGTTAAGCTTTTGTAACAAACAACTAAGATTAAATCATAGAAAAACAGATTTGAGTTTTTCACTATTTTTGCTTTTGAAGAGTTGAAAGATTTCTTTGAGATTGCTTTGATCAAGAGAGAGTGGAATAGGATTTTCATCTTGTATTGATTTCAGATCATTCTGTAACAAGTGTAATCCTTCTGTACTTTGTGTAAACTCTGTTGTGTAAGGCTGAGAAGTGTTGTGTGTTCTTGAGGTTGTCAAGATCAACATTCTTGGTGGTGTATGTGCTGAGCCAAAGGAAGTGTGTGTCTTGAGGGGATCAAGGTCACTTCTTTGAAGGTGTGTGTAAGTAATCTAGGTTTGATTGCTTAGTGGATTCCCCAGTGGTTTCTGGGAAGACTGGATGTAGCTCTTGGTTTAAGAGTGAACCAGTATAAACTGTGTGTGCAATCTCTCCATCTCTTGAACTCTTTAATTTCAGTTTGTATTTGTTAACTGGTATAAACAACCGATTGATTTTTTGCGAAACAACCGATTGTTTTTCTGGTGTTGTGCTAAATTGTTTTGTGTTTTTGGCAAACTGAATTCTGAATCAAGTTTTCTCAAAGGAATTTCATTCTAGACTAAAAAGTTTGCGAAAACCCTCTTTAAACCATTCACCCCCCTCTAGTTTAAAGCCATACATTCTAACAAATAGGAGGTATGAAAAAGTCATCCTTAACATTCTTTATCCAATATGGTGTGGAAGTAGGAATCTTGGATAATGAAAACGACAAAGAAGAAGAATACCTTGTAGGCGTAGCACGAGTCAATAAAATTGATTTAGTTGAAAAGGTATTGTGACTCGTTTTATCATGTACTTCATTTGCTTTTTCATTTTCTCTTTTAATTTTCATTTTTATTTGGTCCTCATGAACCTCTTGGGGAGAGAGGGGTTTTAAGGTAAGCTTGCGCCCTTGGAAGGAAAAAAACATTATGTTGGATAGGCCATCATGTAAAACATGTCTATCATATTGTCAAGGCCTTCCTAAAAGAACATGAGTTGCTTCCATGGCTACAACATCACATAAAACCTCATCTTTATACTTTCCTATTGCAAAGTTTATGAGGACTTGTTTATCTACCATGATTTCACCCTTAGCACTAAGTCATTGTAATTTATAGGGCTTGGTATGAGAGATAGTGGGTAAGTCTAACTTCTCCACAACTCTTGTACTAGCCACATTAGTGGAACTACCCCCATCTATAATCAAGGAACATAACTTGTTATTGATAAGACAGCGGGTGTGAAAAATATTTTCTCTTTGGGTATCATCCAAAGATTTTGGAATTGTGCCCAACATTCGTCTTATCATCAATAAGTCACCTTCATAAGGTATTTCACAATCATGATCACTAAGGGTTTTTGAAGGGAAAGGGGAATTAGATCTAGATGAGTTATCACTATATTCACTAACTACTTGATCCCCCTTAACCATCATGGTGCGTTTGGTTGGACAATCGGTCGCTATATGACCATAACCTAAACATTTAAAACACTTTTTACTAGAAGATTTAGATGGTGATTTAGGAGTAGAGGTAGAAGTGATGTGAACCAAGAACATGATATGGATATGATATGAACATGTTATGGATTCAATAAGAGTTGGAATATGATTAGGGCACTTTTTAAGAATTGGATCAATGTTCTTAATCGTTCAAGAACTCACCAAAACATAAGAACCAAGCCAAACTCACATAGAAACCCATTTTTGGACATATGAACCGAATGAAACAAAGAACAACACAAATGCACCGATTAAAAGTTCAAGAAACACAATTAGAACCACAAGAACAACAACCCAAGGAAAACTACCGAACAAAAACAAAAACTACACAAGTTCTACCGATTGAAACAACAAGAAACAACAAAGACATGTTTTAGAGTTTGTTTTGGAATGGAAATGGAAGAAGAAGATGAATAGGAATAGGAAACTTATGTGGTTGGAGCTCTTGGAAATGTGCACGCCACTTGAAGGATGGTTGGCTTCAAGATAAGTGTTGCCGCCACTTGAGAGTCCAAGAATTCCCTCAAGATAAGACTTAGAAGAGAAGAAGACACAAGTCTCTCTCACTCACTCACCAATTTGGTAGAGGTTCTTTACTCTCAAAAATCAATCTTAACTTGTTATTTCAAATACCCAAGCACCCTTTTTATAATAGAGAGGGTCGGTCACAAATGTACAAAAGAGAAGGAGCTTGAAAGGTTACTTTCTAGTTCCTTCTAAACTAGCGCCTAAGCCATAAAGGAATAGAAAGAGTCATTTCTATATTTTCCTAAACTAGCGCCTAAGGTGATATACAAAAGAGGTGTCTTTTTGGTTTCCCTCTTTGGCACATCCTAAAGATATTTCTATATTATTTACAAATTTATACAAAAGAAATTACAAAGAGAGATATTAATTGGAGCCCATTCTTGAATGCTTGTAGTTTTCTTGTTATTTTTGGGCTTGGTCCTCTCTTTATTTTTTAGAAGACTAGAAGGAAGAACTTTAAATGCTTGGGTGGATGGCCTCTTCCTCCATTAGTGAAATCCTCTTCTACTTGATCTCCATCAGGAAGGCTTAGAATCTCTAGGTTTGAAAGTAGAGTCTTTATAAGGCAATTTTGAAAAAGATTTATTTTTAGAAAGGTTTTCCAAGAAGAGTGGTAATAGTCATCATTATGAGAATTTTTAAAAGAATTTTTCCTTGCAATTTGAGATTCTACCTTGATGGTAAGGTGAACCAAAGTTTTTAAAGAATAATAGTGATGAAACTCTACCACATCTTGGATTTCCCTTCTAAGACCACTAACAAATCTAGCCATTTTAGCTTCATCACTTTCATGCATATCAACTTTGATTAAAAGCATGTCAAGTTCTTTAAAATAAACATCCACACTAAGCGTGCCTTGATGAAGCCTTTGGAGCTTCAACAAAAGGTCTTTCCTAAAGTGTGGAGGGACAAATCTATCGCGCATACATGCTTTCAAATCATCCCAAGAGACCACAGCCGACCTCTTGTTTAGCCCAATGTCCATAAGAGTTTTATACCATCATTGCATGGCATTGTCCATGAACTCTAAAGAAGCTAGCCTAACCCTTTGGTCTTCTAGGACCTCATGTTCATGAAAAAATTGGTCAACTTTGGCCTCCCATCCCAAATACACATTAGGATCCCCGTCACCACTAAAGCTAGGTAATTTTACATAAGGCAATTAAGGCCTAGCCACATTTTGGCGCCTTTCTTCATAGTGTCCATAAGAACTTTGAGAAGTCCTTGAAGCATGCTTATGATGATGATGATGTCTTCTCTCACGGTATTGGTAAGTATCTTCATGGTTCATCTCCAATCTTTGGAGCCTTGCCTCCATTTGACGTATCACTTCATCCTTTTCTGCAATTGTTTGTTTAACATCCTTTAATTCACCAATTAGGTATGTTTTTTGAGGTGAATGAGGCTTAGAGGATTCTCCACTATAAAAATTAGTCATGATATCAAAGAAACACAAACACAAAGAGCAAACAATTAAAGAAAACTCTTTAGAAGAAAAACAATGCTTGCTGGAAAATAAGTGCTTGGGCTGAGGATTCGAGCATGTCTGGCCAATACAGAAGCTCCCCAGGCTCGAGCCGAGCTTGACAAGGCGAAGAGGCTTTGATATAACCCAAGTAGCTATGAAGATGACCAAGGGAGAAAAAGACAAAGCACATGATGAACAGTCATCTCAGTGAACAATTCATAACCCTACCAAAGATCACATGGACCTCATCAAAGGAGCTGAGCATAAACCAACACACCAACTATTCTTCCTTTTGGTCTTCTTATAAGATACAAATATGTTGTAAATAATTTGGGCTCTCTTGAAGGGTCCAAATAGCAAAGATAGGTTAGAATAAGGTGTCTTTAGCATAATAGGGGGTGTAGTTAGCATTTTAGCTTGTTCCTAGCCCTTTAGGAAGGGATTTTGGCCTAGTTTCTAGAAGGACAAGCCTAGGATGCGGATTTGACTGTCAAACCCTAAGGCTGCCCTTTTTTAGTGTTTCCCATCCTACCTTTCATGCTTGTTCTCCAAGGCTCCTTCACCTATAAATAGGAGGCCTACCTCATTGTATTTTACAAGTTGAATTTGAATGAAGTAAAGAAACTCTGCACAAATTGTGTGAACTCTTAGTGAGGCCTATGTCTTCTTAGGTTGAGGTCTTATCTTCAGTGATTGGGAAGCTCTCAAGTGGCGACCAACACACTCATCTTGGAGAACATAACCCTCCAAGTGGCGTGACATTTCTCACCCATCATCATAAGTTTTCTCCTTCCATTTCCCCATTCCATTTTATGTGTTTGTCTCTTAGTTTCTCTTCTTTGTTGCTCTTGGGTTTCACTCATAAACATGAGTATGGTGCATCATTTGGGAGGCCATGACCACCATTGATGTTACCTTGTGCCCATTTTCAATTCTACAATTGCATCTCATTCTCACTATATATTGTTTTTTCATCTTTGCCTCTGTGAAGTGAACCTTCACACTGACTAACCACTTGGTTAAGTTCGTGTCCAGTGGGAATCTTCCTATGGTCCTCACCATTAACTCCTAAAATCTCAATCTCAAAGTAAAGTGTCACCTAAATGAAAACATCTAAAAATCAACTCACATCAGGCTCTCCTGCATTGGCGGCTGACATGACCCTAGGGGGTAGTTGGGGCACGTTTACCGAAGCGTCTCATGAAAAGACATCTCACCTTATTAAATGTGGAGCGTACACGTGGTGCCTGCATCAACGGTGGGGGAGTCCTGCCGCTTCACCTTCCTTTTTTTTAATATACTTTCTCTTTCTCTTCATTTTCATCACTCTGTTTCCAAACTTTCTCCAAAAATTCTTCTTTCATCTTTGCGCCACCACACGCCACCGCCTCTCACCAGAAACCAGGTATGCCTTTCCTACTTAACTGCATTGGTGATCATTTATTGATTGCATTATGAAAAATGTATCTTTAGTTTACGCCGATTCGATTCATTCTGCCCTATCTTGAATTGTATTCATATTCTACCTTTGTTTATGCTTTAGTTGCTTTTGACTATGGATTATAGTTATGGATATCCTTGGGCTAAAAAGGAACTCCTTAAAGAGACCTCTTATTATACCTCTCGTTTACAGGAGTTAAGGTAAGCAGGGCGTTGTTTGAGTAAAAACATGAGGGTTTAATAAGAGTAGTAGAGTGTAAGGAAGAGGAACCTATATGCTGCGATGAGTCATCGGATTTTGATGATCCATTTTGTTTTTTCTACGCTGCGTTCTTTAAAAAGGTCATACTCCATCTACCCTTGTCCATTTTTGAAAAGAAGTTATTAACTGAACTAAACGTAGCCATCACCAAGCTACATTCGAATAGTTAGGCATTCATCAGAGGTTTTATAATTTTGTGTTCCTAGCTCGACATTTCACCGACTATGGAGGTCTTCCTATATTTTTTCGAAGCCAAACACTCAAGTCGCCAACTATGGGTCTCTCTAAATGGTGCCCCTGGGAGAGGTTTACTTACCCTCTTCCAGTCATCTTACAAAAATTTCAAAGGGTGATTTCTCAAAATCCAAGCTTCGACAGGAGATTCGTCCCTACTGGGCGACTTTCCTTTGTATTGGACGCCCAATCCTCGATTCTAGTGTGCTCGATGCTTAGAAGATCTGCCCCCAAAGGACTAAGGCATTTGCGAATTTTTATGAGTCTGACAGTCATCTTTGATACCACAACATTGTTGACTAAAAATATCTTTCCAGTGCCCTCAAAGCCTACACCGGTACACCTCTTTCCCTACCTTTGAAGAAAAAACTTAAATCATAACTACTAAGCATTTATTCGTTTTTGCAGATACCATGCTCTCCAACATTAAAAAGGCTGAGCTAGCTGAGCTCACCAGGAAGATGAGAGCAGTTGCGAGCCTGGCTATGGAGTCCTTGTCGAAAAAGGAAAAGCTCCAATTGGGGTTGCTCAAATTCAATCTGACCAAGATGAGCAAACAACCTTAGGGCTCGTCTTCAAAAGGAAAAGACCAACAACCACTCATCCTACCGAACATTCTATTAACATTCTCATTCGAATGGTCTAGCCCTCCACCAATAGATCATCACAATTTAGAATTGAAAAGCTTACCCACTTACACCTTTCTCACAATGCCTTGAGTGGTGTAATTCCATCATCTCACTTTCACTGCACAATCTTGTCTATATTGACTCGAGTGATAATTCTTTCACTGGAAGTATTAATTTCTTCTTCCTTTTTTGCACTTTCATTACTTAGCACATCTTTCTTTCCCAGCACCAGACCTCTAAACTTAGCATCCTGCAAGATGAAAACTTTCCCTTGAGAAAGATGTCCAGAAATCTTACAAATAACCATATTCCAGGGATAGTACCTAACTCAGTTCAGAAAACTAAATCATCTCATTATTTCTCACATTTTGTTTACTGATTTTGAACCAGGTTTGCACAATGTTAGTTCCAACTTGTCTGTCCTGGACCTTCATTACAACAACTTTGAAGGCCCAATACCAGTTTCTCCAACGAGATCTTTGGATTACTCCACCAACAAATTTAGCACTTTTATCCCGCGAGATATTAGAAATTACCGTTTCGAGACATTTTCTCTCTCTCTCTCTCTCTCTCTCTCTCACACTCTCATTGAAATATCCTTAGATGGGCCGTTTCCCATGGTTTTTGAAGAAAATTAGTATCTTGATTTTGCGGAACAACAAAATTCAAGGTTCCCTGCAGTGTTGACAAGTGAAAAAGACATGGGAAGTGCTTCAAATTGTGGATATCTCTTTCAACAATTTTAGCAGGAAAAATGATAATTTTACAACTTTTAAAAATTGGATATAACCCTTATGTGATGAGTTTATAAATAAGTATATATAATAAAGAATAAATTTTTAATTAAATGATATAAAAGTATATTAAAATAATAGTATTGAGAGTTATAATGTGATTGGATAAAAAAATTGGGGTTGTCAATGTATCATTACCCTTTTGGTAGAAAGTTGCCAGGAAAGTATTTACAACCTGAACAAGAAATATTAGGAATAACAGAAAATGAAATTTGATCTAAGTTCATCCAGAAAAGGATTGAATTTATTTATTTATATTATAAAGACTAGCGGAATGACGTTTGTGTATCCACATTTTTTATTTTTATCAATAATATATGTATATTTGTATTTATTAAATTAACTATAAACTTATGTGTATTCTAATTTTGAAACATCAATTTATCTATATACATATGTTCTACAAAAGAGAAAACACTCATTTGAAATACAAGGAATTCTCTTTTACTTGGGAGACCTTCCCTGTCCTTTAAAAGAAGTAAAATTGTTCCTAACAAATATCTTTATTAATTAAATTATAATAATGATTGAGTAAATTTATCTTACTTAAACAGATAACATAATTTACCTTTTGAATGATCATTTATAATTTTGTATAGAACAAGTTATTTATAATGTCTTGAGTTTTTAAAAACCATAAATTTATTTATTATTGTCTTGCGTATTCTTATCAAGATTAAAAAATAATAACTTATTATCATTGCTAAATATTATAATTTATTTTATTTAACTTTATGTATGTAGATTAAATAATAAGAATCTATAAATTATGGTTATAAATTTAGTTTTTAACATTATAAAGCTATGTTAGTATGTTTTTTATATTATTTTATGTTTTATTTAGTTATTATTGTTACTTTTAATATTTTGATATTAATTCAGTGCTAATTCTATCATATTTGATTCAATACAATAAAAACATTGATAAAATCAAAACGTGAGATACATATCCAAAACATAGTATCAACCATAAATATATTCGTGAATTGAATTATTTAAGTCTAACTAATGGTTTCCAATTTCTAATAAACCATATTTATATACAACTTAAATTATAGAGAATATTTGCTTAGTCAAAGTTTTGCTACACATGAATTAAGATAGAGTGATTGGAATTAATTTGAACTTAAAATGAATGTAATGAATTGATTTTATAGGTTGATGTTTGTACCGATCAGGTAATCGGGAGTGATGACGTGGCAGCAAGCGATAATATAGGCGTGTTGAACGGGACACATGGCTAACAGAAGGGAGGTACATCGGGAAGTCTGTGTAGTCGCCAATCGCTGAGTTGGCGTTCTCCGATCTCTAGTGAGTGTAACCGGCGGTCACCAGGCTTGCGTCATAGTCGCTGTATGTGAGTTCTAGGAGATCAGGTGGTTAGAGACCGCCGAAAGGGGCACATCGCCGAAAGATCAGGAAGGCTTGCTTAAGGCTTTCAAGGGGTACAAGTACGAAGGAAGAGGTTATCAGATGATCATTCCCTAGCCAGAGGTCGAGGCAAGGGAACAGTTTTCTAGAACATGCATGATGTGCAAGTGAAACAGATCGTGATAGCGGCAGGCGAGACCACAGAGAAGGTGTGCATGGTGACACCCCGTACTCGCCACTTAAGGGGTCGCGCTCCAAGGAAGCTATGCACCAAGTTACTCCTTGCATGGGTAACTTAGTCGAATAGCTTGAAGAGTAGAGGTGACGCTCAAGTAGAAGGGGGCTCCAGATGGCAACACGTGTACAGCTGGATGCGAGCCACGTGTCCAGAGGTATAACCGTCAGGAGAGAGAAAGTGCTCAGGTATATAAGGAACTCTTAACAGACTTTGAGGTATGCTTTTCAGAACACTAAGATTCACTGCGCACGGTTCCTTGAGTTTTGATATTCTCTCTGAGTATTTGGTGATTCCGTCACTGACTTGAGCGTCGGAGCGCGATCGGCCGCAGCGGCGCCACTCTGTTTTCTGCAGGTTTTTGCGAAGAATTGAGATGCGAAAGACAGAGGCTAACGTGGTGCGAAGCTGATCCAGAAGGAGAAACCTTTGACGTGGCAAGACTCTTGCACTCAGGTCAACCGGCAGGATCAATATAGCTTATCAAGAAAGAAGATTGATAATATGTAGAATGTTGGAACATATGTGGTGAAGACACAAAAATAATAGTGCAAATTGGAACATGTCTTTGTCTTCACACTTAAAAGGGGACAGTAAAAAACCTGAGCAAACATAAACATTTTGTCATATGAAAATACATTAGTCATCAATTTGGTCCTCTGAAAATAAATTAAAAACAACTCTTTATTTTCACTTATTTAAAGTTAAATGGATCTTTCAATGTTAACTATATTCAATTTATGTATTACTTTGGTTCTTCTATACATATAACTTTAATATTTGAAAATATATGTAAGCTAAATAAATTAGGACAGACTTTGTTACACTTCAACTAATTTGTATGCATACAATTTCAAAGAAGAATGAACAAAAAGAAAGTTGAACAACTTGCATCAACTCTAGTAACTTCTGCTACAACAACAACACTTCCAGTTATGCAAGAACACCTTTTTGTAGTGTTTTACATTTAACTAAGAGAGTCTAAGAAGAAATATGAGAGAAATATAGTAGATATAGAACCTTAATTGTCCCACCAGCAATATGCAGGTTTGCAAAGAATAACATGAAATAGAATTCAACATTTCTACTGTACTAACCAAAAAGTATGAGATTGAGAGTCACGAGAATTAAAAGAAAAGAATTACATCATTGTGGAACATTTTCATACTATATTTATTAGGAAAAAAATTGTAGAATTAAAAGAAAAGAATAACATCATTTACCAAAAACAGTTTTAAGGAGGAATTGATAGGAATAATATGTTTTGAGAGACAATTTGTTTTATACATGTAGGCCATATGTTTGCAGGGTTAACTTCTACTTCAATTTCCGGAAATAGTTTAACTTCAAAAGAAGAATTTATTCAGATAGCATTTCATTTTTTTCTTCATTGACCACTGATCATTTTGCTTACTTTTTAAAATAAATTAAGTTACTACTTTTCCGTCAAACTCCTCTATCCATAAAATCAAAATACCAGAATAAAGTAAAAATACTTGTACCGACCAGGTCATCGGGTATTATGACATGGACAAGAGAGAGGTAGGTAGTCAAGAAGTCAACACAGTCGACGTATGTAAGGGCGGCGTGCTCTACCACTGAGTAAG
Source organism: Phaseolus vulgaris (assembly GCF_051622355.1). Taxonomy (NCBI): domain Eukaryota; kingdom Viridiplantae; phylum Streptophyta; class Magnoliopsida; order Fabales; family Fabaceae; genus Phaseolus; species Phaseolus vulgaris. The sequence continues at coordinate 23,464,239 of NC_143507.1, forward strand.
TCGGTTATCGCCGAGATGTGTCACCACCAAGATCATCGCCCATCGCCTAAGTAAGACACCGCCTAGGCAAGACATCGCCTAAAAAATCAACCCGCATGACGTAAGCATTTCACAAAGAGAGGGCCCACACGAGGGGTAACCCTAAGTTGGGCAGCGACGTTGTGGGTCCCTGTGTACAGAATAAGTGATCAAGTCAAAGGGGCGCGTGGTAATGCCCACGTGCTCATTGAAGGTATCCAGGGAAGGCTGCATGCATAACACGTGTCCAATTAGGGGATTCGAACGGAATGATGGCGCGATAAATGCAGCACTCAAGTTAGAGCCCAAGGGGCCATGAGGTTATACATTGCACTCCAAGATAAGGGAAGTCCATGGGCCAGATACGCTAAGATCCTAAAGATAGCGGCGCAAGGACCTTCTCCAAGGAACCCTAGTTTTCACTTATATATAGGGCGCAAATAAGCCCTAGAGAGGTATGTTTTTCAGTTCACAGTTATACGAGTTTTAACCTAGTTTTCCCAGAGAGACATACAGAGCAAAACCCTAATTGTTCTTGACGGCACATTCACTGAGAGCACAAGACAATTAGGGTAGCACAGTTTTGGCCATACAGTTTCAGTCATTGAGATAATCATACAGTTTCTAGTATTTGGTGTTTCTCGCTAGCTGACTTGATCGTCGGAGTGCAAACGGCCGCGAGGGCGCCCCTTTGTTCTTCTTTTTTCAGGTACTGACAGACGAAGCAAAACGAAGGTGCCCTAACTCGTTAAGACAAGCCACACATAAAGACGACCCAGGTCAACCGGCCGGAACAATACTTAAATCAAAATGACCCTTCTTTGATTAGCTTGCTTCCTCGCGTCAAACTGTAACTTCTTTAGTAGCATCCTCGTAACATAACGCTCATGAACCTTTTCAAAGAAAAATAAAAAATAAAAGTAAAAAACATGCTAATATTTCACATTTTTTTTCTACCCTTTAGACAAACACAACAAAACCCCTTTTCTAAGCCCCCTATTTTTAATTTTATGCTCTTATCCACATCATAAATATATCAAAAAGTTGTTAAATCTCCAACCATGATCTTACCAAGAAAAAATATATCAGAGCTACAAAATAAACAACAAAGTGTCAACATAATCCTCACATGGTGCAAGATTAAAACTTTCGTCATATCCATCCTCTTCAACCCAAAAAAGGTTTCAAGACACTTTTGTTGTAGTTGAAGAAGCATGTTATCTCTATTAGTGTCACTTACCCCAATATCATCTAGGAAAACCATTCAAATATTTCACACACCAAAATTTACAATTACATTCAACACTATCATTTAAAAATTTTACTTTAATTTCAATTTGTTTTCCTATATTTAAGATTTATTATGAATAAGAAATTAGAAGAATTTGTGAAAGTATTATGAATGTGAAGAATTTACCTTTGGTACTCACAGGAGTAACGTCGTCGTGAATAAGGTTTCAAAGGTGAATATGAGATTCTAAAGAGACTAACATTTTCGAAGTCATAATATTACTACAACAATCAAGAAGAAATGATTCATCTTGTTTTCATTAATAATTTTCAATTTAATTGAACAAGTATAAATAATAGAAAATGAAAGAATAACTAATTTGATAAATAGGAATAAAAAGCACGGTTAAGAAGAGACTATGAGCATTGTTGCCTTTAAAGGTCTTGTTGCGGAAGGCAGGGAAACGATGGGTTTCCATTGCGAATTCAAGTTGTCGAGACCCAATCTTCCGTAATTGTCATCCCCCCATAATGTAGCGAAACTCTTCCCTATCTCGTGCGAGAAAGATCGCATCAGAAACCCTAGATCTGAAACTCTAATCAAGCGGTCGAGGCGCACGCTAGTGCCAAGCCCTATGTCGTTAAATTGTGGTTGGGAGTGGTGGTGTACGATGGCATGTCCCGGTCCCTTACAACAGAGTTATTCTCTTTGGCAACACTCCCTTCATATCTTCTCGAGTATTTTCTCTAATATTTCTCTCTCTCTCAGAATTTGAACAGACACTCCCTCTCATGCAACTGATTTTGAAAATAAAGCATCTCTTTCAATTCAAAACCACCCATTCACCTCTCTTTTAATTCAAAATCGCCCCCTCCACCTCTCTTTTAATTTAAAACCGTCCCTCCACCTCTCTTTCAATTCAAAAACCGTCTTTCACCTGTCTTTCAATTCAAAACCGTCACTCCACGTATATCAAATATTCTAGAAAAATAAGAAATAACGTAATGTCCATAATACTAAAATAAAATAAAAAAATAATTAAAAGTAGTTAAAGAAGAGATATTTTATATCCAATAATGCCTATGCTCTCGTATAAGAAACATTAGAGAAGAAACATTCTAATGGGAAGGTGGAGGATGTGGATATTACTTTCCATAACTACCCCTGTGATTTTTCGGCCATAAGAGAGACTCATCTTCTTCACATAGTTCCCCCCAACCTCCATTCCTCTCTCTGCGTGTGAGTTCATAGTAGATTTCATATCTCTATTCGATGACACCTTCTCGGAGTGTTACCAATAATTTCTAATATCATTTCACTGTAAATGACCAGTGAAAACTGATTCACTAGTGCAAAAAGGCAAAACGAATGCGGCTATTTTACATTTATAAGGGCGACTATATAGCTGCACTTGATCGGCACACATTCTTAAATCGGAGATTTACAAGTGCGACTATTTAGCCGCATTCGTAAATGCGATCTATAAATGCGGCTATGGTAAATAGCCGCGTTCTTATTTAATTATTTAAAAAAAAATTAAAACCCTAAACCCTAAGGCAACAATAGCGGTGGCAGCAGCAACAACGGAGCAAATACAGCATAGCAATAACCCAAACAACAGGCAATGAAGCAATGGTGACCTTCGTCAATACAAGAAAACAAATAGATAAGAGAAACAAAAAAATATATATAAACCAATGGTGAAGAAGAAAGAGAACTCGAAACGAACTTTCAATGGCACAAAAAAGACAATGAAGGCTCATAGAAAATGAGAAAAGCATGAGAGCATAAACAAAAGAGAAAATGAAGCATCAGAGAACCCTTCGCCAATGCAAGAAAACAAACAAATAAGTGAAACGAAAAAAATTTATAAACCATTGGTGAAGAAGAAAGAGAGCGAATCGAAACGAACTTACAATGGTAAGAGAACACAATGAAACTCGCAGAAGAAGAGAAGAACACCATAGTAGAAACAAAGAGAAAACGTGAAGCGCCAAAAAGAAAGAAAGTATGAAAGCGTAAGTGGCGCGCTTCAAAATTAGGGTAAAAATTGATTTAAGAATGCGGCTATTAGTAATAGCCGCATTCTTAAATCATGAGCTTTGATTTAAGAATGCGGCTATTACAAATAGCCACATTCGTAAATGAAATTAATTTAAAAAATGTCACCGCGTTTTAAATGACAACGACTAACCCTAAAACCACATTAAATAAATAGTCGTTGTTTATACATTTTGTGCTAGTAATTGTTCTCATTACATGTTTATTGAGTTATAGTCTTTGATTTGGTGTATGTATCTTATTGATGAGTGGCGTGCGTATTTTTTTCTCGACTTTATCTTATTGAATTTGGTTGTAACTGCTGAAGTTGATTATATCGGTTACTGATTGTATATATGTTTTATATCTCAACTTAATACTAATATACATATAATTTTAAAATAATAAAATAAAATCTAAATATAAGGATAAATTAGAATAAAATGATATTCAAGAGGGAAATCTCTTGTATATATAGGTGTATTGGTCAGGAGTTTAGGTCAGCTTGATTTTTGGGCAAGTATGGATCCAAAGGATGGGTCATGAGTTTGGTCCAGATGTTGGTAGACAACTCGAAAAAGATAATTAAAATAGAAGGAATATTATGATTGTTTATAATACATAGACTAATTAAATACCAATAGAAGCGGTTAAGAATAAAATAGTTAGCACCCGAGAATAAAGGTGTACAGATGTTTTTTTGTTATAATTATATGTTTTTTGTTGAGATTATATTCTCCCTGTTGAGAATCTTGCTTTGTTGAGATTGGAGAAAACCCGTTGAAGGGATATCTATAAAAGGAGCTTGAGACCCTAGATAAAGGTATGCGTTTTTTGAATACTTGAGACTGAAACTGATTTGATATTTTTGAATGTTCTCGCTGACTTGATCGTCAAAGTGTGATCAACAGATAGAGTCCTCTTTATCTTAGTGGAACACCAAGTAAACACTAATTGAAGACAAATTAGAAGAGGAGTTTGTCCATTCAATCCGTTTGAAATCAATCGGCGAGAACAATAGACATAGATAGTGTAGTTATGAAAAAAATGTTTACAAATGGGTTGGTTAAAAAATTTAGAAGAAAAAAAAGTAAAAAAGGAAAAAAAAAGGTAAGAAAGAAAAAAAAAAAAAACGTAAAAAAAAAAAAAACGTAAAAAAGAAAAAAAGAAAAAAAAACGTAAAAAAGAAAAAAAAACGTAAAAAAGAAAAAAAAACGTAAAAAAGAAAAAAAAAACGTAAAAAAGAAAAAAAAAACGTAAAAAAGAAAAAAAAATAATCCGACCTGCCGGATTCGAACCAGCGACCTAAGGATTTCTGTTTAAACCAACTACAGTCCTCCGCTCTACCAACTGAGCTAAGGTCGGTTTACTTTTGTTTTTTTAAATATATTATATAACTAAATAATACAATATTTTTAAAACTAGTTAAATATGTTTTTGTTACTTGATTATTGTTATTTTTATAATTCTTACAACATCTTGAAAAACTAATAATTAACTTTTCCAAATTCATAAATGTGTTTTTAGTCATTTGAAAAAATATATTGAAATTAAAAAATTGGTGTTACAACCCAATAAATAAGGAATATGATTCTCACACTTCTAAATTCACCACACTAATTACATAAAAATCATGGTTTTATGGGCTAATACAACTGAACCCACTGAATAAAATTTATATGTCCAATAATACACGAAGTATTGTACACTGGATTTATTAATCACATCTAGCTGGTGATGTATTCTATAATCAGCTATACTAGTTAATGGAGGGAAATTTACCATTAATACTATTTTTCTAAGACTAATTTTTACAATTTTGTTGGTAAGGATTGACAAAATAATTATATTCGACAAACTTAAAACATATTTAATTCTTCTTACATTTTTAGTTAAGAATATGTTATTGGTATAACTATATATAAGTTGAGGGCCTAGATAGTATACGTGACTTGATGTAGAATTGTTGATATGTCGGTGATCTCTAAATATTCTTAAACCTTCTTCCTTCAATACTGATGCTCGGTCGGTCGGGAGTACCTGTGATTGCACTTTGACGCTCAAGTCAACGTTTTAGTTTAGGTATATTCTAGTGAATGGAAAAATGTACCTTACTCTTTTCTCAAGAGCTCTATTTATAGTATTGCTTTGTGGGCTTTTCGCCTTAATGAGTTGGAGGTCAATTGTTAACTGATGTGTAGCGGTTCCTTAATCTCAGGGAAGTGTGTATTCAGTTTAATCTGCTTTATCTGTTATATTGAAGATATTTTCCGGATATTTCAGGATGTGCATTGGCTCATTCAATGTTAGTGATAACTTTTATTTATTGTATTCATTATATTATTATTTTGACTCGAGAGGTCGGTCACTGAGACTGGCTCATCCGGTAGATCGATACACTTGCCCCCCAAGCTCGAAGAGATTAACTTCTAAAGAGTCGAAAATAACTGATAGAGTTCTCGAGGTGAGATGTGACCACTGGAAGCATTTAATGCTTGGCAAGGATGTGACGTTTGCTTTTTAGAAAAAAAAATGATGTTTTGAGGTGCACTGTTCAATCAGATGAGTTTGACGATGGATATTTTGTGTCATTTCACATGTCGAATGGTATTAACCATTGGATAGAAATAGATCCGATGGCTCTCTCCTATTTGGTTTCCTATAAATAGAGCATCATTTCAACGTGGCAGGGTATACGCTTTCTTTGTTGCCTATAGAACTTGTGTTGTTTGCTTTGAGTGTTGAGTCTACCAGTTTTCTACTTTAGTTGTTGTATTCTCACGTCAGTAATGTCTCCTTTTGTTGATTCTTTGAATAATGTGGTTAATAACGAGTATTTTGAGGTTACCCCTACTGCATCTAGCAGTGCGGGAGAGACTAGTAACTCAGACCATTCAGTCTCAAAAGGTCCGAGTTATGAATGGTTGATCCGCGTGTGTAGAAAATCTCCACCTCTTTTAGGGATTCTAACGTTTTGGATAAATTTCTATCCAAAGTATCGTTTATAAAACCTGACACTCCCTCGGACCCGTTGATGGCCGATATATGTGGCTACTCCGACCGAGTCTGTCATGGGTGAGAAAATGCACCCCATGATTTCTTTTTTTGTCTATAATACCTTTTTCCATGATTTACACATAACCCTTTCTTTTGATGACTTCACTATAGGGGTTTGTGGGCGTGTCTTTAGGCGTTCAGGATAATTTGTGATATATTTAGGATTATTCCCACACCTCAATCGTTTTTGTTTTACTACAATTATCATCCAAGTACTCCAGTTAGTTGGTTGTCTTTGTCGAGTTGACCAAGGAGTGTTCGATTTGCGGTGTTTACTACCTCTTATAAATTTTTTAAAGAAAAGTACTTCAAAATATTTGTGGAGCCTAACGGTTGAGATTATTTTTATAACACGGAGGGTCAAACAAAATTTCCTTTTCATTGAACCTGAAATCCTAGTCAAATTGCCACCTGATCGTGGTCGTCGATGTCACCTCTGGATAAGGCGGTTTTAGTTGTCTTTGAACAACTCCTATATAAGTCGCCTACCCGGGAGTTGGTAGCTTTGTACGGTCGTCCGAGAGGTGGACGAATTTCACTGGTATGTAAATTTCTTGTGTATATGGTCGTATTCATCATGTTAATGGTGTTTAATTTATTTGTGTCTTGCAACTATTATGACTCAGATGGATCCAACCCTAGGGGACCTCATGGCCAACTTAAGTCGCCAAGCGCCCAATAGGAAGATAAGTAGCTTTGAGGCGGTCGAGAAGGGGAATTCGGTCGTGCCGATCGACGTGGTGCCTCCACAAGCCATTACTCCTCTTGTGGCCAAAAAACGTGGTCGCCCTGCCAAAACGACCCGACTTAGTGCAGAAACAGAGCCATCTGTTAGGCGGTCGTCCATGCTGAACCCCCAGTTGGAGATGGTGTTGGGCGTTCAAATTGATATGACTCTGGAGTTTGAGAGTGTCTTAGCGGTTGTTCCAACCAACAACTTGGTCGCAGAGTGGGTGGAGCTACAGAGTCGGTCGCTGGTGGACAGCCGAACTCTTTGGGAAGAGTTGGAAAGAACCATTGCAGTGGTGACCAAGCAAAAGAATGAATTGGTCGAGTCTTCTAGTTCGCTAAAGGCAACCTTAGAGGCGATGTAAGCTCCTAAGGAAAATATACACCAAGACAATGTTGCGGCCGAGAAGGCCCAACAAGCTTTAAAAGGCGAGTTGGCGATGATTAAGGCGAAGAAAGTTGAGCTTGCTAAGGGGAAACCGAAGTCGAAGAAAGGGAGAAGGCACTCTCGGCCGAGGTGGAGAAGTGTCATTCTTTTATGTTGCACATAAGTGAAGATTACTTTCACCCAGGGCTTCGACAAACAGCTTTTTATCATGGAATACCTGTCGAAGACCCTCAATATGACTTAGACCAAGATGTGATTGACAGTAAACTAGTACCAATCGGTGGAAAAAACGTACCTTGTTCTTTTCTCGATAGCTCTATTTATAGTATTACTTTGTGAGCTGGAGGTCAGTTGTTAACTGATGTGTAGCAGTTCCTTAATCTCAGGGAAGTGTGTATTCAGTTTAATCTGTTTTATCTTTTATATTAAAGATATTTCCCAGATATTTTAGAATGTGCATTGACTCATTTAATGCTAGTGATAACTGTTATTTATTGTATTAGTTATATTATGATTTTGACTCGGACGGACAGTTATTGAGACTGGATCGTCCGATACCAACCGATACAACTGGTGAAACATAACTCTATACCATAATTTGAATTGTTTATGATAGATGTAAAAGATAATCTAAATTAGAAAATTTAGTTGTGTAAAATAAACATAAATCCTGCGCATTTGCGCATGTTCAATACTAGTTAAAAAAATATTTTTTATATATGAGAGGAAATATGCAAACATATAAATTAGCTTTCAAGTTTGTGTAAATTTAAAGCATTGCAAGTTGCATCATCAATATGAGTTTTTTTATTTGATCTCACATTTGAAATTCTGAGTAAAACTACATCTTATTCTTTCTTATTCCTTTTCTTGCAAATTCAAAGATAGATACAATACTAACTGTGTTTTGCAAACAAATGATAGAAGAATAAGTATTGTTTAACTATATTTGGATAGTTTCAAAATAAAAATAAAAATATTTCTTATTTAAAATCATAAATAAATATACTTTGTAATTTGTAAAAACATAATTCAGAAATTTATACCTGAAAAGATTCTAATGGAGTAGAAGAAAAAAAATCTCTCTTGAATTAAATTCTTCATATGATAAGTAACAAAATGTAACAAAAAAAAGTATTCTTATTTAAATAAATTAATTTCGATTATAAGAAAGAAACTTAAGTCCATAATCTTTTCACTTCATCTACGGAGACTATGATCAATCTTATAATTTATAGTTTTATAAAAAATTGGATTGAGATTATCAATACATCCTTTTTAATTGATATGAGCTTGGATGCAACTATTTTTGAATACTCAATCAACTTGGATGATTATTTTTTGTGTGCTTTCATGCAAGTCTTTTTTTAACATAGATTTTTGTAAGAACCTTATGCTAGAATTATTTCTTCCAATCCAGTTATCTTACATTAGAAATTCCTTCAAAACATGTGAGACAAAACTCTATATTCGTTTTTCTTAATAAAATGTTAGATTACACTGTTAGACGAATTTGTTTATATTGTAAGATTAAGAGTGAAAGAAAGACTATATATTTGTCCTTCAAAATATATTAAACAAAAAAATTATTTTAATTAACTAGCAAGTCATATAGTATTGAGATAAAATCCTATTATCTAACTGTTTGATAGCAAAGACTTCAATACTAGTTTGGCAAATTTTGCTACAAAAGGTTCATAGCAATATATTTATAACTTTGTAGTGATAAGTATTTATATCACAAAAAATATTTTTTAAACAAAATAGAAAATATATATTTTCAAATAAATTCTTTAAAATTATTCATAAAAAAAACTAAAAGAATATTTTTGTAAAAATAATACATAAACTATTTTTTTATAAACTCTCTCGTTAAATTTTCTAAAATTTTGTTTTCAATTTATAAATATCCAACTTTTCCCCTTCATATTGTAACAGAAAATAAGAAATTTATATACTAAAACTGGCCATGTTAATTGACAATATAATGAAGTGATCTTTATTCTTTGTAAAAGTAATAGATAAAAAGTAGAGTTTGAAAAAAATGAAAAGAAAAACTGTAATAAACTACTGAATTAAAAATAAAAAGTGGAGTTTGAAAAAAGAATAAAATTTATATAAATTATATTACGTAAAATTTAATTTTAACTTATAAAAATTGTTTTTTTTTTTTTAAATATTTATGGAGAAACATTACCACTATAAGGCCTATTTTATTGTTTTCATATAGTTTATAATAGTATGTCTTATGTGACGAACTATAGTTTGTTGTTGTATTGAGATTTGCACTATATTATTCTCACATATGGTCCACTATTGCGTAGAATGTATTGATTGATTACTCTAAAAATAAATGAAGAACAAATTATTTATATTATATATAATTTTTTCAAATTAGATAAAAAAAGTCAAACTATAATTTTAATAATTTTTTAATTAATTTAGTTTATATGATTTGAGATTTGAGGGATAAAGATATCAAAATAATTCTCTCCTACTTTTGGAACTCCCATTTTTCAAGCATAGAAACTAATAGAAAATCATAATTTTGAAAGGTATTTGGAAAGTTGGTGACTTTATGCAATAAGTTAGGTTCTTTAAGTGATGTTGTATAGGTTGATATTTGAAATAATATTGTGATTGTGGTTAGGATATTAAGTATAAATACTCAAATAAAATGAGATGTTTTATTTTTATTGATTATTTTATATATATATATATATATATATATATATATATATTAAGATATCAAATGATGGGAAAATTAAAAAAAAAATCATCAAACTTGATTAAGTAGGGAAAAGGAATAAATGTCACATAAAATAAAATTAATGTTGAAAATGATCGTTTGACGAGGAAGGAAATAATATTACATAAGTATAATCGTTTTAGAGGAAAAACTTGTATATTTAATTCTTAAATTTTGACACTGTATAGGGTGACAACGTGGAACGGGTTATGTGGGCAGGTCTGCGACCCGTTACTAAAAAACGTAGGGCGAATTTACTAATCTAGTTCGCTGACCCTTTTAGGCTCGTCTTGTATAATCCGCAACTCGCACGGGCCAATAGTGAGGTGAGGCAGGTTGGTCCGCATAAATAAAAAAATTATTATTATTTTATTTTTTTAACAAAAAAAAATCATATCTCGCTCACACTTTATTATTGCAATGTGACATTTATTTTATTTTATTTAAAATAAATAAATTTAATGTACAAAAAATGTATGTTTTATTTTAATCATCTAAAGAAATTAATATTAAAAATAAGATTGGATTTAGTTTTAAGTAAAATTTTACATTTAAAATTTGTTAATAAAAAATAATATAAAAAAGAGATTTCATTAAAATATTTTGTAGCAAAACTTTGATTAGATACTCTCATACATTTACATACAACAAACTTTAATTAAAGTTTTCCAACAACCCTCATACTTTAAATGCCTTTATATTTTTTTTTTATCTTTAATTGAATGAAATAAAACAAGGATGAAATTTTAATTATTCAGCAGCAAAAAATATTTTTGTATAATTAAATTTTAATTCAAAAAGTAATTTTTATGTGGGCAGACCTATGGAGTAGGCCAGTGAAATGAGTTCACACTCCTTGTGCGGGACGGGCCAACCCGATCTACATTTTGTAGGCTAAACGTGGAACAGACTAGCCCGCATTGTCAACCCTATTATTATATTTTGAAAATTTGATATTCTAGAATATGACATAAATATAATTATATATCATTAATAAAGGGATTCTCCCTTTTAATTACTCTTTTCTAATTTTTTTAATTCAAATAATTATTCATAATAAAAAATAAAATTATTTATTTTCATAATTATTTTTATTTATTTTTTATAATTTAATAATATATTTTTATTTCAATAATGATTATAATAATAATAATTTTCTTTTTATGAAAAGAAAAAAATAGACACACATAAGCATCTAGTGACAAATAAAATAACTACTTTCTCTCACATAATAATGTTTTCCATGGTTTTCTTACGCTGATAAAATAACTAATTATGATTTTTATAAATTAGTTTATATTATCTGTACCTGTACCTATATATAAAGGGAAAATTTTGATGTATACAATTTTTTTTTCTGATTCCATCCTTATTTAATATATCTTATTTTATTAATACAATGAAGTATTTTATCATTTCATATGAATTAGTTAAAAAATATAATTATTTTTTAATGTTTTAAATTAATATTAATGTATAATTTTTATATGACTCATCCACTCTTCCTTAATTCTTTATTTTAAGGCAAGAAACGAAAGAAATAGAGAGCATACTCTCACACATTTTCACACCAAATCTCACATATTAAATAAAATAACATTCATTTTCAATCATTCTCAATTTTGACTCATCCAAAATTATTTCTAAATGTATGTTAAATTTCTATTATCGGAAAAATTGAGTAAAAGAAGAAAATGCGTATACACAGTCGCACTTGCGCCATTATTTCAGCTAGTTATTATATAAAGAGATTATAATATTTGATAACTTCTTTTTATATCATATTTTAATTGAATAATTTTATCTTTTAATAAATAAAAAATAATTTATTTATTTATTTAATAAAATAAATAAATAAATAACTTAATAATTTTTTATTTTAAAATAACTAAATAACCTCTTTTTAAAAAAAAAATGGTTACACAATATTTTTAATATTATTTTTATGAAATTATATGTATATATTAAACTATATTATGTTTATATTTTTAATTAATTAGTCATAAAAATAATAAAATCATATATTTGAATATAATAAAAATATAAATACACACTCGGAAGCATATGTGTTTTGAGTCGTATATAATATAAATGTTTATATTTTGAAGGTTTACTTGTACTTGCCACCACTTCTCACTTACAAAAAGTAAAAAAGTAAACAAATTGTAACATGTATTTAATGTATTATGCCTATAGAAGGCAGAGTGGTATCATCGTGGAGTGAGGTTTTTTTGACCATGATGGGATTATTTTATTTTGTTTTTACAAAAATGGGGTTCGTTTAAAAAAAATTACAAATTTAGGCAAGTCGTGTCAATTCGGCACGACTTCATATCCACAAATCGTCGCAATTAGGCACGACTTTTGTCATGTCATATTGAAGTCGTGCCGACTTGACACGACTTCTGCCCTGTCATACTGAAATCGTACCAACTTGACACGACTTCTGCCACATCATATATATATTAATTTTATTGTTTATATATTGGGTAATAAATTATGTAATGTTAAAAATTAATTTGATACATAATGTAGCAAATAAGTCAAATCATAAATAACAAAATAATATAAATAAATTATTTTATTTGGATTTGTTTAAAGATATTAAAATATGAATGAATTATTATAGAAATCTTGTTTGAAAGTATGAATAATCTGTGAATTTTTTATTTGAGATTTGTTACAGAAATACAATTATTTATATTATTTAAATTATTCATAGTATATATATATATATAAAAATAAAAGTACTTACAGTTATTTAATCATTTGAAAATAATTATAGTACTTATACCTTTTTATATTTTTGTACCGACCAGGTAGTCGGGAGTGATGACGTGGCAGCAAGCGATAATATAGGCGTGTTGAACGGAACACCTGGCTGACGGAAAGGAAGGACATCGGGAAGCTCGTGTAGTCGCCAATCGTTAAGTTGGCGTGTTCCGATCTCTAACATTTCTAAACTGGCGGTCACCAGGCTTGTGTCGTAATCGCCGTATGCGAGCTTAGGCGACCAAGTGATCAGAGATCGCCGAGAGGGGGACATCGCCGAAAGATCAGGAAAGCTTGTTCAAGGCTTTCAAAGGGCACGGGTACGAAGGATGAAGTTATCAGATGATCATTCCCTAGCCAGAGGTTGAGGCCAGAGAACAGTTTACCAGAACATGCACGATGAGCAAGTAATGCAGATCGTGATAGCGGCAGGCGAGACCACAGAGAAGGTGTGCATGGTGACACCCCGTGCTCGCCATTGGAAGAGATCGCGCTCCAAGGCAGCTATGCACCGAGTTGCTCCTCACCTGAGTAACTTAGTCGAACAGCCTGAAGAGTATAAGTGGCGCTCAAGCGGAAGACGTTCCAGATGGTGACACGTGTACAGTTGGATGCAAGCCACGTGTCCATAGGTGTAACCGTCAGGAGAGAGAAAATGAACAGGTATATAAAGAACCCTTAACAGATTCTGAGGTACGCGCGTTTAGAACACTTCTTTACGCTTTGAGAACACTTGAGTACGCTGAGAGAGATTTTGCACGGTTCCTTGAGTTTCTAGCTTTTCTCTCTTAGAATTCTGGTGATTCCGTCACTGACCTGAGCGTCGGAGCGCGATCGGCCGCAGCGGCGCCACTCTGTCTTTTGCAGGTTCTTGAGGAGAATCGAGGTGTGAAGGACGGAACCTAGCGTGGTGCAAAGTCGATCCAGAGGAAGATACCTTTGACGTGGCAAGACTCTTGCGCTCTGGTCAACCGGCAGATCATCAGGCGCCCACCGTGGGGCCGTGTAAAACCTGTCCCCATCCACAGCGTGAGTTCTTCAAGTTTCTGTAGTTTTTGTGCGGTTGTGTGTTGGTGCAACCATTTTCCACCGTTCGTTCGAGCTTTTGTTCGGTGAATTCGAGTTTTCCGCCGTTCGTTTGGGTTTTAATCGGTAGTTTGAAGTTTTCCACCGTTCCTTCGAGTTTTCGATCGGTTTCTTGAAGTTTCTTGCTGTTTGCTCGGTTTTCAATCGGTTGATTCGAGGTTTTACCGTTCGTTCGCGTTTCTGATCGGTGAATCGGGAGTTTTGCTGGAGGAGCGGTAGGTTCGTGGTGAGATTGCAAGTTTCTGTGAAGATTTCGACGTCCGAACCTATCGGCGTGCTGTTGTGGTTGCGTTCTTGGAAGTTCTTGAGAGTTTGAGAGTTTCTGACCGATTGATTGCTGGATCGATCGTTTGCTGGTGAAGGTTTTGTTCGCTGAAGTTTGGTTTGCTGAGTTTTCATGAGAAAGATGAGAAGCAACCGTTCAAGTCCCGTTGTGCCAGTTGCTGCAGAAGGCGCCATGACCATGGCACAGATCATGGAGATCATGCGTGCGCTGCAGGCGAATGTGGAGGCATCGCGCATAGAGCAAGCGAAGATGCATGAAGACCTGGTCGCCTCTCAGGCCAGGAATGAAGAGCTCAGTAAAGTAACTGAGGAGTTGCGTCAAGCTCTTCAGGAGCAGAGAGGACGCCCAGCTGTTGAAGAGGTCGCGCCGTCATCGCCACCGCGCGTTCTCCCAATGCCGTTTGCTCAGGCGATCACAGACACGCCTATCCCTGCGAGCGTAGTACCTGTGAAAGCTTCTTTCACCGGCGTGAAGGACCCTGAGGCGCATCTCAGTACGTTCCACACGCAGATGATGCTGTCAGGAGGCTCGGATGCTGTATATTGCAAGATGTTTGTGAGCACGCTCCAAGGAACAGCGCTGGAATGGTTTGTGAGCTTGCCCACAGGTCACATAACCAACTTTCAGCAGTTTTCGAAGCTTTTCGTCGAGCAGTACATTGTGAACAAGGCGCCACCTAGGGTGTCTTATGACCTGTTCGACATAAGGCAATACCAGGGAGAGTCCCTCAGGGACTATTTGAATCGTTTTGGAGCACAGATGGTCCGCTCGCCTGCTAAAGACGAGGAGATGCTGGTATACGCCTTTAAAAAGGGCGTGCTGCCGGGACCTTTCTGTGAGGCGCTGATTAGGGCACACCCCGCCACGTTTGCTGAGGTTAGGCGACTTGCGGTGGCCCACATCGCCGACGAGAGTGAGGTCGCCAAGAAGAGAGGGAGCGTGGCCCCTGCTAGGCCACGAGCCCAGACTAGAATCCAGCCGCAGAGGGTGCTAGAGACGATGGCGGCCAAGAAGGATCAAAGGACTCGCCATCCTTATGATCCAAGAAAAAACAAGGGAAGGGGCCCAGGGCGCCCCAGGGAGTACAATCGCCCACCAAAGTACAAGTTTGTCATGGGGTTGGCGGATCTGATCGCCATTCCCAACATAGCAGCCAGGCTTAAGGCGCCTGAGAAAGTGGGCGACAAGGTGTTAGGACCAAAACCAAACGCCTGGTGTGAGTTCCACCAGAGTTTTGGTCACACAGTTGATTCGTGTTTGGCCCTGGGATACCAGCTCGACGATCTGGTCAAGAGCGGGTTTTTGAACGATTACCTACTGGACAAGAGGACGGGAGGTGCGTCGAGCTCCCAACCGGCGGGTGGTGAGGCTCAGCAGCATGAGATGCCCACTCATGGCGAGATCCACACCATCGTTGGAGGGTTCTCGGGTGGTGGATGCACTGCGTCACAGAGGAAGAAATACGCAAGGTCTGTGATGACGGTGGATATGTTCGAGGATCACTCGCCAGATGTGGACATCACGTTCACAAAGGAGGATCTTAGGGACGTTGTGCCTCGCGACAACGATAACATAGTCATCTCGCTTGTCACGGCGGGAAGGAAAGTCCACCGGGTACTGGTGGACCAAGGAAGCTCGGCGGATGTAATGTTCTGGCCGACTTTCACACAGTTGCAACTACCCCTTGACCAGCTAAGACCCTATGGAGGGTGCTTGTATGGGTTCGCTGGCGATCAGGTGGAGGTCAGGGGGTACATCGAGCTAAGAACAACGTTCACGAATGAGGTGGCCTCGAGGACGGAGAAAATCAAGTACCTCGTTGTGAATGCCCCCTCAGCATATAACATTTTGTTGGGGAGACCAACCCTCAACAGAATAGGAGTTGTGCCCTCAACTAGGCACATGAAGGTTAAGTTACCATCGATGGAGGGGGTGGTGATCACCATCAGATCTGACCAGAAGGAGGCGAAGAAATGCTATGAGAATAGCCTCAAGAATAAGAGGTCAGTAAGTTACATCACCACGACGCCGCCTCCCGGTGTGAAGCTCCAGCCAACAGAATGGCGAGTTGTTGGTGCGGCGATGGAAGTGGCCGCCGGAGGCGATGTCACCATGGTGGATGCTGAGGTTGAGGGAGAGAGCGCCGGACGGGAGGAAGAAGCGAGGAACCGCCCAGAGGAAGCGAGGGAATTGGGAATCGCCAGGGCGGTGATCGCCAGGGCGGTGATCCCAGGGAAACCAGACCCAAACCCGTCGAGGAGTGGCTCGAAAGGGAGATCGGGGGAAAGGTCTTCAAGCTGGGAAGATCTTTGGAGGCTGAGCTCCAAGACCAGATCGCCAAGGTGATAGAACGACATCTGGATGTTTTTGCATGGTCTGCTTCAGACATGCCGGGAATTGACCCCGATTTCTTGTGTCACCATTTGGCAATGGACACACAAGTCAGACCAGTGCGGCAGAGAAGAAGGAAGTTTAACGAGGAGAGGAGGCAGGCGATTAGGGATGAAACACAGAAGCTCCTCGCCGCAGGCCATATCAGGGAGGTCCAGTACCCTGAGTTGTTGGCTAATGTCGTGCTGGTGAAGAAGAGCAATGGGAAGTGGCGCATGTGCGTCGACTTCACTGACCTGAACAAGGCTTGCCCAAAGGATTCGTATCCTTTGCCAAGCATAGATGCCCTGGTCGACAGTGCAGCAGGGTGCAAGTTGCTGAGTTTTCTGGACGCCTTCTCGAGGTATAATCAGATAAAGATGCATCCTATGGATGAAGAGAAAACTGCCTTCATGACTGAGAGGTCGTGCTACTGTTACAAGGTGATGCCCTTTGGGCTGAAGAATGCGGGGGCCACGTACCAAAGATTGATGGATAAGGTACTTGCACCAATGCTGGGAAGGAATGTGCAAGCATACGTAGATGGCAAGGGGGGTAGGCAGAGGACAGTGATCCAAGAAACTCTGAAGACGCCTAGGGCATTTGTGGCAGACCACCTGGTTCTTCAGATAAGCAAGTCGACGGAGAAAGCGGCGAGGAGTCACAGGTCCTTGACCCAGGAGACTTTAAGATCGCCGAGAATAAGAGCATGTCGGGGGGAGAGGGTGAACATGACGCAGGTCTGCGCTACGCATGAGCCAGACACATGGATAACACAGTACCAGCGCTGCCTGGCAGATGGCCTTCTCCCGCTGGATCCGACGGAAGCTAGGAAGATAAAGAAGAACTCCAGCAAGTTCACCATGATAGATGGCGAGCTGTATAGGTTTGGGTTTACACACCCACTCCTAGAATGTGTGCACGGAGAAAAATGCACTAGAATTATGGCCGAGCTCCATGAAGGGATATGTGGAAGTCACGTCGGGGGTCGAGCTCTGGCTGCAAGAACTCTCCGAGTAGGTTATTACTGGCCAACAATGAGGGAGGACTGCAAGAAGTATGCACAGTGTTGCAAGCAATGTCAGCAGCACGCCGATTGTCACAAGGCGCCTCCAGAGGAGTTAAAGTCAATTTACAGCCCTTGGCCATTTCATACGTGGGGAATTGACATTTTGGGTCCTTTCCCATTGGCGATCAGGCAGATGAAGTACTTGGTGGTGGCGATTGAATACTTCACCAAGTGGATCGAAGCAGAACCAGTAGCCCAGATCACCGCACACAAGATCGAGAGTTTTGTATGGAAGAACATCGTGTGTCGGTTTGGTGTGCCTAAGCGCCTGGTGTCAGACAATGGGACTCAGTTTGCAAGTCACCTACTGAAGAAGCTGTGCGAAGAGGTGGGAATACAACAGGTGTTTGCATCCGTCGAGCACCCTCAGACAAATGGCCAAGTAGAGTCCGTCAATCGGGTGTTGCTAAGAGGCTTGAAGAGAAGGCTAGAGAAAGCCAAGGGATCGTGGGCTGAAGAGGTACCCCGCATAGTTTGGGCGTACCACACCACCGAGCAGTCAGGAACCCACGAGACCCCGTTCAACTTGGTCTATGGATGTGATGCAATGATTCCAGTGGAAATCCAGGAGAGCTCGCCGAGGTTTCAGAATTTTGTGGCGGAAGACTCGAACGAAGAAAGAAGGTTGAATCTGGATTTGCTGGATGAGGTCAGGGAGGAGGCAAGGGTAAAGGCTGAGGTGGTGAAAAGGAGGATTGAGCGAAGGTATAACTCGAGGGTGATGCCAAGGCAGTTTAGAGAGGGCGACCTGGTGATGAGGAAGGCCCACCAGTACGAGATGGAAAACAAGTTATCGCCTAAGTGGACAGGACCGTTCAGAATAACCGAGGCGCTCGGGAACGGCGCCTACCGATTAGAGACGTTGGAAGGAGGGGCGATTCCTCGCACTTGGAACGCCACACACCTCAAGTTATATTACAGTTAAAGCTTTGTAAGTAAAAACGAACATGAAGAGATTTGCAAGCTTTCTGTTAAAACAGTTTGAAGGGGGCACTCTTTTTTCCCTAAGGAGGGTTTTTAATGAGGTCACCCAATAAAGAAGAGTTTTCAAAGAGTTTAAAGCTTCTAAGATTGCATGCTTGTTGTTTCGAAAGTTTTAGAAAAAAGACCTTATCACTCATACGTGATTCAAGGCAAGTTTAAAGTTATGCTGCATGTTTTCTAAGAAAAAGTTTTAAAGTCCCCATCGCTTTTCGGCGATTGGCGGCATCAGTTAAAGTTTTAAAGTCCTCATCGTCTTTCGGCGATCGGAGGCACCGGCGACGACTAAAGACCTCAGCGCTCTCGTGCGTTTGGAGGCAAGAAAAGAAAAAGACCTCCTCGCCCTCGAGCGAGTGCAGGCGAGAAAGAGTAAAAGACCTCCTCGCCCTCGAGCGAGTGCAGGCGAGAAAGAGAAAAAGTCCTCAGTGCATCCAGGGGGGAGGAGATGTACACCCTGGGCAAGTTGAGGCACCAGATAAAGTCCTTCTCGCCTTTGAGCGAGTTCAGGCCAGATAAAGTCCTTCTCGTCGTCGAGCGAGTTCAGGCAAGATAAAGTCCTTCTCGCCGACGAGCGAGTTCAGGCGAGAAAAAGTCCTTCTCACCTCAAAGTGAGTTCAGGCAAGATTAACTGAAAAGTCAGGGGTGTTCGTGACCTTAAACGGCGGGAAGGGAAGGAAAACGCCTTTCCCCCTTTAAGTAAAACATCAAAATTGACTTAGTAAGACCAGAGAAAACTTCCATGCCTGTAGGCGGTGTGAGGGCAGATAAAATCCTTCTCGTCCTGAACGAGTTCAGGTATGGCGTGAAGGGTGAAAGAGGTTTAAGAGATAGCTAAGGTAGGTTCAAAGAGAACACCTCGCTATCCAGTTCTTTGTTCTGGAACTCAGGGAGGTAGAGAAGGATCCGAAAGGCGCCTCTACCCCCCAGATGAGGGAACAATAGTCAAGCGATGAAGGCAAAGAAAGCCTACATCGCCAGAACCCTATGGCGATAAGAAGAATTCCAGGCGATGACGAGTGTAAAGGCTAGCCTTGCCGGGCAGATCAGGTAAACTGTGTTGTGATACAAGTTTAAGTTAAAACTTGCTGCCTAGTAAGTAACTTATTGCCTTAAGTTTGCAAGTTGTGTTAAATGTCATCGTTTGAGAGTTGATAGTTGCTCAAATTTTACTTTGAGTTAACAGTTCAATAGATTGTTATAAGATCAACAGTTTGCTCGAGTTCAAAGCAGTGAACGGTTAAGCCCGAGGAATCGCTAAGTTAATTTGTTTAAGGAGTTCTACCGGTTATGTTGGTTGATCACACAGCGAGTAAGAAGCGTTTGAGGCACAGTATTAGACAACAACATCTTAAGCAGAAGGAGTTATATAAAGCAATGTCAGTTCAAATACATGAGAAGAAGAATTACATATAAAGTTCTTACAAACAAAAATAAGCGCCAAGTTTCAAAAAACAAGTGATGGAGGGAGGTGATTAATCTTCAGAGGGCACAATCTTCCCATCCACCACTTCGTTGCAGATTGACACCATGGAGAGATCTAGCTCGGGATATTGGCACGAGACTTGCTCCAAAGCGGCGTCGAACCCGGCGGCAAGGACTTGGGCGGAGCTTTGCTCGAGCTCTTGAGCTTGTTTCTTCAGCTCGTCAGTTTGCTTCTTCAGCCCTTCAGTTTCTTCACGAGCCTGAGCAAGCTCTTCAGCAGCTTTCTTGTTTTCCTCCCGAGCCTGGGCCAGCTCTGCAGCAATCCTCGTGTTTTCCTCTTGAGCTTTGCCGAGCTCAACCTTGGTGTCGTCCCTCTCCTTCTCGACTTTCCCGAGGAGCACCTCCCGATCTGCTGACCTCTTTTCAAGGTTTTCCACCTTGGCCGCATCTGCTTTCATTGATGCCTCCAAGTTGGCTACCTTGAGCCTGTAAGGTACCAGCTTGCTCTCCAGCTCGATTTTCTCTTGGGCTTGGAGGTGCAGTTTTTGGCGCAGATCGGAAGCCTCCTTACGCGCGCCCCTTAGTTCAGCATGGCGTCCTCCAGCCTTGAATGGTCAATCTCCGCCATCATCAGGTTGCAAGAGAGTTTTTCCGCCTCCATCCTTATCAGGCGGTTTTCCTCCTTAAACGCGCGTACCTCATCGTGGAGCTTCTTGCTCGAGTTCTTCACAGCCTTCGTTATAATTGAGGGGAGATCCTCTGCCATCATCTTCAGTTTGGCTGTGAAGGGTCCCCAGATCTCTTCGATGGAGGGGGGGAAGTTTGAAGTTGTTGCTGGTGGAGGTGCTGGAGGAGCTTGGTGCTGACTTTCACCACCGCCTCTTGAGTTTGAAGGGCGAGGGGGGCTTCTTGGCGTGGTGGTGAAGTCGGGGACTCTGTTATCAGGATTGGCGAGTTATGGCCACCCTCATCTCCTCATGGTGCAGCCCCAGCGATGGAGGTGGTTGAAGGAGGACCCTCTCCAACAGATACAAATGGCGTGGAGGCGCTTGGAGGGTTCTCAATAAAATTGGGCTCGCTGCCTTCAACCACAGGGGGCGCGACAGCCAAGGGTGTTGCTTGGACTGGTTGAGTTGGAGCCGGAGGTGAGGGCGGTGTTGGAGTTGGGATTGCAGGTGGCGAAGAGGGAGCCACCCTTGTCCTCTTGGTAACGAGGCCATCCTCGGTGGTCTCGTCATCCTCTTCATCCTCTTGTACCACTTGAGGAGTTTTCCTCTTTGGTTTCCTCAGGATAAGCTTTTTCCTCTGAGGGGCGGGTAGTACCCCGGAAGTGGTCGCACCTCGGGGCGGCGTTTTGTCTTGAGTAGCGGTGATCGCCACCACCGGGTTAGGCACGGTTTGGGAGCCCGCCGCTAGTTTATGGGATCGGGCGATCGCCTTCAATTTTGCTAGTTTCCCCTTTCCCAACATGTTATCTGCATGAGGTAAAGCACGATTGAGCAATCAAAACAGAATCAGATAATACAAGCACATTTATGCAGAGACAACATAAGCAATACATAGATGAAAAGATCAGAGTCAACACAGAGTAATAGAATGCCAAAGCAGAACGACAAAGACGCTAAGTAAGTATTGACTTGAAGTGAAGGACTTGGCTTGGAGGTAGGAGCTAACCTATGTGTATTTCGAGTTGGCTTTCGAAGAACTCATAGGGAATGATTGAGGCAGTGGGGAAGGTAATGTTGGCGGCAGCTACGCTCTTCCATAAGAGGCAAAGGTCCTTGTCCAATTCCCCAATATTGTCAGGGCTCCTTGGTCTTCTGAAGCTGTCCTTGACGTCCTTGTCCCCCTTATGCACCCAATATAAGGGGAAGCCGTCGAGCAGGGAAGGATCTTGGTCGTTTTGGCACACCTTCACGAACTTCCCCTTCCAATCTTTGTAAGACTGCTGGAAGATTGATAAGATGGATCTCCCAGCAATCCCGTTCAGACTGACCCAGAGGCGATCTCCAGGGTTTTTTTGCCTCAAATAAGAAGAGAAAGACTTCGACGGAGGCCGGTAACAGCAGGTGTGCACAAACAATTTGGAATGCCCTTATAAACGCCCAGCTGTTGGGATGAAGCTGGGCGGGGGCGATGTTGAGCTCGATGAGCAGCTCCCTCTCGAAGCGAGTGAAGGGGAGCCTAAGCTTCACCTTCTTGAACACGGTGGTGTAGATGAAGCAGAACAACTCGCCGTTGCTCCCCTTATCGTCCGCACAGACCGGTTCATCCGGGAGGCAGGGCAGCACGGCAACTTTGCTATCGTGCTCTTTATGGAAGGAAAGGTCGGGCTGGTCTCCTTTCCTTAGTCGGTGCACGCCCAACTCCATGTTTATTGAAGAAGTTTCTTTTAACAAGATTGGGGTGGCCCAAGGATAGAGTTCCTTGTAGTCTTTTGGAGGCAAGGAAGCCCCTCCGGCGACTGGCGGAGTTGCTTGAGTGGGGTTGGCGTGAGAAGTTGCAGGGCTCTCAGCCTGGGTGGAAGGAGCACCAGAGGCTCATGGTGGGTTGCGCGCTGGTGGAGGATTTGCCCCAGGAGCAACCCTACGCGCTTGGGGTGGAGGGTTTCGCGACGAAGGAGGAGGGTTCGCGGTGGATTTTGTATGAGCCATCGCAGGAACTGCAAAGGAAAATGAAAGGGATGAAACAAAGCCAACAGAACGACTCAATTGAGAACGAAGAAGACAGAGCGAACGAACAAGGGTTCGCTGGGATGAACGTGACTAAGAACGAAGCCCTAAGCTACGAGAGAAGGAGAAAGGGAAAAAACAGCCCACAACGTATGCTTCAGACAGATAATGGATGATGCGAATCGGTTAAAATGCAGCAAATATCAACAGAAGAAGTAAAAGGGGTACCTTTTGATGATCGGATGAGCGTTGAAGAGAGTTGGAGATTGAGAGAGTTGAGAAGCTTCGTGGGTTCGCAGAGAAAAACTTAGAGCGTTTGAGGGTGCAGAAAGATGATGGAACAGTGGAAGTGCAAGGGGTTTAAGGGTTTTTCGAACGTTTTCGGAAGCGCAAACGACAGCTGAAGATGACCGTTGATGGAGCCACGTTTCGAGCGATTAGAAAAAGGGGTTTGGTGGAGCGTCAGAAAAGCAGAGGGTACGGACGTTTGGAATTCCGTGCCAGCACCACGTAGATCGACGGTGATGTGACCTCTTAGTCTTTTCGCTGGACAAGTCTTCGCTTAAGACTGGGGGGCTTGTGTACCGACCAGGTAGTCGGGAGTGATGACGTGGCAGCAAGCGATAATATAGGCATGTTGAACGGAACACCTGGCTGACGGAAGGGAAGGACATCGGGAAGCTCGTGTAGTCGCCAATCGTTAAGTTGGCGTGCTCCGATCTCTAACATTTCTAAACTGGCGGTCACCAGGCTTGTGTCGTAGTCGCCGTATGCGAGCTTAGGCGACCAAGTGATCAGAGATCGCCGAGAGGGGGACATCGCCGAAAGATCAGGAAAGCTTGTTCAAGGCTTTCAAAGGGCACGGGTACGAAGGATGAAGTTATCAGATGATCATTCCCTAGCCAGAGGTTGAGGCCAGGGAACAGTTTACCAGAACATGCACGATGAGCAAGTAATGCAGATCGTGATAGCGGCAGGCGAGACCACAGAGAAGGTGTGCATGGTGACACCCCGTGCTCGCCATTAGAAGAGATCGCGCTCCAAGGCAGCTATGCACCGAGTTGCTCCTCACCTGAGTAACTTAGTCGAACAGCCTGAAGAGTAGAAGTGGCGTTCAAGCGGAAGACGTTCCAGATGGTGACACGTGTACAGCTGGATGCGAGCCACGTGTCCAGAGGTGTAACTGTCAGGAGAGAGAAAATGCACAGGTATATAAAGAACCCTTAACAGATTCTGAGGTACGCGCGTTTAGAACACTTCTTTACGCTTTGAGAACACTTGAGTACGCTGAGAGAGATTTTGCACGGTTCCTTGAGTTTTTAGCTTTTCTCTCTTAGAATTTTGGTGATTCCGTCACTGACTTGAGCGTCGGAGCGCGATCGGCCGCAGCGGCGCCACTCTGTCTTTTGCAGGTTCTTGAGGAGAATCGAGGTGTGAAGGACAGAAGCTAGCGTGGTGCAAAGTTGATCCAGAGGAAGATACCTTTGACGTGGCAAGACTCTTGCGCTCTGGTCAACCGGCAGGATCAATTTTAATATAAATGACATTTAAAAATATAAATGGCATTTAAAAGAATAAACAGGTTTACGAAAAATGTATTATTTGATTTGTGATAAAAATAATTATTAGTTCAGACAAAAAAAAATCATAATTTATGATTTGTTTATAATTTTGTTATTTGTGATTTGTTACATTAGTCAAATTATTTATATTATTTGGCTTATTTAAAATATATATATATATAATTTTTTAAAAATTATTTGTGATTTGTGATTTGATTTATTTGCTACATTATGTATCAAATTAATTTTTAACATTATATAACTTACTATCCAATATATAAACAATAAAAAAAAATAATAATTATGACGTGGCAGAAGTCGTACAAAGTTGGCACGACTTGCCTAAATTTGTAATTTTTTTTAAACGGACCTCATTTTAGTAAAAAAAAATAAAAATAACACCATGATGGTAAAAAACCCTTGGAGTGATGATGCCATGGGCTTCACATAATATATGAAATTCAGACAACAAATAGCAACCAAGGAGTTGATATAAGAGTCATTTAGATAAATGTAACATATTCTGATTTTAATAAAATTTAAATTTTATTTATATTAATAAATTTACTAATAAAATATTTTATTAAATATATAATTTTTTTAAGGAAATACATGCATTATTAGTATTCTAATCTTGAAGCTCCTCTTGACATTGACATTGACATTTACATTGATAGAGATGGCTTCTTACTGTTCTTTGGAGATTTGTGTTGGTAAATTTCTTTGAAAAGATCAGCATCCACTCACCCAATTTCGTTATAAAAAACTGCACCAACAAATTTTGCTTCTATTTGCCACACAAATTTTGCAAGCTTGGATTGCATGGGCGACAACTTTTGGATTCTAAAAATATGCTTCCGGTTCTATAATTTAATTTTTTTTTTCTTTTGAATCACAAGTTTGAATGTTTTTTAATAAGATTTTTTTTTAATTGTGTAATCCAAAATAAAATATTAACTTTTAGAATAACAATTTAGAATTTAAAATTGACTTCAAAATTACTATTTTAAATTATGTATTTAATATAGTTTTTTAATTTTAAATTGTATAATCCATTTTTTTATATCATACAATTTGAGAAAAAAACTTTTAATCGAAGGATAAACTAATGATTTCAATATTTACGGAGTTGCAGAAAAAAAAGTATACCGCGCAAAACAAAATGTCCTTGAAAAATAGTTAATAAACAAAAGTTGTATGTGCTCAAATTAAACTTAGTTACCAATTATATATATCACAATAAAAGCAATTGATTTGTAGAAGCTTGTCAAATAGGCACTTAGTATTCAAATCATTTAGTTTCCTTATATCTCTTTTGAATAAAATATTACTTTAAACACATGAAAGATATATTGTTAATGGTTCAATGTTTGTTTCAAGGTTGTATTGTTTAAGAAGAGGTATGTGAGTGGATATTCATAGTTTGGATCAAGGGATGTGCAGGGAAGGAAGAGAGTGGATATCCATGAACCGTGATTTTTCTCATCTTTCTCATATGTCTCATATGCAAAGATTTGAAGGGAAAGCCACTTAAGATGGTGGTGTTTTTTCTTTTTGACATTTTTTTTCTTTGTCATTAATGTAATAATATATATAATAATACCTTTTATTTTTATTATTTTTCCATCATAATTATCATATTATGATATTTCAACTTTTTTTTTTTTTTATAAATAATTTTTGTGTACAATTCATTTTATATATAATTTTTTTTTATTATAAAATGTCCTCTAAAATATCTACATGGTTATGTATCTAAATACAATCTAAATCAAAATCAATGAATATAAAAAACTTTCAAATGTATAAATAAATATAACAAAAATTTGTTTATGCTTAGATAATATTATTTATCATGTTTCGATAATATTAAATAACTCGTATTTTTTAAAAATAATTATTTAATAATATCGAAATAAATTATTCAATTGTACAAAAAATAATTTAAAATATTTCAACTAACTCAAATTTACACAAAAATACATCATATTTCATTATTTAAATATTTATAAATGCAAGGGTAAATTTGTAAAATTATATTTTACACTTTTAAAAAAACCTCACAACAATTACATCACTCACAAACTCCTATAAACTTTCATCACACATTCACTCTAACATATCCCACTCCAAACAACTTCACTTTCTTCACACTTCCTCACGCATCCACTCCCTCAAATCCTCACACATCCACTCTCCAATCCAAATACACACTAAGGCTCTGGATTAGGGAGGGGATGTGTGTGGATTTGAGAAAGTGGATGTGTGAGAAAAGTGTGAAGAAAGTGAGGATGTTTGGATTGGGGTATGTTAGGGTAGATGTGTGAGAAAAGTTTATGGGAGTTTGTGAGTGGTGGGATGACTATGAGAGAATTTTAATTCTTTTTAAAAGTGTGAAATGTTACTTTACAGATTTACCCTTACCTATTAAAAAAATTAATAATAAAATGAGTTGTTTTTGTTTAAAAATGAACAATCACATATTGTAGATTTAAAAATTATAAATAGAAAAAAAAATATATGTTAAATATAAATATGTATAATATAAAAATTATAATTAAAAAAATATGTATTCAACGAAACAAAGAAAAAGAACTGTATCTCGATTTAAGGTTTTAGGACAGAAAACATAAGAAGTTCCCTCCTATAAAGTAATCATCTTAAAGGAAGAAATCTAAAAATTAAAAATGTTCTTGTGTTTTTCTGAAAATATGCAGTGAACAAATTTCTTGATAAGCACTTAAGAAAATAAAACAAATTTCTTGATAAGCACTTAAGAAAATAAAACAAATTTCTTTTTTTCTGAAATAAAATTAATTTATGTTCAAGTTAACTTATTTATAAAGTAATTCTAACTTCAAGAAAAAATTATTTATGATGCTGGAGCAATTTCTGATGTCATTTCCTCCACAAAATACTGAGGTCATTTCTATCAGTCAATAGGCTCAAGTGCAGAGATCACAGGGACACAAATGGTAAAAGAAGCAACTACCTAAGCAAGCTGAGCAAGTATGCATACATGCTTAACCACCTTATTCCGCGACAACTATCAACATGACAGTTTGCACTTGACTAAGAACATTAAGCACATAAAATATGAAAACAAATTTAGGGACACAATTCTCTACGCAGTTGGTTGGGGCAAAATCTCTGATGTGGCAGGATAAGAAGGTTGTTCCTCTTTCTGCAACACTCCATGTTGCAGTTGATGTGGCTGTTCTCCTTGCCAGTTCCAAACAATATCCTTAAGTGCAGGTCTTACTTCCTGTTTCAAAAGATTTTGGTACTCCAATGTGTCTCCGCTAGACTTTTTTAACTCCACAAAATGGAAAACTGGGGTGATCTCAAAAATCTCAGCATCAATACCCAAAGGCCCTTTTCTGCCTTCCTTGGAACCTTCCAACTTGAACAAACCTCCATCTTTCTTCTTGAGTTTGAGCCGCAGGCGCTTGCAAATTTCTTCCAACTTGGAGATGATAATAGATGCTGGCTTATCAGAGGTAAATCGTGCTTCTTTCTTACGATCAGTGGTCTCCTCAAACAAACCAGACAAGTCAAAACCTGAGGAATAGGAGATGATGTCAAAAGCGTTTAGATTACAAGGTTTAGAGTCTTTTGCTGGTTCAATAGGATCTCCATTCTGACAAAAACTAAATACTCCATCAGTATCCAGAGGAGCTAGTTCTTCGTCTTTATTCTGAGTAATGGTGGGCTTCTGTAACCCCTTTTTGAACCAGGAACTTTCCATAATTTTGGCCATTGATATCCTGGTCTTTGGGTTTGGATCCAAGATTTTAGACAGCAGTCTGCGCACATCTGGTGCAAACCAGTTCGGAAATTTAAATTCTCCCTTGCCAATCTTCCTGTACATCTCCATCAGATTTGGATCTCTAAATGGAAGAAAACCAGCTAATAGAACATACAAGATCACCCCACATGACCATATGTCAGCTTTGGCTCCATCATAACCCCTTCTGTTTATCACTTCTGGAGCAACATAGGCAGGGGTACCACATGTGGTATGGAGTAACCCATCCTGGTGCTTAGTTTCGGCAAGGGCACTTAAACCGAAATCTGAGACCTTCAAATTCCCATCTTCATCCAGTAAAAGATTTTCTGGTTTCAGATCACGATGGCACACACCTCTGCTATGGCAGTAGTCAACAGCACTGATCAATTGCTGAAAATATTTCCTAGCATCATCCTGCTTGAGCTTTCCTTTGGATACCTTGTCAAAGAGCTCACCGCCTTTTACATACTCCATGACAAAGTAAATTTTGGTTTTGCTGGCCATTACCTCATAAAGCTCAGCAACATGTGGATGCCTGATTAGTCTCATCACTGAAATTTCACGCTTAATCTGGTCAATCATCCCAACTTTCAGAATCTTCTCTTTATCAACAATTTTTATGGCCACACTCATGCCAGTTATGAGGTTCCTAGCATGATAAACCTTTGCAAAAGTTCCTTGGCCTAATAATCTCCCTAGTTCATATCGCTGCATAAGCACACCTCCTTTTTGCTCCATTTCTACAAACACTTTTTGCGTAAACCAATGCTAATATCACTAGCACTAAGTACAGGCAATCCCGTTGTCAGAAGCAGGAAAGTGCTATTCAAGAAATTCAAAGCTCAACCGTCTTCACAGTCATAGTATTTTGAAATTGTACAATGGCTGAGATTTCCAGGCACCTCAGGTTCTTGAGAGCCAAATAGATACAAGCAATGGACTAAACATCCAATGTCATCAAGATTGAATGAAGGTAGCTCAGATGGAGGCACGAATTCATTAGCCTCAATGAGGGATATTTTAACCATTAAACACATCTTTCAGCATTCCCTGATTTTGGTGATGACACCAGAGAAGACTGCAGAATATGGTGCTATCAGAAAGCTTGAAGAATAAGGAATGAAGCAACACCTGGTTTAGCCTTCCAATTACCCAGCAGCAGGAACGACACACCTGAAAGAAATATAATAATTTCATAAGAAAACTCAGAATCTAATGTACCCAATGAATTTCGTGAAACTTTTACAAACATAACCAGCATAACAATTTTTATAACTTCTTTCCAAGTCTTTACCACATTTAAACAGGACTGATTTCAAAGACAGTATTTAGCATATCAATTACAGTTCTCACAAATAGTCTAGTTGTTTCTAAGTCTACACAAATAAATGATTCGTGACAGAGAAAAATAAATTTAGACAACTGAAAGAAACATAAGATGTTAAAATCTAAGCATAGATCCAAACCACATATGACAATTCATTATGCAAAAGAAATACAATTTAATCAAATAATCAATCAGCTGATGACAGAAGCACGCAGTCAATACTACACAACACAGCAATAATGAACTTGAGATTCATAAAAAGAACTACACAACACCTGCATCCTGTTTCAAATTTCACAAACAAATCAAGTCATTTAAACTCAACTCGTGTTCTCAAGTTAATGTTCTAATTAAAGCACTTCATTGTCAATTGAGAAGGAAAAGGAAATTCAAGAAGGTTTCAAACAGGCAAGTATAACTATAACTGAGTTGGCCCGTTTCCACACGCTTATGATTCCACCTTCCATTACAATCGTGACCTAACGTTGGCAATCAATCTACCAATTTTCATGCTTGTGTCACATGTGACTAAGTCCTAGTCTCTACAAATTGGCAACAACATTTTCTAGAAGAAAAGAATTAGAAAAAAAAAAGAGATTTAAATAGCCAATTAGCCACTAAGAGAAAAAAAAAAAAGAGAGAGCAAAAGAACAGAGATAGAGAGGTGAACACAGCTTAACCCATCAAAACAACAATCATACTACTCTACCAGAAATTCGGTGTTAAAAAATAAGATCTTTTTTTTTACAAACCATTCGTTATTTTTTAAGATTTGACGAACATGCACTTAGATCTTCCCAGGTTACACAAAAAATAAGCTTTTTTTTTATATCAGTGCACAAAAACTAAGTTTAATAAACAATGCAGGCGTTATAATTATTTTTGTGTCTTTCTTTCGCATGAAATATATGGCGTGTTTGCAAATCAGTTGAGAAATAAGAAATCATGGTTTATATGATGAAGCTGTAACCAGCTGCTTCTTAAGAAACCACATTCAAAATGTAGAAAATCAGATCCTTAATGTGAAATCAAACACGCTAATAGAGTATTACTCGGAAGCATAAAATCAAATCCCCCACAACCCTGATGACCGACTTTTCTCGTGAAGAAAACAGCCAGAAACGATTCAGAACATGAGAAAAATCACTTTAAACCCCAGAAAAATAAAATCGAAAATTTTCAAACTTTCAGGCGAAAATGAATCAAGCTTTCAATTTTCCAAACAGGAATGAAGATCTAAAAGTAACCCAGAAAAATAAAGAAGAAAATCGAAATGGGTGATCTCAATTTACCTGCAAGATGATTGATTACAGATGATTTTTCTCTCTCCCTTTTTCCCTTTGTATGTTTTGGTTTTTTGGGTGCAAGCAAGGAGAACAACGATGATGAGGGAGGCGTTATAACAAAGAATGAGCAAGAAAAAGACAGATTAGTTGCTGTCAAGTTAACAAAAGGAATCTTAGAATATTCTAACACCTTCTAGTTTTAACTTCTAAGTTGTTTCTTAAGTCACAGTATCAATAACATACAACACAAAATGAACCATGTATTCAATAATTAAAAAGAACCGTGTATCAAAAGAAAGTAAAATATTAATTACATTTAATAAGGAGATTGTGATATTAAAATTATGATCAATCATATAGTTACATATTCCGAATTTCAATAAAAATACATTTGATGTTCTTTATTTTTCTACTGTAAAAACACTTTGTATATTATTATAAATTAGGAAATGTAAATTGGTGTGTTATTACGTAAGTTATATAAATTGAAAAAGATTTATGTAAAGTCGTAAAAAAGAGAAGTACGTGTAGACTGTGTTAAATCTATGAGAATAAAATTTTCCTCTAAAATTATATATAATAATTATGTTATTTCAAAATTCTGTATGTAGTTTATAAACATTGTACACATGAAATTCTATCAAATTTTATAAATATTAAAAACAAAAAAGTTGTAATCACGTAAATTTCAACATTCATTACGTTTTTAATCCATATACTGAACCTGATTTCCCTCATAAATAATATGATATGAATTGGATTTTCTTTTACTAGTTGTTTTTTTTCTTTTTTCTCTCATAATTTCAAATAAAAAATTAATAAATATATCATGTATAAATAATAGATTTTAATGCATTAATATACTTACATAAGATACTTTAAATGTATACAAGGTTCTTTAATAATTAAAAAAGAGTATGTTTCTCATAATGGAAAGGCATATGAATTTCCCAAATTGAAATCATGGGAATAACTTTTTAAAGTATAGAGTTCACTATTTTAGCTTTTTAGACACAATCTCTTTTATATGCATGATTAAAGAATTATTATTTTTCTTTCAAAATAGTTTTTTAAAAAACTATTTACCAACGGTCTTGAACTAAGCTATTTACTACTTTATTTATTATTATTAACAACTTTTTAAAAACGAAAACGATATGTTGTTTTACTTTGTTTTATTTTTTTATATTTTTCATGACATGTTATTATTCTGTTACAAATTTAACATGGAAAGGTTTAATAATATTACGCCAGAAAAAAGAAATTTAAAGGTAAACTTTGTTATATAATAATAGTTAAATAATAAATGAAAAATCAAACTTGACAAGAATTCAACAAAGTTTTTATCATTGCAATTTTTTTCTCTTTTGGTTTTTTAATAGCAACTTTTTTTTCCTTTTGAAAGAAACTCTTCCTAAAATCTTAACTATTCCACCTGTGAGAAATAATAAATCGAAAAACAAAGTTAATTAGATTTTTTTTTCTTCATAAATTTATTGAGTTTAAAAGGTTAAACTTTAAAAAAAACAATAATTAAAAGAACTCTTATCGTCAGAATTTTCCAAGAAAAAGAATTGGAAGATGAACAAAATTAAACTAAAATATCATTTCAATAAAATATATTAAATAAAGAAATAGTGTATTTTATTATTTTATTGAGTGTGAGATTTTTTATTCTCTTCAAATTTCTAAACTTAAAAACCATTTTTTAAGTGTGACTCACTTTCATATTTAAACACTTCATTTCAAACATAAATATATTTTAAATATGAGTATTTTAATGATAATTTTTTCTTTGTACTATCAATACACTTGTTTGCAATAGAAAATCTTTAATACAAATAATTATTAACATTTCACCGACCTAGTTATTGAGACAACCTTCATTTCAAACATAAATATCTTTTAAATATGAATATTTTAATAAAACTTTTTCTTTATATTATCAATACACTTGTTTGCAATAGAAGTACAAATAATTATTAAATTTTAGATTTTTTTTATTACTTTATATTAATACTTCACCAACCTAGTTATTGAAATGAACTTGAATTTGACACCACTCCTAAATTTTTCAAAGAAAAACACCACCAAACAAATTCAACATTAATAAATTATAAACAAACTCATAAAAATGAAAAACATCAAATTCAACTCAACATTCTCCTCTATCTAGTATAAGATCTAAAAAATAATGAAGAACGTAAAAAATATTTAAAAAACTATTATAAAGAATATTTAATGTGTGTAACAAATGAGAATTAGGAACATTCAGTGCACTCATAGCCACAAAGAAATAATGTTTGGCCAAACAAGATTCAACACCGAACGACACGTGAGTGGCGAGGTCCTCAAATAATATTTCGCCACGTGGCGAGCGAAGGAATATTCGCATCTTCACCAGCCAGAAGCCAGGTAAAGCCTTCCCGTGTTACGCTTCATTCAGAGATGGCAGCTGTAGCATTGATGAGACACGTGTCGAGTTTTGAATGGTGGTCACGCTTTACATGTCGACAGGGTGGGGACCACTATTCCAGATTCCGAATCCAGCGTTGACGCGTCTCTGACTGCAGTGCATGAATGAGCGACATATATAGGTGCATCGTGTCTTTATATCATTGGGAATTTTATTTATCTAAAATTTTAAGATAATATTAATTTCTTTTGTTACATCTTTGTTTTCTCTTTGATTTTTAATCGTTTTATCCATTCACGATCATTTCAAGAAAATAACTATTAATATTATTTTTAAAATAAAAAATAATTTAATAAAAATAAAAAATCAGAATATTATATAATATCTTTAAAAAAGTGTTGGAAAACTTATATTTAAAAATAATAATATTTATAATATATAAATGAGTTTAAATTTTACTAATGAAAAAAATTAATTGAAATAGAAAGAGACAGTGGGGTAAATTGCGTATCTAACATCATTTACACTTTTATTTTTCTATCTAACACTATTTTGTTTTTATTTCCCTAGCACCTTTTGTTTTTATTTCCCTATCTAGCACTCTTTTATTTTTTATTTTCCTATCTAGCACAATTTCAAAAAAAAAATATATTTTTATAGTTTTAATTTTGAATGCATTAAAAAATAAATATTTTTAATGTTTAAAATAGTTAGAAATATAATTATTGAATAAAGAAATGAGTTTTTACAAAATAAAAATAATAAATAATAAATTTAAAATGTTTAGTTTAAAAATATATTTTTTTAAGAATGAAGAAAATAAAAAATTAAACCCTACAACAACATAAAAGTTTAATCTATAAACATAAATTAGTATTTATTTTTATTATTATTGATGATGTAATATGTTAATTTCAAGTAAAAAA
The DNA here is from genome assembly GCF_051622355.1 of Phaseolus vulgaris. Classification (NCBI taxonomy): domain Eukaryota; kingdom Viridiplantae; phylum Streptophyta; class Magnoliopsida; order Fabales; family Fabaceae; genus Phaseolus; species Phaseolus vulgaris. Next base: position 23,498,416 of record NC_143507.1, read on the forward strand.
TACAGGACATACATATGAAAAAAAAATCAAAGTCAATTAGTATTAATTAATAGTGGACACACAAATAATATTGAACTGTCTACCTTAAATGCAAAATCATAAAGAAAAACTAATGTAAATGTTACACTTAATGCTTAAAAATGAGAAGAAAAAAATGCAAAAAATAAGTCTAGAAAAAAAACAATAACAATAAAATAAAAACAAAAAACATAAATAAATAAAGAATGACAGAAAAATAATAATAACTAAAAACATAAAAGATATAAATAAAGGCAAACAAAATAAGAAAAAATAAAAGATATAAAAAAAATCAAAATAAGATAAATATAAGAGATATAAGGCAATACTAAATAAGTATATGTTGATCATAAAAAGGAAAATAAATGAAAGATGATCATTCATCTAATATTTTCTTCAATGGTACATTAAATAGTTTGTGCGATATGAAACATAATTAATGACGAGAAGTGCATAATCTAGTAATGTTAAGACATGTTCTTTATGTGTGTCTTGGTGTTTGAGACAATATAAACATTTTTTTGTTCGATCATGTTATTCTCTTTTGTCGATATCAGTTCTTATTCATCTTGATTTTTTTTATAATTATGTTCTGTATTTTTTTATTTAAAATTAACATGATTACATCATCAATAATAATAAAAATATATACTAATTTATGTTTGCAGATTCAACTTTTATGTTGTTGTAGAGTTTAATTTGTTTATTTTCTTCATTCTTAATTTTTTATTTTCTTTATTCTTAATTTTTTTTAAACTAAACATTTTAAATTTATTAATTTTTTATTTTTATTTTGTAAAAACTCATTTCTTTATTCATTAATTATATTCTAACTATTTTAAAAATTAAAAATATTTATTTTTTAATGCATTCGAAATTAAAATTATCATTTTTTTAATTTATTACTTATTTATTTATTTATTTTTGAAATGATGCTAGATAGGAAAATAAAAAATAAAAAGGTGTTAGATAAAATAAATAAATAAAAGAGTGCTAGATAGAAAAATAAAAACAAAAGAGTGCTAAATAAAGAAATAAAAGTGTAAATAGTGCTAAATAGAAAATTTACCCAAATATAAAGATCACCCTATTTATTTACTTCAACTATTAGATAATGGAAATTTTTTAAATATAAACATGTTTTTTCATTATTAAAGTGACGTAAATCCCTTTTTTCTATCGATAATGTTAATGATTAGTCGAAATATTCTAATATATCGTTTAAATAAATTAGTTATTTGATATTTAACTTTTTATATGTCATAACGTCACATATAAGAGTTAAAGAATGATTAATTTATATACCAGTTTTCATATTGAAAGTCAAATGAATATACAGCTGTTTCCACTTTTTTTAATTTCACTTTTTCAAATTTTTGGATGTAATTTTAGAGATCATATTTAATTTTATAGTTATCCAAACTTACAGTGCATCCTTCTTCCTTAGTCATATGTATTTTAATAACAAAGTTGTGACATAGTTATTGAATTTCAAACAAAAAAAATTTCTAATGATTAAACTCACTTATGTAATCTTAAAAAAATTGAGGTGAGATATTATAGAATTATTATAACCAATAAATTATTTCTCCAAGTTTCATTTTAAGTTATCATCTTGGTGCCCTTATAATTGTTATTATTATTAGTGTTGTCTTTATAAGAGACAAAAATAACCAACCACTAAGATAGTTCTTTACTTTATTCAATATTGATACACATGAATAAATTATTCATCATTTCCCTCCTTTTGATTGAGCAAATAATTGATGTACTTATTAATGTAAGTATTCATTTATAATAGTAAAAGAACAGTCAAACGCAAAGTTTAGATTTAACTTGTGCAAAAGTATTGTTCATATTTAACTTATTTATTTAGATTTTCAAATTTCAATTTTCAATTTACCTTATGGCTAAATATTTTGAAGTTTGGATTTAACTTGTTTGTTTATTTATAACTTCATTTTTTTTTCTTTATACGAGCTAGTTTAAAGCTAATAAGATTTGTTTCGACCTCAAAGTCTGAGAGATAGCATCGCTAGGGTCAATTACCACATTCGAGGTATTGTCTGCTTTGGAGGTCGGTGTTCTGTCACGGTTTTGTTCTGAAAAGGCATCTCGGTAGGTTGAGGGAGTAGGGAGTATATAAACTGCCCTTGGCCTCGACTCCTGTGGGACTATATTGGCATATGGAAACAAGTCCCCTAATCGAGGTCTAAGGGAAGTGGATTCCCCTTAACTGAGGGGCTAAGGAGCCTTTTCGGCCCCACGGTGGTCGCCAATGTTCCAACCTCCCAAAGATAGCATCGCTAGGGTCAATCATCGCATCCAAGGTATTGTCTGCTTTGGAGGTCGGTGCTTCGTCATGGTTTTGTCCTGAAAAGGCGCCTCGGTGGGTTGAGGGATGAGGGAGTATATAAACTACCATTGACCTTGACTCCTGAGCGATGTGAGACTATATTGGCAAAATCCTCCCTTGCGTGGGAACACCAAGGTCGAGACAGAAGGTTCCCAGTTAAAATCCTCCCTTGCCCCTATACGGCGAGGACGAGGACAGTTAATGAACCTCTCCCTTGAGTTAGAAACACCAAGATCGAGAATAGTATGGTTCCTAAGTGAGCCTCCCTCTTGCGTGGGAACACCAAGGTCGAGACAGAAGGTTCCCAATTAAAATCCTCCCTTGCCCTATACAGCAAGGACGAGGTCAGTTAATGAACCTCTCCCTTAGGTTAGAAAAACTAAGATCGGGAATAGTATGATTCCTAAGTGAGCCTCCCTCTTGCGTGGGAACACCAAGGTCGAGACAAAAGATTCCCAGTTAAAATCCTCCCTTGCCCCTATACGGTGAGGACGAGGTCAGTTAATGAACCTCTCCCTTGGGTTAGAAACACCAAGATCGGGAATAGTATGGTTCCTAAGTGAGTCTCCCTCTTGCATGGGAACACCAAGGTCGAGACAGAAGGTTCCAAGTTAAAATCCTCCCTTGCCCCTATACGGCGAGGACGAGGTCAGTTAATGAACCTCTTCCTTGGGTTAGAAACACCAAGATCAGGACTAGTATGGTTCCTAAGTGAGCCTCCCTCTTGCATTGGAACACCAAGGTCGAGACAAAAGGTTCCCCAGTTAAAATCCTCCCTTGCCTCTATACGGTAGGGATGAGGTTAGTAAGCAAAGTAAGCATCTCCTTTGGGTTAGAAACACCAAGACTTGGAATAGCATGGTTCTTAGTGAGCCTCCCTCTTGCGTGGGAACGCCAAGGTCGAGAACAAAACAATTACCAGTTAAAATTCTCCCCTGCCTCTATACGGTTAGGGCGAGGTCAGAAAGAAGGACATCTTCTTTGTCTTGTAAGGCAAGGTTAGCATGGTTTCCAGTCATACATCTCCCTTACCTCTGTGTCGAAAGGTCGAGTCCAGCTAAGTGAACCTCTCTCTCTTGTCTTGTAAGACAAGGTCGAGAACAGCGCGATACCTAGTTAAAGATCTCCCTCGACCTTATGAGCCAAGGTTGAAAGCAACATCTCCCTTACCTTTGCTTGGCAAAGGATAGGGCGAAGTAGGAGCTTGGGTAAGCATTGCCTCTACCCTAAGACGACGAAGAAAGAATAAAGTCAAGCGAGCGGTAAAGAAGCGTGCTACCTAAGTAAGAAAGGCTCTAAGGCGTTGTTAGACTAAATAAGTTAGGCAAAGCAGTTAACAACGAAAAGGGAACAAGATCAGACAGAAAGCATATTTTATAAATTAAGAGTATATGGACAAATTATAAGAATGTGCATCAGACAGCCAAATAATTATAACAAAGAAGAAGTCACTCCTGGGCATTGACCAACTGCCCATCAACGATCATCTTCGACAAACCGGTTTGGAAAAGATCCACCTCAGGATGCGCGTAGGCAACCTGGGTTGTGGCATCATCAAACCCAACGGCATAGGCGTTAGTAACATTGTTGGTGAGCTCCGTCTTGGTCTGTTCGAAGAGTTTGTCCTTGCGAACTAGCTCTCCTTCCAGTTGGCCAAGTCGCGGCTCTTGTTGAGTTGACCTTTCCTCAAGCCTCAAGCCTAGCTGAGTTGACCTTTCGGTCAGGAGCGCGCGTTCGAACCCTGTGAAAGGAAGGCGAAGCTTGAGCCTCTTGAAGGTGGTTGAGTACATGAAGAAGAAGGGATCTTCGGGGTCCGCGCGGCCATCGACGCACACGGGTTCGCCTTCCCTACAAGGCAGAACCTTCACATACATATCATGCTCCCTCCCGAAGATGCGATACTTCTCATCGGGCTCGCCTTTTTGTACGCCTCTATGGCCTTAAAGGAGGTAATTTGAGAGGATCATGCATGGGGTGTGTATAGTACATTCGGGTACGACAAAAGCAAGTGTTTCCCAGAGGCACTAAGGCCCGTAAGGGTTAGGATTTCTAGGGAAAGACTGCATGCATGGCCCGTGAATACTTAAGGCACCTACAAAACAGATGGCGCCGTAGTGTTGGTACCCTGGCGGTCATACTGTTAGAAAGATTGCACTCCAGAAGAGGCAAGTCTTATGTTGCGGCTGCGCCAAAGCTTGTGCAACACGTCACAGGATGCCTCATCAGTGAACCTAATTCTACTTAAGGAAAGATCCTCGAGGGATAGGGAAGTTGACCTAATTACAACCTACATAATATTATTTTAAAAATAAGAAAATATTTAATAAAACAAAAAATCAGAATATTATATAATATTTTTAAAAAAGTGTTGGAAAACTTATATTTAAAATTAATAGTATTTTATAATATATAAATTAGTATAAATTTTACTAATAAAAAATTAATTGAAATAGGAAGATAGAGGGCACAATATTTATTTACTTCAACTATTAGATAATGGAAGATTTTTAAATATAAACATGTTTTTCCATTATTAAAGTGACTTAAATTAAGTCCCTTTTTTCTATCGATAATGTCAATGATTAGTTGAAATATTCTAATATATCGTTTAAATAAATTAGTTATTTGATATTTAACTTTTTATATGTCATAACGTCACATATAAGAGTTAAAGAATTATTAATTTATATACCAGTTTTCATATTGAAAGTCAAATGAATATACAGTTGTTTCCACTTTTTTTAATTTCACTTTTTTCAAATTTTTGGATGTAATTTTAGAGATCATATTTAATTTTATAGTTATCCAAACATACAGTGCATCCTTCTTCCTTAGTCATATGTATTTTAATAACAAAGTCGTGACATAGTTATTGAATTTACCAAAAACTATTTCTAATGATTAAACTCACTTATGTAATCTTAAAAAAATTGAGGTGAGATATTATAGAATTATTATAACCAATAACTTATTTCTCCAAGTTTCATTTTAAGTTATCATCTTGGTGCCCTTATAATTGTTATTATTATTAGTGTTGTCTCTATAGGAGACAAAAATAACCAACCACTAAGATAGTTCTTTACTTTATTCAATATTGATACAACATGAATAAATTATTCATCACTTCCCTCCTTTCGATTGAGCAAATAATTGATGTACTTATTAATGTAAGTATTCATTTATAATAGTAAATGAACAGTCAAACACAAAGTTTAGATTTAACTTGTGCAAAAGTATTGTTCATATTTAACTTATTTATTTAAATTTTCAATTTTCAAATTTCAATTTACCTTATGGCTAAATATTTTGAAGTTTGGATTTTAACTTGTTTGTTTATTTATAACTTCATTTTTTTCTTTATACGAGCCAGTTTAAAGCTAATAAGATTGGACGCCACTTAAAAGATATTTTCATTTAAAAGTTAATGTAAAATTGTAATAAAACATAATTCACAAAAAAGTTAGTGCTTTCGACTCCCAACTCTTTTTTTTCTTTGTTTTGGTTTTATGTGTAAATTTTACTTGTTTTATTTATTTTTCTGAAACTTTTAAACGTTTAAATTATTGTCTTTTCATAAACTTTATCATATTTTTTTTTTATGTTTTGTTTGAATTGAGGGTTGTTTGAATTGATGGGAGAAAAATGATAAATTTGAAGAGAAAAAAAAAAGATAAAAAGTAAGATTAATTTGATTAAGGAAAGAAAGAAAAAAGTGGAGACAAATAAAGGAAACGAAAATTTATGAGTAATGTGATTGATTAAAAAATATTATATAATTATAATTTTATCTTCTAGTTAATATTAATTTAAAATAAATATGATTACTTATTTGTACATAAAATACGTGTAATTAGAACATATACATTATTGAAAATAAATATTAAACATATAATGATTGATGATAAATGATAAGTTATTTATACATAATAATCACGTTTTGTTAAAACATTATTATGATACAATTCGTGCAGTTGATCGAAAAAAATTACGAATTATCTAACGTTATCAATTGTTCTTGTCGATTGACTCGCTTTGCCGGTTGACTCTAATGGCAGCCTTTGACCCTTCTATCTCCGCCTGAGAATCGTACTTCCTTAATCAAAGAATCTCTCACCTGCAAAGACAAAGGGGTGCCTTGACGGCCGTTTGCACTCCGACGCTCAAGTCAGTATAAGGGCAAAGAAACACCAAGAGTGTATATTAGCTTCAGTCTTAGAAACTCCGTACCTTGCTAGGGTTCTGGATGCCCTTTATATAGGTTGAAACTAAGATTTACCTTTGTGTTGTTACCCTTATATAGGGTTCCTTGGGGAACGTCCTTGCGCCACTATTTACATAATCTTAGCGTATCTGGCACATGGAACTTCCCTTAACTGGAGTGCAATGAATTAGAGTGGCCGTCTGGGTACCAACTTGTGCACCTAGTCTCTGGCACCATCTGCTTCGTGGGTGCTCTAAGTATTCACGTGTCATGCATGCAACTTTCCTTGGAAACCCTAACCCTAATGTTGGCGCCTTCCAGGGTTATTCACTCGTGTCGCGCCTGTATGCGCTCTACACACCACGTGCATGGATCCTTTGTGTCTTAGGCTTCCCACATATCTAATATCTTAACTGTTAACTTAGTATAATTCTAGGGTCCACCTTATGTGGCCCACTATAACGTTTAAACTGCCGATGTCCGATCTCTTCTCCTGTTAACGAGGTCTGATGTCGATCTCCAACATCGGGGTCTATGGTACCGATGTCCGAAGACTGACCAGCCTCCTGATAGGTGCGTTTAGGCCCCCCCTTACGTGGTCCCCTTCCATTATCAAGCACCGGTGTGCGGTGTCTGAGGTCAGCCTCTAGGATCAATGACCGAGGACTTGTCGGGACACCAATACATCTAAAAATATATAAAAAAATCATAAAATAAAATAATTATTGTTAATAATATTATTATTTTATAGTTTATTTTAATTATTATTATTATTTATAATTTTTTATTATTATTATAATTACTATTTATCATTTTATTATTATTTGTATATATTATTATTATTTTGTATATTTATTTTGACTATTATTACTTTAAGATTTTATTATTATTTTTAGTTTTTAACATTAATATTATTAGTATTTTATAAATTTATTATTATTTTTAAATATATTTTTTTTAATTTTATTGTTAATACTAATAATATGATTACTTTTAGTTATAATAACTATTTTAATTTTTTATCAATATTTAAATGTTATATTATTTAATTATTATTTTAATTTTTATTAAAAAAATTGATTAATATTTTATTATATTATATATAACGCAATCGATTATCAATTACATTATATATATATATAATATAATATAATATAATTAATGATTATTATGTTATATCTATGCCTATTTATAATTGTTGTTGTTGCATGAGGGGAGCTCGGCATATGTGATGTTCTGGTCAACTTTCACCAATTTGCAGTTATGTCCCAACCAGTTGAGGCCGCACAATGGGTGCTTGGTCGGCTTCGTGGGAGATCAGGTGGAAGTACGAGGGTATATTGAGTTGAGGATGACTTTTTCTGATGGCACCTCATCTCGAACGATTACTGTAAGGTACATTGTTGTTAATGTTTCTTAAGCCAATAACCTGCATTTGGGGAAACCTTTTTTTGAATAGGTTGGGTGCAGTAGCCTCAACGAAGCACATGAAGATGAAGTTTCTTTCTTTTGAGGGAAGAGTAATTACCATCAGGTATGATTAGCGGAAATGCTACGAGAGTAGCCTGAAGAGCAAAAGGGGAACGTGCTCAATCCCTGTTCAGGCGGGAGAACTAGAAGGGATTGTGGAGGCTGGAGTCGCCAATGAGAGGCGACCTGGACTTGCTGGGGAGGTTTAGGAAAGAGAAATAGAAGGGAAGAAGTTCAAGCTCGTCACATCGATATGTCAAGAGTTGCAGGATAAGGTAGCCGAGAGGATATCAAAGCACATGGATGCTTTTGCTTGGTCATCCGCGGACATGCCCGGGATAGACCTAGATTTTCTATACGTAAGCTTACTATGGATGAGAAGGTTAGCCCAGTAGTCCAGAGGAGGAGAAAGTTTATTGAAGATGAGCGTCTAATCATCAGAGAAGAGACTTAGAAGCTTCTAAATGTTGGCCACATAAGGGAAACCCAATACCCTGAGTGGTTGGAAAATGTGGTGCTGGTGCAAAAGGCCAACGAGAAGTGGAGGATGTGCGTCAACTTTACCGATATGAACTAGGCTTTCCCAAGTATTCTTACCCGCTTCCAAGTATAGATTCCTTGGTGGAAAGTGTCTCGGGTTGTCGACTGTTGAGCTTCTTGGACGCGTTCTCGGGGTACAACCAAATCCATATGCACCTGAGAGACAAGAACAAGATTGTCTTTATGGTTGAGTTCGCCAACTACTGTTATAAGGTCATGCCCTTTGGCCTCAAGAATGCTGGCGCCACTTACCAGAGGTTGATGGACAGGATTCTCGCCCCAATGCTTAGGTGAAACATACATGCATCAACACATTGTTGATTTAGAGGAGTTATTCACGACAATAGCTAAGTATAATTTGAAGCTGAACCCAGAGAAGTGTGTGTTTGAGGTAGAAGTAGGGAAGTTCCTTGGGCTTTTGCTAACTAAAAGGGGGTATAGAGGCGAACCCCGATAAATGCACTGCGATCATAGGGATGAGAAGCCCTATCAACGTGAAGGAGGTCCATCAGTTAACTGGACGTATGACTGCCCTGTCTTGATTTTTATTGGCTAGTGGAGATAAAGGGTATCCATATTTTCAGTTCCTTAAGAAGAACAACCGTTTTGTGTGGACTGGTGAGTGTGAAGAAGCCTTCATCAAGTTGAAAGAGTACATGGCCAGTCCCCCTGTTCTTTGTAAGTCGCTTCCACGTACACCAATTCGCCTTTATTTTGCAGTCACAAATCAAGCAATCAACTCGTTCATTGTGCAAGATCAAGATAAGGTCTAGAAGTTGGTCTACTATGTGAGTAAGTTATTGTAGGGACCAAAAATGCAGTACCAAGCCATTGAGTAGGCCGCTTTGGCGGTGGTATTCACAGCTTGGCAACTCTGCCACTATTTCTAGAGCGGGCGGGCTCGCCCTGCACTTGGCCCATCCCATGCAAGGAATGAGGGTCAACTCGTATAAGGAAAATATTTTTAAAAATAATTAAAATTTTATTAATTATAAAAAAAAACTATTTCTTTTGCTGAAAAATTAAAATCTATCCATGTTTCAATTCATTCAATTAAGATAAAAATATGAATTCAAGTATGAGGGTTGTTAGAAGGCTTGATTAAAAATAATTAAAGTTTTGTTTTGCACCTATTTTCCCTCTATATGTATGTAAATGTATCAGAGTATCTTCTCAAATTTTTGTTACAAAATATTTTAATGAAGATGACTAATTTGTTAAAGAGTATCTTATTGAAATATCTTCTTTATATTATTTTTTTATTAACAAATTTTAAATATAAAATTTTACTTAAAATTAGATACACTCTCACTCTTAATATTAACTCTTTTAGATGATTAAAATAAAACATTTCATTTTTAGTATATTAAATTCAATTTTTTAAAATAAAATAAAATAAAGGTTACACTACAACAATGAAGGAGTGGGTTATGATTCTTTTTTGCAAAAAATAAAATAATTATTTTTTTATTTATGCGAGTCAGCGGGCCATCCCATCTTGCCCCGCATGAGTTGCGGGTTATGTAGAGTGGGTCTAAGAGGGTTAGCAGACTAGATTAGTGAACCCACCCTACACTTTTTGGTAGCGAGCTGCGGATCGACCTGCATGTCTCGTCCCGCATTGACATCCCTAATTTTGAGAAAGCAATAGTAACAATAATAAAGCGTACATAGTATCACTCAACAAAATTTACTTTTATGTCTATGCCACATTTATATATAGAGTAATGATATATGGACAACTTGCTCCACTATATAACCCTTAATTGATGATATAAAAAAGTATTTTTGTCATTTCATACAAAATTTAAAATTTTAGGCAAAGAAAGAAGGTTGTATCTTGGAGCAAGTTGTCAATGTATCATTTTTCTTATATATATATGTCAATGTTCATCAATGGCATGTTCTCAGTTTTAAAATTCCTCACCTCCCAAGAAATATATTATCACTAATCATCATAAAAAAGAATAGCTTACTTCTCACTTTCCAATACAATAAATTATTAATTTATAGAAAATAATAAAGAAAACAAAACATAAAGCAAAACCTATTAAGCAGTGAAAATAGATAATTGATAAAATTATCATTTATCTCATCAATAAAATTAGGACTATTAATTAGTGGGAATAATTCAAAAATAATGAAAAATAATATGTTCTTATTAAACTTGACTCTGATATCACATATAAATATTTCTTTTAGTCTATTTGATCTTAAAACTATATGATTTTCATAATCTCATAAGTTGAAATATGCGTACCTTAATCTATAGAAATTTGTTCTTCAATAGGTAGATAATAGATAATAAATTCTAAAATTAGTTTTCTCCTTCTTAACTTTTTTCTTATTTTTACAACACTTTTTTGATGAGAAGAAAGTATCTCTATGAGTTAAAAGAAGGACCAAATTTCTCTTTCTACACACATAATCAACCCATCCCATCAATATACTTAAAATATAGAAACTATTTTTTTCAAATTTCATAACCAACTAATATTATCTTTTATTTTATTTTTATTTTTAAAGCACATATATGTCATGTATGCCATATATGCATATTTTACACTATTCTCTAGATAAGTTTTCATGTTTTTTTTATAGACTTGCAATTTGCAATATGAGGTATTAGAAGGAGTTAATTTTGCTGCACTTCTACTATTATCTTTTATAAGACACCGATTAGACTAAAAATCAGTTCATTCTTGGATAAAATGTAACAACTTTTGAAAATGTTACAATTCAAGTGACATTATTAGACTTTTTGATAAAAAAAAAACATGCTTGTAGTGTATTTTTTAAATAAAGAAAATACAAACACAAGACTTTATACAATATTTGTGATTGATCTTGTGAGTTTTATATTAAAATTAGTTTTAGATATTCCCTTAGCAAAAAGTTACCATGTGCAAGAGTAATAACACTAGAGGTTCGTTCATGGGTGTGAAATGCGTGTTAAAGGAGAAAACTGCATAAGTGGTTTACCCATAAATGTGTGGTTGTGTCTAAATGGGTGTTAGATAGACCATAGTTTAAAAATTCCATCAAAATTTTGTCCACATGAATTTGTTTCCGCTGGAATGGGTGTGAGAGGTATGCTATTATATATATTTTTATGTGAAAAATTAATGGTATAATCATATTAGGTCATATAATATTGTTATAACTGAATCATATACTACAAATAATGGTTGATAATTTAATAGCAACAATGATCATGTGCTAAGGCTTCAAAGAGTGTTCACTATCATAAGACGAAATATATAAAAAATATTATCTTTTACTTCTATTTTAATTAAATATACATATAAACACTAAGATTGTGTTTGAATTAGAGATGAGATTCGAGAGGAAGGGAAAGAGTAGATGTGAGTGTTTGAGAGAATGTTTGAGATTGTTTAGATTGAAGGATGTTATAGTGAATTTGTGATGTTGATTTATTGAAGTTTGTGAGTTATATGATGATTGAGAGATAATTTATTTTTTAAAATATAAAATATAAGTTTATAAATTTATTCTTATTATTAACAAATATTTAAATAATGAATTTATTTGCATTTCAATGGAGGTGTGAAAGTGTGCCATGAGAAAAAATGATATAAAAGGTTATAAAAGGTTTTTCACATAAAAGTGATAATCTAGAAGAGTGGTTACATCCAATGTGTATTGAAAACACTTATAAAAGTGATAATCTAGAAGAGTGGTTACATCCAATGTGTATTGAAAACACTTATAAAAATGTGTTTAAACCCACATGGTTTGTATTGAAAAACAAAATTGCATAAAAGATTTGTCTACAAGGTAAGACTTTACGTGGGTGTGAGAAGCAAACTAGTGTAGAAAGTTATATCAAAGATCCAAATATTCTTACTAAACATTTAATGTGTTTCAAATGAGCTCTTTGTGAGGTTAGTATCTTTGATCTAAGTGAGTAAATGGTGACAAAATAATGAAGGAAACTAGAAAATTAAGATTAAGTTGAAGTTAGTTTTTCTGAGGATGCTGTTATATATACTTATATGGATTAAAAATAGTAGATTAAAATGGATCACTGATGTTAAAATAATAAGTGGCGTGCAGAGAAATCATTAATGCTAGCTTAAAAAATGCATGGACAAATCCTTCACCTACTCATATATAAGATAAAAAAAATATATATAAAAGCAGGCGGTGGTTACAGTATACTCTAAAAGCGTGCTTTCAGTTTTGGACTTCTTATCTTTTGATATTCTTGTGGGCCATGTTGTGCTGCTCCATCCTTATCTCTTCAATCTCATAATAATAACTTTAATCAATAATAAACATTACCTCTGGTCCTTCTATAAATTGCAAGTTCCTCTGATTATTTATGATGATCTATTAAGTTTTTTTTTTTGGTTTTTGGTTTGTGGACCTTCTTTTTGTTTTAAGTTAATTTTTCTTTTTGGTTGTATGATGTAGCTTTATATGTGATTCTGTTTCATGCTAATAGAAGAATATATGTTTCTCTGTATTTTCTTTTTCTTTTTGTTTTTTCTCTGTTTTTTTTTCTTATTACCTATCTAAATTTAAGATTTTATTATGGCATTAAAGCATATTAATTCAATTTTGTTCCGTCACCACCTTCTTGTTTTTCTGTTGCTTATGTTTTTATTTATATTCTTTTTATTATCAAAATTCTTTCAATTCTTGTTATTTTCACAGATTTTTTTTAAAAAAATTATTTTTGTGACACCTCTGTTCAATGATGTCAATTATTATTCTCGGAGTAGAACAATGAAGTGTGCTTTACTTTTCAATAATAAATTTGAGAGATGTTATTGAACTCCTACATAAATTTGATAGATATTGTTGAACTCCTATCAGAAGATGCTAATTTTGATCTTTGGGAATAATGTGTATATTGATAATGTAAATTATTTGTGGAAAGATTTAAAGGAAAGATTTTTAAAAAGCGATCACTTTCGTATATCAGATCTTCTACACAAAGTGAATTCTATCAAATAACAAGAGAGAAGCGTGTTGGAGTATTAGATTATTTTACTGACTCCAAAATTTTATGGGAATAACTTGAGACGCTTAGGCCAATTTTTGTTTGTGTCTACAATGTCATGTGTACATGTATTCTTGTAAAGACTATTGCTAAATATAGGAAGTTTGAACATTTTATGTGTTTTTTAAAAGGTTTGGAAGAAGTTTATGGAACCTTGAAAACTCAAATTCTCCTTACTCAACCCTTACCAAATTTTAACAAAATTTTGTCTCTCATTCTACAACAAAAAAGACAATTAAGCTATAATGTTATTGCTGATATCAAGTTCCTAAAGATAATAAAAAAACAAATACAAATCAATAGTGTTGGCCAATATCATTTCAAGAATTCTAGCAAAGAAAACTGTACAAGTCGATACCGGACAAGCCATGTCTCTCGGTCTCGGTGACCGACCGGGTTAGAATACATTTAAAGGAGTTATAATAAATAGTAGTTAAGGTAGTTGGAAAGACTCCTTGAAAATCAGGGACATATCCCACCAAATATGGGTAACATCCCAGGAAATCAGGGAATCTCCCTAGAAATAAGTTAACACTTATATTTGATAGATTCGACCCATCATAATAGAGGGTAATAGAGGGTCCATGACCAAATACTATAAATATACTCTCTACAAAGAGTAAGGTACGCTTTTATCAAATACATCATATACTCTTATATAGAGTACTTACTTTATCGTCGAAGAACCTTTTGCAAGTTAACTCCCGACCGGGCACGAAGAAGCGAGTTCGAGAAGGACGAAGGAGGAGCGACTAAGGGATCATAGACAATTGTTACAACCAATTCCAGGTACTATCTAAGCCCTATCAGTCCATACAAGTACAAAAAAAATTACTGTCATACTTGGAAGAATCAAGGATGAGGAAGTGTTGGATATCTCATACATGGATCATAAAGACTTTTGACGTACCCATGAGAGACAATGAATTCATCAAACGTCTTAAATCACTACCTTGAAGATTGTTTCAAACCATACAACGACCTCCATTGTTTGTATACTTAGTTCTCCTTCCTAGGTTATTCGAAACTTTCAGGTTTAGACATCAATATATCATCCTTAATGTTTCCATGGAGGAAAAAGGTGTTAATATATTTCTCTATATGACTTAATCTATTACCACTCAAATAAGAATGAGCAACATACAAACTAAACTTCTCTCTTATTTTTCTATTGTGTTATCGCAATTGTGCCTAAAAGAACCTTAAAATTTTACCCCCTACAACCTAACACAGAAAAGAAGAAACAATGAGTTAGTGACAAAAATAACATAAAAATGACTAATAAAAAAATAATAGAAAATAAATGTTGGACTGGTGTATAGGTAGGGGGAGTGAATACCAAACTCGAGACATCATTCCTACACCTTGAGGTGTCATATTTTATTTATTATCCGTAAATGAGAGATGATGTCTCCACCCACAAAGCATAAGAACCTCTCATTCCTACTTTTGGACAAGTTTTGAAGCGATCCTTGAAATAAAAGTAAATGTATATTTTTTTTAGTCTAACAAGAATAAACTAGTTATCCTTATTATTAATATATGTTATGTTCTGACAAAGGGCTAGGAAAGAAAAATGTTCCTAAATCCCTTTTATCATCAAAATCTTTATATAAGAATTTATTGTACTCATTTTTATAACTTTGATATAATAAAAAGATATACGTGACTTGTGACAAGTTATCCCTTCCTTACTTATAAAAGTAACACTTTTTAACTTATCCATAATCAAAATTTGAAAAATACAAAATTTTCTTTTAAAAGTTTTTATCTTGTGAGATAGGGAACTGGTGATGATTCTTGTTATTTACTTATCTCATAAGATTGAGTGGTATAAATGTTCTTTTCCCTTCCTAACATTAACTTAATTTTATTTTATTAATTATTAGGTGAAAATTATTATCGAAAACCATTTTTCTACCTAATCTTCAATTGGATGATCATCAAGTCTGCCTCTTGCGTGATGACCATACCGCGCGCTTGCGTGATGACCATACCGCGCGCTTTGGGCCTACCCTGATAAAGGGCCATCTACTCAGGTCTCACCCAGACCCAACGACCGAGTTGTCCTCCCTTTATCGCAAAGACCCGAGCATACAAAATAATACCGAGAGTTGAGCACTGATCAGTACAATAATAATAATAAAATAATAATAATAATAATATTAATAATAATAATATTTGTACTAGACTAGAGCGCTAGGCTCGTTGCTCAGGTGATCGGACATCGGCACTTGTGTGGAGCAGGTCAACTCGGTGGTCTGGTCGAGTTAATGGACCACGTGAGTGGGCTCCAAGAATGCGTGTGTTGAAATCCGTATATATGTAAGGCCTAGTCAGCGAGAAAATGCATGTGGTGTGTATAGTACATTTGGGACTAACACAAGTAAATACCCCCTAAAGACGCTTAGGCCCAAGAGCGCTAGGGTTTCAGGGGTAAGTTGCACGCATGATACGTAAAGGCTAGAGCGCCTACAATGACAGATGGACCCCATGATGCTGGTACATGAGTTGGTACCCTGACGACCATGTTGTTAAGATTATGCACTCCAAGAAGGAAGATTTTGTCTAGTTGTTACACTAAGATTGTGTGACATCGTAATAGAATATCTCCCCATCAAACCTACTTTCACTCGAGATAAGGTTCTCGTAAGAGAAAGGTTGTTACAATGAGGTAGCCTAAAAGTAGTATATAAAAGGGATTCGAGATCCTTGGTAAAGGTACACCATTTCTAAGACTGAAACTATTTACTTACTCATTGTTTCTTAGCCTAGTACTGACTTGATCGTCAGAGTGCAATCAACAGGTACGACCCCCTCTGTTCCAAGCGGAGTCGCATTCCAGCATCCCAGGAAAAGAGCAAAATCCAACAGAGACAGACAGAGTCACGATCTGCTCCCAGAGTCAACTGGCGAGAACAATAATTATAATAATAATAATAATAATAATAATAATAATAATAATAATAATAATAATAATAATTATTATTATTATTATTATTATAATAATTATAACGTGAAATCATCTCTCACTAGTGAATAATAAATAAAAATATCACTTTTGAAAGTGTAGGAATTATGTGTCTACAGAAACCTTTGTGTACGCTCTTTAAAATAATCCGCACATAGACTTTAACAACATTTTAATCCTCGTAATCAAGACTGAAAATAAAAAATCCCAAACCCAGTCAACTATCAAGCAACAGGAAAAAAATAAACAATAAAAAAATCAAACAGAAGAAAAATCTCAAGGGGGCAAGTTGGATAAATTACATGAATAAAAAAGGGAAAATGTCATTTTCTTCCTTTATTAATATATGTTCTCTTAATGTTCCAAATTGTGTGTACTACTTACAATTCCAACGCATGAGAGAAAAAAAAAAACTTACAAATTTTACCTCTATTGTACAAATAAGAACACCATCAATGACTAACAAAAAATAATATTATAGAAATAAGTGTCAAAATGGTATAGGACTAAAGGGAGTGTACACCAAATTCTTTCCTTAGTATATTATACATTAAATTTTAAAATTGATCATTCAAGTTTAATATAATAAAATAGCAAATTTAGTTGACACATTATTATTTTTTTAATTTTTTTCTTTATATATATCTAAAATTACTTTTTTCATAATATTTACTTTAAGATAAATATTTATTTTAGTAATTTAAAAATAAAATAAAGTTTCCATTTTAACACGGACAATAACAAAAATTACTTGAAATGATTGTTTAAACTTTTGTATGATAAACAGATAAATAATCAATGAGGGTACATTATAGTAAAGACAAAAAAATAAGGCTAGATCATTTAGGAATGAAAACAAACATTTTGCCAGCATCACAACCAGAAGTCATTTTACATTAACTATTTTAAATTTAACATAAATAATAATAATAATAATAAATTATAGCGATTAAATTAGGGACTTAAATTTTTTAATAAAATAATCACACCCCTTAGCTTAAAATATATATTTTTTCATTTTAAAAGGGATAGATTCTAAATTTTAATACATTAAAGTCGAGTTTCAAAATTTCTATTTAATTTCCATCAAGCAGGGGAATTTATTCTATATTAATCTATTATAAGAATTATAAACATGATAATAATATTATTTATCAAGTTATAATTAGTATCTTTTTTAATTTGTTCGAAAAGTAGTTAATAAACAAAAACATTTTTTGGAACTTAAATGCCACTCTTTCAAAATGAAGAAACTCATGTAAAACAGTGGCATCACAGAATCATATTCTTTGACATTTAAGGCGAGTAACTGCTGTGTATGAGGAGCACATAGTTAGAAGCACATGGATTTTAGTTTAGATAGAAACATCAGGAGTAGAACTAAAGCAATAAGCACTGCATAAATGTAATAGAACTCTTCTCCCACGATTAAGAGTCAGAAATCAAAGGTACTTCTTCCATGATTGAGGCTTCGTTGTTGCTAACTGCAGTGGAAGCTGGACAAACATGTAATGCAGTGCATATATCTGTTGTTTTCAGGTACTTCTCTGCTTTGACAATAATCAAAGGTCCATATTCAAAAACCATCCTCTTGCACTGCAAAAATAAAATTCACCATTAAAAAAAACCTTGAAGAGGACGAAACAATTGATCATGAAAATTATCAATGTAATGCTTCTCTTTGGTGTGTGAATTTGCCTAATAGGAACAGGTAAGAAGAGCTCAGGTGACAGTAATACTCTCAAGAGAATATGATTGATCCAGGTTGCTCTGCCTACACTTTAGCTTATCTTCTTAGAACAAACCTAGATGCAATTTTATATGTGCATTTGAATTTACTTTTTATAGTTTAACAAGTATGAGTTGATTCCGATTAAAAACTTTCCTTGTGGTAACCTTTTAAAGTAATTATTAGAGTTTAATTTTGATAACTTATAATAAAAGTTCATGTTAAAGGTTATAGATTACCAAAATGAAACACAAATATGATTGCAAAAACACTGCTAGAAACACTTGAAGAAGTGAATATAAATTTTATCCATTATTATTACTGTTACAAGACTTTAGGCGATCTTAACCTTCTTTCATGAGATTTATATATTTTCAACTCTGTTGATGCCCCTACAATAAGAAAAGTTTATCCAGTTCCAACATTACACAATTATTTCATTTATTTGGTTGGACCAACCATCCTTTGGATGGTGAAGTGACAATACTGTCAACAATTTGCACACAAAAGCTTAATTATTGGCTAGGTGAGGAGGTTGACAGCAACGATAAACCATTAAATGAAAATTCCTGTGGACCAAAACTATGGCTGCAAAAATTTTCTTTCAGTAAGACCAGGACAAAAATTTGTAAATCCTCTTTTGGATTCAAAGGATAGATTCAATGCAACATGGTGTTTAAGAATACAACGGAATTTAGTAAGAAAGAGAGTAAAAGAAAGATACAACTTTCCAGACTTTTCTCACCTTCTTTGCCAACTGATCCATAGAATTGCATGCTTTCAACAGTGCCTCCATTATCTCAAGCTGACATTTTAAATAGTTAGTTTCATATGCAACAAAAGTGACAAAAAAACGTAGAGAAAAGACACTTGCAGATAGGGTCAAAACAAAAAATTTAGAAGGCTTTCAATGAAAAAATAGAAGTCTAGATAGGGTCAAATGTGTATGACAGGCACTTTGGTATTTTGCATATGTAACTGTTCCGTCCGGTTGACCTGGGACGTCTTCGTGCGCAACCTCAACCGTCAGCTAGGGACTCCTTCCCACTGGTTACCTGTGGATTCTTGCAAAGAAGGACAAAAGGGCGCCCTAGTGGCCGTTTGCACTCCGACGCTCAAGTCAGCCAGCAAGAAACACCAAAAACTGTGCACCTCCGTATCGGAGCACCGCGTATGGCACTCTGAAGGTGGTAAAAAGGAAAACTATGTCTAGTGCGTATTTTCTCGTCTTGGCAAAGATCTTTTCCCAGTCCCTTGTCCGTAACCTCAAGGCTCGAGCAAGCAACTAGAGAGTTTCTGGAAAATTTGCCAAAAGTTCCCACCCTGTTCCCAACATTCTCGGCGCTATTTAAACTACCCTAGCATTTAAAGCGTCTTAAAGCGCTTTTAATTATACAACGTAACGCACTTAATTAACGCGTCTAATTAGAAAACGTAGCGCATTTAAGACGTTGAAACGCTTGGGAGCCTTTATAGTACCTTAAACGCTCGAAACATAAACTGTATTAAATGACTTTAATTACCTGGTACCTGACTAAATGGTGTTTCTATTCTGACCTGGCTGTCGTACACGTGGAGGGCCTCACAACGCCATGACCCCATCTGGGGACGTTTCTTCGGTGAGTCCTCCTGCTTGGGAGTGCTACTGCGCAAGGGGTGACCTTTTGGGTGCCAACTCATGCCCCCAATCCTCTAGTCACTCACTTTGAGAGCGTATCTGCCTTCCTCTCGTACCCTGCACCCGGCTACCCTGGGCGTGACCCTCCTCTTGAGTCGTATCTGTCCCAAAGGCGTCTCTGGGGCGGCAGGGGTACTTCACGAGTCAGGCTGCCCTACACTGGTGCTATCACTATGGCCTTGAAGCCACCTTTCTCTTCTCTTTATCACAACCCCGGATTATAGGGACCTGAGGCCTTCCCACGGCGTCGCTCCCTCCATGGTCTTTCCTACTCATGGGTATCGGAGAACCGCACTATGATTGCCTTGTCTTAATGATATTTGATCTTGGCGACGCCCTGGTTGGGCGACGCCTCCATCTAGGCGACGCCTCGCCTTGGCGACGCTTCCTCTTGGCGACGCTGGTACTTGGCGTCTCTTCACCTAGGCGACGCCTTGTGTTGACTTTGACTCCAGGCGTTGACTTTGACCTTGACTTTGTCAACGCCCGGATACGGGACGGTACACAAGCCCCCCAGTCTTAAGCCGAAGACTTGTCTTCAGCGCAAAGACTAAGGCCTCGCCCACGCCGTCCACGTGTCACCCTGATGACGTGTCATTCCCTGCTGACTCAACAATTCTCGAATTATTGACGTGACACTCTCTGAGCCATAGGGGCGCTCTTTAATGGCTGATTGGACATCCTCTGAAGCGGGGAAAATAACACCTTTTGGGGCTACGCTTAATCGTGCGCCACGTGGCTCATCACACGGCCAGCCTCTAGAGTCTCTTGCGCTCCCCTTGGGCGCTTAATCCTTTGACACGCGGCACGATCTCGCGGCTCCTGATTAGCGCCTCTTGGGTTGCAAATGTAACGTTCAAGTTACCCCAAACCCCGCGCTCACACCACTGTTACATCCATTCTCTCTGCATCTCCGCACTGTTCATCGCCTTCAAACCCTTTCCCTATAACTCCTGCTCTTTCCTTCGTGCTCTCCTTCCTCCTTTACTTCGAAAACAAAGATATGATTTTTGCACATCTCGACTCTTCTCCTTCGTCGCATTACATAGTTTATTGAACTGCCTAGGACTGTTTACGTTTATGCATTACTGTGTTCTTCCGCTTCTCCTTTCTTCTCTGTTCCCTTCTCCTTCTTTCTGGGTTTTCTCGCGTGGGTGGTATTTCCTGGGGTTTTACCCCCTTTTCTGTCTTGGCATCACTTTGTTAAAAACCTTTTTCCTTTCTTCTTTCTCCAACTATTTATTCACACCATGACGCGCCCGAACTCCCAGTCTGGTTCTCCCCCCAAGACCCCCAAGTCCAATTATAAAGCCTTCTATACATGGGCCCCCGACGAGCTTTTGAACGAGTGTACCAACCTGACATCCTTTCAGGACCTAGAGAATCATCGTGGGGATCCCCACTTGTATAACTTTAATGCTTTCTGCCGCACTCATGACGCGCACATCTCCGTTCGTCCCGGCCGACCGGGGGAACCTGTGTGTGTGGATGACAGACCTAGAAAGGGGAGTCCCTTCTTCTTCATGTACCAGACGGTGTTTAAACGCGTCGGGGTGCGCCTCCCATTCACGCCCTTTGAAAGGGAACTCCTCACCGAGATTAACACAGCCCCCGCCCAGCTCCATCCCAACAGCTGGGCATTTGTAAGGGGTTTTCAAATTCTCTGCGGGCACCTGGGCATCCTTCCTTCCGTGGATGTTTTCTTGCATTTCTTCGAAGTGAAGAAACAGGGGAAAAGCTTTTGGGTAAGCTTCTCCGGGATCGTGGGCAGGATCATCCTCTCCCTCTTCCAGAACTCCTACAAAAACAAGAAAG
Organism: Phaseolus vulgaris; assembly: GCF_051622355.1. Classification (NCBI taxonomy): domain Eukaryota; kingdom Viridiplantae; phylum Streptophyta; class Magnoliopsida; order Fabales; family Fabaceae; genus Phaseolus; species Phaseolus vulgaris. The sequence continues at coordinate 23,520,223 of NC_143507.1, forward strand.
GAAAATTCTTTAGGGTGTGCAGCGCCAAGTACGACCCCACAACCTTAGACGACTTTCCCCTGTACTGGACGGAGCACCCTAAGCTGCTCAGGGCCAAAGCCCTGGATGAGCTATCCCCTGCTGACAGGGAGGTATGCAAGGCCTTGGCTGGCCTGGGGATCGTCTTCGATACATTGAAGCTTATCGCGAGCGAATACAACGCTCACGCCCTGACCACATATTTTGGTAGGGAGACCCTCCCCTTACCATCTTTTGTTATCTGTACCTTACTACCATATGTTTGTCCCTCTGGCCTCTTCCACCTGTTTTCCATTGTACCATGTGATTCGCGTCTCACGTTTCTACGCGTTTTGTGATTTTGCATAATTGCTTTGGCTTTGACTTCTGCTGCTTGGTTTATCTGAATGTAGGATCGGTGATGGGCGCCTCCAAAAGGATGATGCTGGCGAAAGCGATAAAGGACGCTCGTGCTGCCAAAGCGGGCGCCTCTTCCGCCCCTGCTACTGACCCGAACCCCCCCATCAACCCTGCCTCTGCCACCACCAACCACTACCGAAGCTCCACTAGGCTCATCTTCACCGTCCCCACATAGCCCTGAGGCGCTTCAGACTCCCGGTTCTCCTCTGCCCATTGCCGCCGTTCCTCTGGCCGTGGCCTCATCGCCGACCCCAACCCCCCTCGACAAAGGGAAACGGGTCTTGGAGATCATATCCGACGATGAAGACTCGGATGGCGTGGCACCCTTCAAGAGGAGGAAATCTGCAAGGGTTCCCCTCCTACCTGCGGCGTCGCCCCAGGGAGAGGATTCTTTCAGGGACAATCCTCCAAGCGCTACTTCCCTTCCCCCCACATCCGTACAAGAGGATATAGGCGATGGCGCCGAGTCTGCTCCACCTCCGCCACCGGCAGAGGTCTCTGCTTCTCCTGCCCCTGTCGCTGCCGCCCCCGATCTTATCGCCATCCCTCCTCCAATTATGCATCTGATGAGGGGCTTCAATGGTGGAACAATGCCAGAGGGCTCCGACAGGAAGGAGGGCATGCCTTTCTACTTGGGGGTCTTCTTGGCGGTGGCCCTTGAATGGTGCGCCCAGGCCAGAAACGCTGCTTTGCAAACCCAAACCCTCTAGGCCTTGGAAACAAGGGTAGCTGCCCTGAAGGAGGAAAGGAAGATTCTGGGATGCCAAAACGAAACTTACCAAACCACCCTGAAGCAGGCGCAAGAGTCCAAAGCAGAGGCTGAAAAACAACTGGCAGAGGCGGTGGAGCTCCAGGCCGACTTCTACGCTCGGGAAGTCGCCCTCAAAGTTCAGGTAACGAGCCTTCAAGACATAGTCGAAGCATACAAAGAAGTTCAAAAGGACTTGAAGGACCGCTGCTGTGAGCAAGCTGACGAAATGGAGCGGATGGAGGGGGAAATGGCTACCCAGGCCAAAGCTATGGGCCTTCTCCAGGTTGACTACGACAAACTGCAGGTCGAGGTCAGCCGACTCCGTGTGGAGAAGGAGGCTTTGGAGAAGCAGGTAGCTTATGAGGACGCCACCATTGAGGAGCTAGAGAAGGACAAAAAGACCCTCATCCAGGACATGGCGGGCACTTTCGAGGAGGGATTCCAGGAGGCTCTGGCCCAAGCTGTCTGCATGAATCCGGGGATCGACATTTCCAACTGCGATTCCACTCACCACATTGTTGATGGAAAAGTCGTGCCCCTGGAACTGGACGATTGAGCCGCCACCCTCGACCATCACTTTATTCCTTTACACTTGTTTTAACCTTCTTTGATAAACTTGTAATTCTTTGAATTGTCTGCACTTTCGTTACAACTTTGGGTTTTTGCATGATTACTTTCGTGCCATTGCGATATAGAATTCCGCTTGTGTGATTTTACTTTCGTCCTTTGCCTTCACGTGCTTCAGTTGTTTTGCCTGTACTATACCCGTTTCTGTCACGCGTCGATGCCCACGCCCATGGAGAGGCTTGTCTAATGGGGCCGTATCGTCCACGGGGTGTCTCTAACACCAAAGCGATCCGTCCCTTGATTCTTAGTGCCCGACGCCCACGCCTAAGGAGAGGCCTGCTACAACAGCGTCGTATCGTCCTAGGGTGTCTAAAAACGCCGAGTGCTCTTGGGGGGGGGGGGTCGTTCCCTCCATGGTCTTTCCTTCCCATAGGTATCGGGGAACAACCCTGCCAGTGATTCGCTGGCGTTTGGCGCTCTCGTCTCCCTCCACAGTCTTTCCTACCTATGGGTATCGGGGGGTGACGCCACTAAACTAGCTTTGCCCTCTTCGATTTCGTCTCCCTCCACAGTCTTTCCTACCTGTGGGTATCGGGAAGGCGGCACAGCTGATACTTGGGTTGGCGACGCCCGCAACGTCTCATGCTGGCGTCGCCTTTGGTGCCTTTCCTGGCGACGCCTCGGGCGTCTCATGCTGGCGTCGCCTTGGGCGTTATCTCTACCTTGGCCTTGGTCGACGCCTGAGGATGGCGAAGAGCTCAGGGTTTCGCCTGTGCTATCCACGTGGCGCTTCTTACATGGCTGATGGGACGTTCAGTCACTCGACTTGGTTCTGACTCCTACTGTGCCCCTGACCCGCTCTCGACGGCGCATCGTACCCTTGGGCATTCTGTCGATACGACGTTTTCTGAGTTTAACCAGAGGTGCCAGGGCCATCCTTCCATCCTCTGCCACGTGGCTCGATCGTGCGGTGCATCCATTCGCGTCATTTAGCGCTATAACTGCAATACTTCCATTTGCGTCGTTTAGCGCAATAACTGCAATACTTCCATTTGCGTCGTTTGGCGCTCTAACCGCAGTATTTAATTCTTCAAACTTCAAAACTGCCCTCATCATTTCCGCGCTCTTCGTAACCTACTTGCACCCTTTCTCTTCTCGCGAAGGGTCCTTCCAATGTTCGTTCCCACCAGCGTTTTAACCTTGCGTTACCAGTGGGCCACACGCCTTCAAACCTCCCTGATTCTGTTCAAGAATGTCTTCTCATGCCACTCCCCCCAGGGTCAACCCCAAGGACCTGTATACTTGGGCTTCGAGCAAGCTTCTTGACGAATGCTCCTACTTACTCTCCACCAGGGCCATAAGGGAACACAAAGGGGATCCATGCTCCTATAATCACCGTGCCTTCGCGAGGAGGCACGACGACGACATTGTCGTGCTCCCTTGCACTCTAGGGGAGCCAGTATGTGGAGATGAACGGGCCAACGACGGGGTCCCCTTCTTTTACTTCTATCAGGTGGTTTTCAAAACCATCGGCGTGCGCCTGCCCTTCTCCAGGTTTGAGAAGGAACTGCTGACGGAGATCAATGTCGCTCCGGCCCAGTTATATCCTAACAGCTGGGCTTTTGTCAAGGCCTTTGACATCCTTTTCGGGTTTCTGGGTTGTGCACCCTCGGTTGACATCTTTCTTCACTTCTTTGAGGTGAAGAGGCAAAGGAGCAACCTCTGGGTAACCCTTAGTAACGTTCCTGGCAGGGTTCTCCTGACCCCTTTCCAAAACTCATTCACTGGGTGGAAAGGCCAGTTCTTCAAGATCTGCTGCTCTGACCTCGTTCCCTCCGCCCTGGATGGTTTTCCACTGTACTGGGTGAGGGAGACGAGGGCCCTCAAATCCAAACCCTTCAAGAAGCTGGCCCCAAATGACCAGGTGGTTTGCCGGATTCTTGCTGAGGCGGGAGGTTTTGACTCCGCCACCTTGATCAGTTTGGAGTTCAACGCTGGAACTCTCGAAAAGTATATAGGTATGAGTCACTGCCCTAGAAACTTCCGCCTTTATTGTTCTCTATCTGGGTGTGTTTTGCTTCATGGTGTCTCTGACACGTTCATCTTCCTTGGTGCAGGTTCGAAAATAAACCAAGAGCGGAGGACACGACTTACCCGAGCTCTGCGGGCTGAGAGCGGGGCTTCGCCTTCCTCTCGTGCTGACTCCGATGGCCACTGAGAAGTGGTTCGTTTATGTCTTTGTATGAGTTGTAATGTTTGCCCTACTCGCGTTTCTCCCATCTGTATCGAAAACTGCTTGTAAAATCAACTTTACTATACCATACTTGGTTTCTGTAACGCCACTTTACTTTGCATACGTCTCATATATTGTGCGTTTTTCCTTTCCCATCAAATGAGCACAAAAACCTCTACAGACTGATCAAAGCAATTCAATGAGCTATGCTTGATTATCATAACTTCATAAGTGATATATACAATCAGAAATGAGATGAGACTGTATTTTGAATACACTTCTTTGTAAACACTTATCAAAGAACAAAAATAAAAATAAAACGAGTTTCTCAACAAGGTAAAATAGCTTAAATATGTTAATTTGTAGAAACAAATTCTTACTTTTTTTTCCTAAAATACTTACAAAACGTTTATCAAAACAAACCCTCAGGAGGAATATGTAACTATGTTCTATGCATCTCACTGAGCATGACAGAGAAAAGCAAAGGGATGAGAAGAAGTTAGTCTAACAATCTTACCACCACAGTTTGCTAGCTCCCTTGCATCACAAACCCAAGCAGCACCCAACAAAAACAGAAACAAAAGCCCCATTCTTCCCTCCATGATCCCTGGGACAAGCACTTCAAAAACCAATGTTAAATTCCTCCAGAAAACGAAGAAGACAGAAGCCAATAAAATTTAATTAGGGGTACTACAAAGATATACACGTATACAGCATTAATCTTCAACTAAAGCGAATATATGCAGCATCAAAATATATTTTCAACAACATGATCTAACAACCTTATCAGTTATATATTCATTATGTAGAGATTTAACAATAATACAAATATGCACCATATATAAACCATGATACAATAAGTGACATAACAATGAGGTAACTAACGAAGATAACAACAGAAAATAAATCAGTTTGAATTGCATGATCAGAAAAACAAAGGATACATATATTATTATGTTTGTTTGTATTGAATTAAGAGGCATAGAGAGGAATGAATAAGAAAGATGAAAAATTAAGGAGACAATTATGATAAGGGAAAACGTTAATTATAACAAAAACATAGGAATGAAGAAATTGCCTGTTGTGGAAGAAATTAGGGCAACGTCTAAAAGAAATGAGTCAGGTGCAACGATGAGGTTCCAGAAAGGTTGTTATGATTCCTATCATGTTTATTATTTATTATTTATTTTTATTTTTAATTATTTATATTTGCCTTTTAACTTTACTTATTGGCTATATCAGTTTTGAAAAAAAAAATCCATCACAATGACCATTGATTTTTTTTTCTTTCTAATTATTCTCTTTGATCCGTTTATTTTAGTTTAGAATTTAATATGAATTCAATTCAAGTTAAAGAGTTTGGATTAGATCAATTTTGAATTTAGTTTTTTAGATATATTAAATAAATAGTAATATATATATATATATATATAAATGAATACTAACAATAATTTCAAATATCAAATATTTCATATAGAATGAGTTTTTCAAAACTTATTATCTAACCTGATCAAAATTAATTGTGCTGGATTGACTTGGGTTTGTGTAATTTTTATGTAAAACTCAAATTAATCTGTCAAAAATGAGTTTAATTGGCTTTGATTAGTCAAATCATATTATTCAAATTTCTAAAAATATTATTTTGAGAAATATTTAAAAATGTATTTAGTAAAATTTTAATCTTATTAGTATATTTTAAAAACTTGAAAAATATAAAATAACTGAACTAAAGTTAAAATGAAAGTTATATGCGGGTTAAAAAATAGCTTACCACATTCTAATTAGAATAAAAAAATCGTATTGTAACTATTTTCGGAGAGAAATGAACAATAAAAAAAAACAATTCCAACAAACCTGCAAATACTACATATAATTCTTTAAGCAAAATCCTAATATAATAGTTCTTTGAATGTGCCAATAAAAATAAATCACTGATCAAAATTCATTAACAATAAATTTAAGTACGTTGATAATTATATTTATGTACCTTCATCAAATCAAATAGTTGCTAAAAGATTATTTTTATTTAAAAATATTTTCCATTAATAAATTTATGCTATGTGATAATCCATAAATATATAAGATTATTTAGACAATGAATTACATAAAAAAAAATTGTTATTTTTATATAATTATACTTTATAGTAAATAAATTCTTCTACCCATAAAAATTATATTATAATTAAAATTTAAATAAATATTTTACACAGATAAATATTTTTAAACAAGGGAATCATATTTTGGTTTTACAATAATTAATTTATATCATAATACTGTGACATTTTTAATTACCGATAATTTCCAAAAAAAATACAATTTAAGTTAGAACTAAAGATATTGAGGATGATATAAAATAGACAATTTTTTTAAGAAAATCTCTAAATACAGTCTGGTTGAATAGAAGCTCTTAGAGGTAATTGTATCGAACAATTATAACTAAAAATGCTATTATTTAAAATAGTTAACCTAATTTGCATATAAAAAAAATGAAAACAATAGCTATGTCATAAATTTATAAAATAAAACAAGACAAGTTTGAATTTTATCAACATCTAAAATTCAATAAAAAAACATTATTTTCTTCAATATTTTGTTTTAAATATTATTCTTATCAGATTGGAATTCTGTTATGGATATGTTCAGAAAAACAACACAAAATGAAGTAAATTTCTTCATAAGATAAATTAATTAATTTGGAGAAAGAAATTTGTCCAAACAAGTTTTCTATCCTCTTATTCAAGATTTCAAGTTTTAATCTTGCAGATGAAAACATAATAAAATTGAAAGGAAAGATCTCAGATTATTTATGGACAAAATCTATAATTAAAAAAATAGAGTTGGGTAAAACTACAACATGTCAACATATGTAATGTAGAGAGAGAGAGGGAGAAAAAACAGAACAACCTCAGGCATATCAGAAAATATAACATCAGCTTACAAGAGTTAAATTGACATAAATAATCTCTACAAGTAGCATCACAAGTGATGGACAAACTCTAGTTAATATACAAGGAAAGGTAAAAGAATGCAATTATGCAACAGACAATAATCTACTCAAGCAGGCACAATAAGTGGATGATACATTGATGTGGGAAAGGATTGAAGATGCAAACATGAGTTTTTCAGCACAAGATGATCAAGAAAGCCATCACCTCAAGTTCAGTGTTGGCTTCTTCTTCTTTTGTTGTTTTGTCAAAAGAAGGGAGAATCGACCAAATCCAAATTTCTTTCTCTTTGCAGAAAATGGCTTCTGACCATTTTCCTTCTCAGCTTGCCTGTCAAAGGATGCATCTGCGTTTTGTCTGCCTAGCATCTGACCAAGAGAAACCTTCCGTTTCACTGAGATTCGTTCTCCAAACATAGTTCCGGCTTCATACTCTTCTGGCATCATCAACTTTCTACTCAGTATTTGTCCTATAGACAGTGTTGGCTTTAGAACTTTCTTGGCCTCATCATTTACCAGATTCAACCCATTGACATCGAGCAACAGAGAATCCTTGCGATGGAGAGAAGGGTAAGCATTTTTAAACTTGGTGGAGTTATGTATGGAGGATCGCCGTTTGTGGTTATCTGACCGCCACTTCCTTAATGCCTCTTCAACTGCTAACTTTCCTAGATTTGCAGCCTCTACCCTTTCTAGAGCTTCCTCAAGGGCCTTCTTGCTGGTTTTAACTTCTTCTGTGGCTTCCTCTACCTTCTTCAAAATGTCCTTTCTTGATACATTTGCTTCATCTACTAGAAGCATAGCATCTACAACTCTCTTCTTAGAATGTTCCTCGGCCTCGTGCGCCTTGCAGGTTAGTGCAGCATACTCTTCAAAGGAAAGGGTAACTCCATCATGCTTTTGCATACACTCTCCAGGTGAATTATCATTATGAGATAAAGCTTTGATCTCTGCGAGGGCAGAGGCTTCTGCTGCTCTAGCAGCTTCCTTTATTTTTCGGGCAGCAACTAACCTGATTTCAGCAGTTTTTATCATAGCTTTCGTCTGTTCAATCTTAGACATTGCTTTGGAGACTTCTGATTTAGCAGCTTCTCCCATTTTCTTGAAATGCTCTGCCTCAGAACTCAGTCGCTGGAGCTCTTTTGTAATATCTGAAGGGTTATCCAAACAAGCATCTTTTGCCACAAGCAGTTTTAGTTTAGTCTGGTTTAGCTCTTCCTCAAGGCAGCATATCTTTGAAGAATTCTGAGTTAACCTCTCCCGTGTCTTCCCAAGGGATAGTCTTTCCTTCCCTAACTTCTTATTGAGTGATTCAACAGATGCACGAACATCAGCAATATCACTCGTGGTTCTGTTCAGATTCAATTTTGCTTGCTTCAATTCCATTAGTATTAAACCCGGGGTGGATGAAGGACAGGGGATACAACCTTCCTTCAAATCCTGAACAATCACTTGGTTTTCCGTATCTTCTTTCTCATCCTCATTAACAGAAGACATATCATTGCACTCACTCATTTGAAAATTCAATTTCGCTTCAGACTCTTCTTTCTGCAACTTCGATTTCATATTCTCCACAAGCCTTTTGGTACTTTCCAACTCTTTCAAGACATCGAGAGTTTCCCTTTCTTTCAGGATCAGCTCTTTTTCCAAAACAGCAGCTTGCTCCTCCAGTTTTCCAGGGTCAAGCTCTTCTGTGTGATGCAGCTAAAAAGAAGAAGAAGAAAACTTTAATTGTGAAATTAACTCAATGCAAAAGCTAAAATAAAACTGAAAGTAAACATTCACACAAAAATAAGGTACTATATTATCAACTGTGTGTCTATGCCAAATCTCACTCAGCCTAGTCCTAAATGGAGCAAATGAGAACTACTTAACTCTGCATTACAAAATTATCCTGCCTTCAGAATTTTATTATGAACAAAACTCAAAAGGAAATTCCTCAGATGTTTTTGGTGCAGTTCTTCCATCAAAATTGGAGTTGTAATTCAAGAACTTACATTGACCTTTAATGTAAACATTTATTAAGCAAATTATTGAGATGAAACTTCAATTATAATTTGAAAACATCTTAAAAATCACACTAAAAAACTGCATTTTAAGTTGTCCTTATCAAAATAGAAAAAAGCTACCAAAATATTAGACTGAGAAAAATATAATCCAGCTAAGATTTATATACGTGACCTTCATTGTCATGGCGAAGGGTTCTTAGCAGCTAGCATAGTATCCGAAAATAAACAAACAAAAATATAAAGGATTTTGAACTTTAATATCATCTACTTCCCACATTTTTTTAATATTCACAATTTATACTATTTTACTTTAGATCACTTCCCTTCAGATCCAAACCAAACTACTACACAGCAGAACAAATCCACAAACAATAAAAACAAAAACTTTAACTGAAGCGCGACAAAACACTATTAGCTCAATCAATTAACAAAACAACAATAAAAAATATCAAATCCCTATTTCCTATCACAACACCACAGACAATAAAGAGTTGGCAGGAAGCAAAAACGACACACAAAACCATCTTTTTTAAATGTTCAAAACCAGAAAGGTCGAAACTTTTCCTTTGTGCAATGCTGTTACCACACGAATCACACAGCTTCAAAAAAAAGACGCCAATGGGTTGTTACCTCAGGCGCAAAGTGCTGATTGCTAAGACCGTTAATAATGGGTTTCCAATACCCAACGCCGCCAAATCGCGAGACGGCTTCCCTAACCGACTCGAACGGCGCCGATGTATCGATCTCCGCCCTGAAACCCGATCCGGGCCGGTTCGCCGCCGTGTCGGAAACTTCCATGTGAAACACTTGAAAGAGGTGAAAAAACAACAAAAATAATAACTATAATGATTGTAACAGTAAAAGGACAAGGAAGGGTTGGCGTTTTGGAGATTGTGGAAGTGAAAATGAGAAGTATGTTGTAAACGCAAACGGTGGTGTCGTTCTCAGTTTGCAGTGAGCTGACACCGAAGTCTCTGCCTCGATTTTCGAAACTGGGTGGGACCGGGGCCCACCACACTCCTCAAGCGCAGCCTCTTGTCTGTCAACGGTAACAAACCATGTGTCTCAACTTAAATACCATACTATTATTAATTTCATAAATAAATTGATATAAAGTACCTTATAAATTTTATAATGTAAAGTGTATTAAGGTTGCATAAACTATATGGTAACAATGTGATGACATTAGAACAAAGTCTCCAAGTTTAGAGTGTTATTAGGCCCACTGGGATTTGGACGGTGATATTAAATACAATGATACAATTAAAGTATTGAATAAAAAATAAACATATTATTAAAAACTGTAAAAGTTAATGTTTATAATATATCAAAATAAAAATTTATAAAAATAAGTTATATGCATTTATGTACCTTCTTTTTAGGTGTAAAGATTTAGGGTTTGTCGTATGTGTTCGTAATTAATATAAAAATTATTTTAATAAACAAATTATCAAATAAAAAATAGTTACCATAAAATTATAAAAGAGTGTAAACCTAAATAGCTATAGAATAGAAAAGAGTATTTTCTTCATGCACTAGTGTAGAAGTATAGACTGACGAAAATACAATGTGTATTTTTTTACTATATTCTTTATCATGTGGCTATAGTAATTATTATTAGAATGAAAAAAAAAAATATTTATCACTATAAAAACATAGTTACTGTAATATTAAGAGTAGAAGTGTAAGAAAGATGTGTATATCAAAATATTTATAAAAACTAGTATTTTGTTTATGTATTAGTATAAATAAAATCACGAATATATTATTTACTTGAATTAAATACCTTCATTATGATTATCTTCGTTCAAGTTACTTTTTATTACTTTAATAATAATTAATATATATATATATATATATATATATTCTAATATGGATTGGGACTAAGAAAACTATTACTTACTTCTTTGGTTGGTTTGTCATCTTTTTTCCTTCTTCATTTTACTAAGCAACTTCTTTCACCTGGACTGCTCTTTCTCCTCTTCTTTCGTTAGCCTTCTCTCCCTCGCAAGCTCTCGGTCGAGATGGTACATGTCAAAAGTACTTTGTCGCTCAAGTAAGATTTCGATATTCGGTGCTCGGTGCAATTAATGCGTCGGTCGGATTTGATCGTGTCGGTCTGCCCAAGTCGAAAGTTGACTCGTCCATTGTTCATCCGGTACTGACCCATACATTTGCTCCATAGGCCCGAGAGGTGTTAACCTGACGAGTCTGCATGTGACAGATGTGCTTACTGATGTTTGATGTGACATTAGCGATGTCGAGCGTTTAACAAGACAAGACGTGTGTCATCATTACTTGAATTTTTTGGCGCCAATCAATGGAAGTCGTTAGATTGAAGAAGATCCAACGATCAAGATCAAAGGGATGCTCACTATTCCTCTCTCCTCAGAGGTTATAAATAGTGGTCCCCTCCCCACTCGTCCATTACTTTCTTGCTCTGACTTTCGAATCCTTAATCATCTTGACAAGGTGTTTTCCCTTCATCCAGAGAGGTTAGTCATGTCATTCCCTAGCTTTTCTTCTTCTACTTCGTCTCCTTCTTCTTCCTCTTCCTCTGGTTTATCCTCGGTCAAAACCTTGTCGGTCGGGGCGCTTCAAACATTGCCCTCTCACGACTCAACATGAGGTGGTGTCTCCTATCTTTCACCTAGTTAAGGTCGATGACCCGGACGTCGCTGTCGATTTTTCGGATCATGCTAGAGAGTCATCCCATCGTTAGGAATTTGACTGGGTCAATCCCAAAGTTACTAGGTACTTCTCTTTATTCAGGGATTCTTCTTCTATTTCTTCATTTGTAGATAAAGTATTTCTTTTGACACCTGATGTCGCCGATGGTATTCTTACCATCAACTCGTGTCACCCGGGTGATGTTTTCTGTATCCGTGGGCTCCTATCGAAACTCCATTTTTCTTTGCCTATTCTTGCTTCTTCTCTGACTTGCACATAGCTTTCTCCTTTCATGATTTCACCATTAATGTTACTTTTTCTCAGCTTCATCCCAATTCTTAGGCTTCCTTTCAGGCCTTTCGGCTTATTTGTGACATGTTTCGTTTGTGCTCTTCACCTTCAAATTTCCTTTATTATTATACCTTCCACCCAACCAACCCTGTGAGTTGGTTGTCCCTCATCAGCCAATCGAGGAACGCCCTCTTTGCTCCCTACACCACCTCATACAAGAACTTTAAAGGAATTTTTTTTAAGATTTTTATAGTGCCGAGGGTATGGAGTACTTTTTAAATCAAAACGGTAGGTCAAAATTTTCCTTATATTGAACCAAGACCCCAACTCGTTTTAAACAGTGGCCTCGTCCGTCCTCGAGCGTCAAAGAATTACAGGTATTTTTCTTATAACCTACCGAGAAGGCTCCCCCGAAAGATTTTATCCATGTATAAGTCATTCCAACGATGGACTGATTATCATGGTAAGTTCACATTGTTCTTCATCACGGTCGGTTTATAATGTCAACTAACTCGTCTTTTCTTAATGTAGGTATAATGACTCAAGCATATCCTCAATCTGCCAATTTGTTGGTCAAGCATCGTGCCAAGGATATCCGCAAGGGTAAGGGTAGCCTTGAGACGGTTGTCGCGGGCAACCCTCGGTCGGGGCATCTAATCCTGAACTACCCTCTAGAGAAGGAAACAAGAAGAATAAGAGAAAGATGACTGGCTCCACCACTCGATCACCGCACATGACTCCTAGACATCCTCTTCCCTCTTCTCCCATTCGGCTCTGTTCGATCTCTAGCGCTGTTGCTGACCCCCTTCCACAACTTGAGGGAAATTTTGAATTTTCAAAGGAAGTGCTAGTCGGTTTAACCCTGACCTAGGAGAATGCGCTCAAGGCTACTCCTCGACGAGACCTGCTCTCGGCCGCGATCGAAACGTAGACTCAGTCTATGGTGTTGACCACACTTGTCGTCGATGAGGCTGATCAACGTACAACTAAAGATATCTCTCGTCTCAAGCATGAGTTGGTCGAGGCTTAAAGTTCTCGGAAGTTGGCATTGGAAGCGATGTCGTCTTTTGAGTCAATAATGGCCAGGGCTGATGCCGAGCTTGAACTAAGCAACATGAGATGTGCTCAGCTCAAGGAGAGGGAGAAAAGCCTGGTGGCCGAGGTGGAAAGTTGACTGGGCAAGGAGCTAGAGGAATAGAAGGCCAAAAACACGACCCTGGAAACCGAGAAGGCCTCAGTTGGAGTAGAACTTGAACAACTCAAAGACAACATTATGGGGATGTGCGGCGAGAGCTTCAACCAGACTTTCTGAAAAGCACACTTGCTCTAACAATGGTCCACCCCCCGAAGGTGACTTTGACATCAACAAAGACGTTTTCAAAGGTCACCTAGTGGCCTTTGATGAGCTGGTTGCTCTTCAGAACCCGGAATCGAAGGTCGATATCCATGACATTGAAGACGAAGATGATTAGGTCTTAGATTTTAATGATTTTTTGTTCTCTCGAGGTCGGGGTGTGGCCTCCTCTTTATTTTATATCAATGAATCTTTCAGTCTTTTGCATATTCCTATCTTCACAATAAAAATGAACAAGTAATAACAACATAAATGTGTCGGGAACATAGTACCTATCTTCGGTCGGTCACGTTCCTCCCTTATTCACTTCACTAAGCAAATTCCTTCACCTGGACTGCTCTCTATCCTCTCCTTTCGCTAGCCTTCTCTCCTTCGCAAGCTCTCAATCGGGATGGTACTTGCAAAAGGTACTTCGACGCTCAAGTAAGATCTCGATGTTTGGTGCTCGGTGTAATTAATGCGTCATGATGACGTACCTCTTCCTCGAAACTTGTGACTATTTATATGATTGTAATGTGTCATTGTTATTGGGTCGAATTAAGGTTTGGATCATAATTAAGGATACATTACCTAATGCTTAATCATTGTTTGGACCTACTAACCTTCTATTCAAGTTTAATGGATTTGTTCGTGCTGGTCGGCCAAGCCGAATGCTGACTACTTGTCCATTGTTCGTCCAATACCGACCTGTACAATATATTTTTTACTGTTAAACTACCAATAATTAACAATAATAAGAGATGAAAATAAATTAGATTAACGTATGAACTATTTTTATATAATTCATACTTTTATAAGTTAGAGTAGGTATTAAAGGAAACTATAACTAATGAATTAGTCATACTCAAACTTTACAAAAAGTAGAACTCAGACTTACCCAAATATAACTTAATTTTATTCTTAATGATAAGTATAAAATGAAAACTAAAGATTTATCCTTTGTTGATTTTTTTCTACTTCATTTTCTTTCCCTTTTTCCTTAATCTAACAAATCATCAAAAGTAATATTTTCTTTTCACAGATTTCGTGACCTGATTCATGTACATCTATGTTCTAGTCTGACAAAGTGCTATTTAGTTCACTTTGTTTCATGCATGTTTGATGGTGAATTTGTTTAATATTTTTTTAATTAATAAAAAATAAATCAAATTAAATTGGATATTTAGAGAATGTTTTAACTCATATACAAAAGAGAAGTACATGTGTTTATACACTCTGCATATTCAGCAGTCCCCAAAAAATCATCTTAATTGATCTACTCGTATCATACATTGTTTACCCACAAAACAGAGCATACATAAACGAATCTTGGTGACGCCCAAACAAAAAGCATTATAGTTGCAATTAGATGTAAAAATATTTACATATATGATCAAACAAAATAAAAGACAAGGTTCCACCAGACCTTAGAGTAGTCTTAGCAGAAGAAGACCCAGACATGGCCAGATCATCATTTGTTTTTTCCTTCTAGTATTTTTAAGACACATTAAATTGTAATCAAATGGGCTCACATTGGCCCAAGTAGAATAATCTAGCTCAAGGCTTCTAAATAACCTAGTTTCTAGAAGGTTTTTGTACCGACCAGTCCTTGGACATTGCTGACTACTAGTAATGGTGGGCCATGTAAGATGGGACCCACAAGCGGCATGGGCCACTGTCCCACAAGTGGCACCCGCTAGGATGCCGACGAGTGGTAAGACATCGATCACCAAGATGTGCCGATGTGTCCTCGACAACAAGGTGAGGTCGAAGTGACATCGGACAACGATGATTCAAACAGCAAAGCTGGACCATGAGAAGTGGATCCCAGACAACACACCAGTTTTCAGTAGGGGGAAGCCTAGATCACGAAGGGTCCATGTGCGTAGTGTGAATAGCCCATTCAGGTGCAACACAAGTAAAGAGCCACTAGAAGCGTTAAGGCCCATTAGGATTGCGTTCCAGGGGTAGACTGCATGCATGGCACATGAACAGCTAGGGCACCCCCAAGGCGGATGGCCTCAAAGATTAGGTGCACAATTTGGTACCCAGGTGGCCATTCCGTCAAAGGTTGCACTCCAGTAAAGGAGCCTTACGCGCTAGATTGCCCTAAGATTGGGTGATAGTGGCGCTAAGGCATACCCTCAGAAACCCTAAATGCGGGTAACGGAAATAGCGGAAACCCTAGACTATATAAAGGGTAGTAAGAAACCTCACAAGGTACGCAATTTTACGCAGTTCTTGATACTAGAACGATTACACACTTTTTTGTTTCTTTACCCCAGTATTGACTTGAGCGTCGGAGTGCAAACGGCCTCTAGGATGCCCCTTTGTCTTTGCAGGTACAAAGTGTTTTGATCGTAGGAAAGCACGAACCAAGGCAGAGAGAATCAGGCGTGTGATTGTCGTTGGAGGCACGAGGGCAATCGAGTCAACCGGCAGGAACAATTTTCCTACCCTATGTGCCACCCATGTGCATTAGTCTTTGACCTACATTCTAGAAACATCACCCATGACACGACATTAACTAAGCTAGAGCTAGATTCTAAAAGCTTTGTGTCAATGTCGCCTCTACCCTTCACTCTTGTTCCCCAAGACACTCCCACCTATAAATAGAGTGTCTTGCCTCATTGTAATGGGCATTGAATATTGAAGTAAAGAAACTCTCTTAGAGTATTTCCATATGAGTCTTATCTTGAGCAAAGTGTGCTTCAAGTGACGACTCACTCCTCACTCATCTTGGAGCTCTCTTTCCCAAGTGACGTGACTATACCTCAATTTCTTTCCATTTCTCCTAAGCTTTCTCTACTCCCACTTACTCTTCATTTCCGCCTTTTATCTTCATCTTCTTTTTGTTCTTTTTGTTGTACTCATTCTGCCTTTATGCTTTGCATTATTTATTCCTTTTCTTCATTTTAAATTCGGTTTCCCACTTATGTAAAAATCTTTGTTGGTACACACTTATGTAAAAATCTTCAGAAATGTATTTGTGAAAGAACCTTAACCTTTCAAATCAAAACTTTTCAAACATGCATTTATCCTACCCAATACTCCTATTCATAACCCTATTGTAACCGTATACCCCTTTCCCTCCTCTCCTCTCCATTTCCATACATATTATTTATCCACCTTTAATTATGTGTCTCTAAATAACATTCATAATTGTTCAATTTATTTTATTTTGTTTTAATATAAATATTTATTTGGTTTAAAAGACACTTTTAAATGTTACAACATACATTAAAGACTATAATGTGTACCGATCAGGTCATCGGGTGTGATGACGTGGACAAGAGAAAGGTGGGTGGTCAAGAAGTCAATATAGTCGCCATTTATGGAAGTGGCGTTCTGCGGTGTACATAGTCGCCGTTTATGGAAGTGGCGTTCTGCGGCAAACATAATCGGTTGTCGCCGCTTTGTGTGTCATCGACGTGTTAGATAATGGAAGATCAAGTGGTCTGACATCGCCCAAGAGAGGCATCGCCCGAGAGAGGCATCGCCAAGCAAAGACATCGCCCAAGAGGAACAGTCGCCAAGATAAGGCGTCGCCAAGAGAAGACATAGCCAAGCGGAGATATCGATGGTGTTACCCCCCGATGCCCATGGGTAGGAAAGACCGTGGATGGGGTGACACCGTGAGGAAGCCTTGGACCTTGATAGCTCATAACAGTAACAACGAAAGGTGGCTTCAAGGCCATAAGTTCTAGTACCAGTAGGGGGTAAACCTGACTCGTGAAGTATCCACGTCACTGCTGGGAGACCCTGGGACAGATACGACCCATGAGAGGGCCATGACCAGGGGAGAACCACGTGCATGATACGAGAGAAAGGTAGATACACCCCAGGGCGAGTGACTAGCGATTGGGGTGCATGAGTTGGCACCCAGAAAGTCACCCCACGCGCCAGAAGCACTTCGAGGAAAGAAGGCTCACACAGTGGAATAACCCTAAGTTGGGTTGCGGCGTTGTGGGACCCTCTGCGCAGAATAACGATCAATTCAGAAGGGCACGTGACGATGCGCACGTGCTCATTAAAGGTTTCAGTGAAAGTTTTCCAAGGTACGCGTTAATTCAGTTAAGATTTGAACGTTCCAAGGAATATTTTTATACGCTTTCAATGCGCTTTAACGCGCTTTAAACATGAGAGATGTATAAAAAGGGACCTTGGGGCATTTGAAGGGAACGGAAGTTTGAACCTAATTCTCGCAGTTTTACATAGAGCACTAACCCTAGTTGTTCTCGCTGCGCACCCACTGTGAGCACAAGGCAATTAGGGCAACACAGTTTTAGTCACTCAGTTATTTCTGACCACCTTCAGAGCATTCGTTTACGGTGTTCCGATACGGAGGTGCGTCACCTTTGATGTTTCTCGCTAGCTGACTTGATCGTCGGAGTGCAAACGGCCGCGAGGGCGCCCCTTTGTTCACTTCTTTTCAGGTACTCACAGACGGAGCAAACCGAAGGTGCCCTAGCTCGCGAGGACAAGCCACGCGCAAAGACGATCCCGGTCAACCGGCGGGAACATTTGGCGCCCACCGTGGGGCCGATATAAAACATCAGTCCTACCATGCAAGTTTTTCAGTTCCAGTTCTCAAAACCCAGATAAGTAAAGAGAGTTTCCAGAAAGCCATGACCACAAGACCTGCACGCGCCAGGAGTGAAGAGATGACCATGCAACAACTCATGGGCATGATGCAAAGGCTGCAGGAAGCAATGGCAGCGTCGAAAGCGGAGCAAGAGCGCATGCAGGCGGATCTCGCAGCTTCTCAAGCGAAAAACGATAAGCTGCATCGTGCCAACGAGGAGTTACGCCGTCGATGGCGCGATGTAGACGAGCCCGAGGCTGCCTCCCCACCTAGAGAATTCACAACACCATTCTCACACGCGATCCTAGAGACAGCGATCCCCAACACGTTCACGGGGCCCAAGGTAACCTTCACAGGGATGGAGGATCCTGAGGCACACCTCACTGCGTTCCACACACAGATGATGTTGGTTGGCGGTTTTGATGCCGTAAGGTGCAAGCTCTTCATGAGCACTTTGACTGGGATGGCTATGGATTGGTTCATCAGCCTCCCAGAGGGTCACATCACGTCTTTCGCCCAGCTCTCACGACTATTCAGAGAGCAGTATTTAGCCAACAGGGCCCCAGCCCCAGTTTCGTACGACCTTTTCGACGTGAAGCAATACCAAGGGGAAACTCTAAAGGAATACATAAGCCGCTTCGGAGCGCAGGTGGTAAAAGTGGGTACTACATATGAGCCCATGATCGTGTACGCAATCAAGAAGGGGGTATGTCCCGGGTCTTTTAGTAAATCACTTAACCGCAGCCGCCCCAAAACTTTTGCTGAAGTAAGGTGACGAGCGGTAGAGCACATTGCCTCAGAGGGCGAGGCGTACGAGAAGTGCACGACTGCTGCACCCGCACGGCCGAGAGCGCAGATACGCACGCAACCTGCTAGGGTTCACGAAGCTGCCGCAGAGAGAAGGAACCCAGACAGGAAGCGCACCTACAAGACAAGGAGGACCCAGCCTAGGGGTCGAGCAGAAGGAAGGAGAGAGGGAAATAGGCCAATAAGGCACAACTTTGTGGTGGAACTCAAAGACCTCATCGTTGTGCCCAACATAGCTGATAGGTTGAGGCCACCAGTAAAGTCTGACAAGGTGCTAGGATCTCACAAAGAAACATGGTGCGAATTCCACGAAGCATTCAGGCACCATATTAACAAATGGTTGGCGGTGGGCTATCAATTGGATGAGCTCGTGAAGAATGGCTTTTTAAAGGACTACCTCGCAGGGTCTACTACAACTGCGGCCACGACGGTGCCAGAGGAAGGCCAGGCACACGAGATGCCAGTCCATGGGGAGGTTCACACCATTTCTGGTGGCTTCTCAGGAGGAGGGCCCACTGCCTCTCAACGTAAGAAGTATGCAAGGTCCGTGATGTCAGTGGAGGCTTTTGAGGATCACTCGCCCGACGTGGACATCACGTTCACCAAAGAAGATCTTAGGGATGTTGTGCCTCATGACAATGATCCCATCGTGGTCTCGCTTGTTACGGCGGGGTGGATGGTTCACCGGGTGTTGGTCGATCAAGGAAGCTCGGCAGATGTGATGTTTTGGCCGACTTTCGAAAAGTTACAGTTGTCCCCTGACCAGCTGAGGCCATATGGGGGCTGCTTATACGATTTTGCCGGTGATCAAGTGGAGGTCAGGGGGTACATTGAGTTAAGGACGACGTTCACAGATGGGTCGGCCTCGCGCACAGAAAAGGTCAGGTACCTCGTTGTGAACGCTCCGTCGGCATACAACATCCTGTTGGGAAGGTCAACACTCAACAGGACAGGAGTTGTGCCTTCAACAAGGCACATGAAGGTCAAGTTACCATCAATGGAACGGGTGGTTATCACCATCCGTTCAGACCAAAAGGAGGCGAAGAAGTGTTATGAAAACAGCCTCAAGAACAAGAGATCGGTATGCCACGTAACCACAACGCCGCCCCCTGGTGTGGAGCCTGAGCAGGGAAACCAGCGAGTTATGGATACAGCGTTGGAGGTGGCCACCGAGGGCGATGCGATAATGGAGGATGTCGAGGCGAGGTCCGAGAGCGCCGCTCGGGTGGAGGAAGAGAGAAACTGCCCAAAGATGCCAAGGAGTCAGGTATTGCGAGAGCGCTGATCGCCAGCGAGAAGAGGCCTCAGCAAGTCGAGGAGTGGCTTGAGAAGAAGATCAACAGCAAGACGTTTAAACTGGGGAAAACCTTAGACGGCGAGACACAAGACCAGATCACCAAGGTAATAAGTAGGCACCTGGACGCGTTTGCATGGTCTGCTTCAGACATGACGGGGATTGACCCCGATTTTTTGTGTCATCATTTAGCAATGTATCCCCAGGTCAGGCCAATCCGCCAGAGAAGGAGAAAGTTCAACGAAGAAAAGAGGCAGGCGATCAAGGACGAGACGCAGAAACTCCTTGCTGCAGGCCATATCAGGGAGATCCAATATCCTGAATGGCTCGCCAACGTCGTTCTGGTCAAGAAGAGCAGCAGAAAATGGCGGATGTGTGTTGACTTCACGGATCTGAATAAAGCCTGTCCAAAGGATTCTTATCCTTTGCCAAGTATAGATGCCCTGGTAGACAGTGCGTCAGGGTGTAAGTTGCTCAGCTTCTTGGATGCCTTCTCAGGATACAACCAGATTAGGATGCATCCCATGGATGAGGAAAAGAATGCTTTCATGACAGAAAGGTCGTGCTATTGCTACAAGGTGATGCCCTTCGGGCTGAAGAATGCGGGGGCCACGTACCAGAGGCTAATGGACCAGGTGCTCGCACCTATGCTCGGGAGGAATGTGCAAGCGTATGTTGACGACATGGTCGTAACATCTCTGGAAAAGAGCAGGCACGTCACTGATATAGAAGAATTGTTCGTCACAATAGCCAGGTACAAGCTGAAATTGAATGTTGAGAAGTGTATTTTCGGCGTGGAGGCAGGGAAATTTCTGGGATTTCTCTTGTCGGAAAGGGGAATCGAGGCAAATCCCGACAAATGTGCCGCCATTCTGGCGATGAGGAGTCCTGCCACTGTAAAGGAGGTGCAGCAGCTCACGGGCCGGATGGCCGCCCTGTCTCGATTCGTATCCGCCAACGGAGAGAAGGGCCACCCGTACTTCCAATACTTGAAGAGGAATAACAGGTTTGTCTGGACGAGGGAGTGTGAAGAAGCTTTTGTGAAGCTCAAAGAGTATTTGGCGAGCCTGCCGGTTTTGTGCAAACCTCAAATGGGAACGCCCCTCAGGTTATACTTTGCCATAACTAAGAAGGCGATAAGTGCGGTGCTCGTCCAGGATCAAGATCAAGTCCAGAAACCTATCTATTTTGTTAGCAAGGTGTTGCAGGGTCCAGAAGTGAGATATCAGGCCTTAGAGAAAGCAGCGCTGGCGGTCGTGTTTTCGGCGAGGAGGCTGCGTCATTACTTCCAGAGCTTTACAGTGTTGGTAATGACTGACTTACCCATCCAGAAGGTTTTGAAGAAACTGGATGTAGCTGGGAGGATGGTAAAATGGGCGGTGGAGTTGTCAGAATTCGACATCAAGTATGAGCCCCGAGGACCGATCAAGGGGCAAATCTTCGCTGACTTCGTGGTCGAGCTATCCTTTGAAATAGTGCAGAGTGCGGGGATGATTTTCGTTGGGTGCTCTCGGTGGATGGATCGTCTAACCAGCTGGGTAGCGGAGCTAGAGTCATTTTGGAAGGACCCAACAGTGTGTTGATAGAACAATCTCTGAGGTTTGCCTTCAAAGCCAACAATAATCAAGCGGAGTATGAGGCTTTGATTGCTGGTATTTTGTTGGCAAAAGAGATGGGAGCAAAGGTGCTGATGGCCAAGAGTGATTCGTTGTTGGTCACTGGGTAGGTAACGGGCGAGTTTCAGGCCA
The DNA here is from genome assembly GCF_051622355.1 of Phaseolus vulgaris. Classification (NCBI taxonomy): domain Eukaryota; kingdom Viridiplantae; phylum Streptophyta; class Magnoliopsida; order Fabales; family Fabaceae; genus Phaseolus; species Phaseolus vulgaris. The sequence goes on from NC_143507.1 coordinate 23,541,872, forward strand.
AAGATCCGCAGATGGCGGCTTACCTGGAGTATGTGCAAGAGTTAAAGAGGTCCTTTGTTTTGTTTGAAGTGGTGCACGTGCCAAGGGAGCAGAATGCCCGAGCTGACTTGCTAGCCAAGCTCGCCAGTTCGGGCAAGGGGGGCATGCAGATGACCGTTATACAAGAAACTTTGAAGACACCTGGAGCATTCGTGGCAGATCACCAGGTTCTTCAGGTGTGCAAGTCAATGGAAGGGACGGCGAGGAGTCATAGATCTTTGACTCAGGAGACTTTGAGGAGTCAGAGCACATCCAGTGGGAGAGACGAAGATGAGGCAAGTTTGCGCTATCCATGAGCCAGATACATGGATAACGCCATACCAACGCTACATGGCGGATGGCGTGCTCCCAATGGACCCGATGGAGGCCAGAAAGATAAAGAAGAACTCCAGCAGGTTCACCCTCATCGATGGTGAGTTGTACAGGTTTGGGTTCACACATCCTCTTTTAGTATGTGTACATGGAGAGAAGTGCATGAGAATTATGGCTGAGCTCCATGAGGGGATTTGTGGGAGTCACATCGGGGGTCGAGCTTTGGCAACAAGAACTCTCCGTGCAGGTTATTACTGGCCCACAATGAGGGAAGATTGCAAGAAATATGCCCAGTGTTGCAAGCAATGCCAGCAGCACGCCGATTGGCATAAGGCGCCTCCAGAAGAGCTAAAGTCGATTTACAGCCCCTGGCCGTTCCATACGTGGGGAATCGATATTCTGGGACCCTTTCCATTGGCGATCAGACAAATGAAGTATTTGGTTGTGGCGATCTAGTACTTCAAAAAGTGGATTGAAGCAGAACCAGTGGCCCAGATCACCGCGCACAAGATTCAGAGTTTCGTGTGGAAGAATATTGTGTGTCGATTTGGTGTGCCCAAGCGTTTGGTATCAGATAATAGGACTCAATTTGCAAGTCACCTGTTGTAGAAGCTGTGTGGGGATGTTGGAATACAGCAGGTGTTTGCTTCTGTGGAGCACCCACAAACGAATGGGCAAGTGGAGTCAGCTAATCGGGTTTTGCTGAGAGGCTTGAAGAGGAGGTTGGAGAAGGCCAAGGGGTCTTGGGCTGAGGAAGTTTCCCGCATAGTATGGGCATATCACACCACCGAGCAATCGGGAACCCACGAAACCCCGTTTAGTTTGGTGTATGGGTGTGATGCTATGATTCCAGTTGAAACCCAGGAAAGCTCGCCGAGATTCCAAAACTTCGTGGCAGAAGACTCGAACGAAGAAAGAAAGATGAACTTGGATTTGCTGGATGAGGTCAGGGAGGAAGCACGGGTGAAGGCCGAAGCAGTGAAGAGAAGAGTTGAACGCAAGTACAACTCTAGAATAAGGCCAAGGCAATTCAGAGATGGCGACCTGGTGATGGGGAAGGCCCACCAGTACGAGATGAAGAACAAATTGTCACCCAAGTGGACAGGACCGTTTAGAATAACCGAAGCACTCGGGAACGACGCCTACCGCTTGGAGACGCTGGAAGGAGGGGCGATTCCTCGCACTTGGAACGCCACCCATCTCAAGTTTTATTACAGTTAAAGCATTGTAAGTAGCAATTAACTCGAACAGTTTAAGATGTTTCAATTAAAACAAGTTTTTCAAGGGGGCACTCTTTTTCCCTAAGGAGGGTTTTTAACGAGGCCACCCAATAAAGAAGGTTTCGAAGTTTATCAAAGTTTCCCAGTTATTAAGTTTGCATGCTCATCGTTTTTTAAGTTTTAGGAAAGAGACTTTATCGCCCTTGTGTAGTTTCAAGGCAACGGCGAATTCAGATTGCATACATTCAGTGCAAAGTTTGAAAGCATAAAGTTTTAAACCCTCATCGCGCGGTCGGAGGTGAAAGTTAAGTTTTAAGTCCTCATCGCCACCTGGCGATCGGAGGCACAAGTATAAAGTTTTCTAAGTTCTCATCGCCTTCCGGCGAGAAGAGATTAAAAAGTCCTCCTCGCCACGAGCGAGTGTAGGCGAGAAAAGATTAAAAAAGTCCTCCTCGTCGTGAGTGAGCGTAGGAGAGAAGGGATTGAAAGGACCTCCTCGCCGTGAGCGAGTGTAGGCGAGAAGAGATTAAAAGGTCATCCTCGCCGTGAGCGAGTGTAGGCGAGAAAAGTTTAAAAAAGTCCTCCTCGCCGTGAGCGAGCGTAGGCGAGAAGAGATTGAAAGGACCTCCTCGCCGTGAGCGAGTGTAGGCAAGAAGAGATTAAAAGGTCTTCCTCACCGTGAGCGAGTGTAGGCGAGAAAAGTTTAAAAAAGTCCTCCTCGCCGTGAGCGAGTGTAGACGAGAAGAGATTAAAAAAGTCCTCCTCGCTGTGAGCGAGCGTAGGCGAGAAGAGATTGAAAAGACCTCATCGCCTTGAACAAGTACAGGCAAGAACAGATTACAAGACCTCTTTGCGTAAGCAAATTGAGGCAAGTTTGAAAGTCCTCAGTGCATCCAAGGGAGGAGGAGATGTAACCCCTGGGCAAATTGAGGCATCAGGAAAAGTCCTTCTCACCCTCGAGTGAGTTCAGAGCAAGATGACAGGTATGTCCAGTATGAGTTAAAATCCGGGAGCATAGTCCTTGAGCAGGGGTTAAGGGATTCCTCCGGGACGCCCCCTCCTCAAGTATGAACTGCTAGCCCCGGTATCAGATAGCAGTATAAGTTAAAATCCGGGAGCCTAGTCCTTGAGCAGGGGTTAAAGGATTCCTTTGGGACGCCCCCTCCTCAAGTATGAACAACTAGCCCCGGTACCAGATATCAGTACAAGTTAAAATCCGGGAGCCCAGTCCTTGATCAGGGGTTGAGAGATTCCTTCGGGACGCCCCCTCCTCAAGTATGAACAGCTGGCCCCGGTATCAGATGTTAGACATAAGTTAAAAACCCGGGCGCTTAGTCCTTGAGCAGGGGTTAAGGGATTCCTTCAGGACGCCCCCTCCTCAAGTATGAATAGTTGGCCCCGGTATCGGATGATAGATATAAGCTAAAATCTGGGTGCCTAGTCCCTGAGCAGGGGTCGAAGGATCCCTTCGGGACGCCCCCTCCTCAGGTAGGAACAACTAGCCCCAGTGTCTGATGTTCAAAACATTTCGCCTTGGTGTTTTAGACACCCTGAGGACGATACGACGTTGCAGTAGCAGGCCTCTCCTCAGGCGTGGGCACCAAGCGCAAAAAGATAAGGGCTAAGCTGCCCTGGTGTTTTAGACACTCCATGAACAATGCGGTACCATTGTTTAGACCTCTCCATGGGCGTGGGCACCAAAGTGCGACTTTGGTCCCAAAGTATTCAGGCGCCCTGAGGACACCCAGAGTAGGTCCCTCCTTGAGTGTGGACACCCAGCACAGGTGAGATAAACCCTCCTCGCCCTTGAGCGACGTTGAGGCACCAGAGACGAACACATAAGTCCTCCTCGCCTTTGAGCGATGTTGAGGCCATAATAGAGACCAAATCCTTCTTTTCCTTTAGGCAATGACGCGGTAAGCGGCGCTTTCAAGGGGAAGATTGCTCGCAGAGACAAAGGCCAAGTAAGTTTCTTGGTGGAGAGGCCAATGGAAGGGTACGCATCACGACTTAAACGGGAAGAGTAAGAGAGGAGATCGCGTGCTACCTAAAGAGTTAAAGTCGAACACAATGACAAGAGTACCGAAGGTAACGCACGCGATATAGCAAAGAAAGCAGAAGCAGACGCAAGTATGCAAAGATAAAGCAAATAAACATTTAGGTAAGGATCAAGAGTTATAGTTACAGATAAAGTCCATGACAGATGTAAATTAAGCAAAGGGCAATCACATCATATACACATCAAAATGCCACGTGGACGATAGGGCGAGACCTTAGTCTTTTTGCTGAAACAAGTTATCAGCTCAAGACTGGGGAGGCTTGTGTATCGATCAGGTCATCGGGTGTGATGACGTGGACAAGAGAAAGGTGGGTGGTCAAGAAGTCAACATAGTCGCCGTTTATGGAAGTGGCGTTCTGCGGTGTACATTGTCGCCATTTATGGAAGTGGCGTTATGCGGTGTACATAGTCGCCGTTTATGGAAGTGGCGTTCTGTGGCATACATAATCGGTTGTCGCCGCTTTGTGTGTCACAGACGTGTTAGATAATGGAGGATCAGGTGGTCTGACATCGCCCGAGAGAGGCATCGCCAAGCAAAGGCATCGCCAAGCAAAGACATCGCCCAAGAGGAACAGTCGCCAAAAGAAGGCGTCGCCAAGATAAGGCGTCGCCAAGAGAAGACATAGCCAAGCGGAGATATCGATGGTGTTACCCCCCGATGCCCATGGGTAGGAAAGACCGTGGAGGGGGCGACACCATGAGGAAGCCTTAGACCTTGATAGCTCAGAACAGTAACAACGAAAGGTGGCTTCAAGGCCATAAGTTCTAGTACCAGTAGGGGGTAAACCTGACTCGTGAAGTATCCACGCCACTGCTGGGAAACCCTGGGACAGATACGACCCATGAGAGGGTCATGACCAGGGGAGAACCACGTGCATGATACGAGAGAAAGGTAGATACACCCCAGGGCGAGTGACTAGCGATTGGGGTGCATGAGTTGGCACCCAGAAAGTCACCCCACGCGCCAGAAGCACTTCGAGGAAAGAGGGCTCACACAGTGGAATAACCCTAAGTTGGGTTGCGGCGTTGTGGGACCCTCTGCGCAGAATAACGATCAATTCAGAAGGGCACATGACGATGCGCACGTGCTCATTAAAGGTTTCAGTGAAAGTTTTTCAAGGTACGCGTTAATTCAGTTAAGATTTGAACGTTCCAAGGAATATTTTTATACGCTTTCAATGCGCTTTAACGCGCTTTAAACATGAGAGATGTATAAAAAGGGACCTTGGGGCATTTGAAGGGAACGGAAGTTTGAACCTAATTCTCGCAGTTTTACACAGAGCACTAACCCTAGTTGTTCTCGCTGCGCACCCACTGTGAGCACAAGGGAATTAGGGCAACACAGTTTTAGTCACTCAGTTATTTCTGACCACCTTCAGAGCATTCGTTTACGGTGTTCCAATATGGAGGTGCGTCACCTTTGATGTTTCTCGCTAGCTGACTTGATCGTCGGAGTGCAAACGGCCGCGAGGGCGCCCCTTTGTTCACTTCTTTTCAGGTACTCACAGACGGAGCAAAACGAAGGTGCCCTAGCTCGCGAGGACAAGCCACGCGCAAAGACGATCCCGATCAACTGATGGGAACAAATACTATAATAATGGATCGTTTGTGAGGATTTAGAGAAAATATTTAATACTAACAGAGTCCTATAATAACATAATAGCTCCAAAGAACTTAATTAATATAGGCTTTGAATGACTCATACATAAAACTATTTCACAAAATTGAAGATTCCACTAATTTATAATTATAATTTATTTTTATACATAATTTATGTAGAATATCCTTTTGTCAAATGTATCATTGTCTATATCTTGTATAGATTGTATTAGTTGTAGCCCTTTGTTCAACGGTCCAAGACGATGTTATACATATAAACTCTATAATAAATAAAGACAATCTAAAGAGGGTATTAAAAAATATTGAACCGTGATGGAGGTGAGAAAGTCTTAGAGTCTCAATTGAGAAGAGTGTAGGCTCTTACCAATGTAGTTTGGATAAGTGTTACATGTAGTAGATCAATGCATCTAATGTAATCACTATGTGAGAGTTACCAAATCCTTGATACCCGACTCTAAAAAAGACTTGATGTAAGTGAAGGAAAAAAATGTTTTGCAACGGAATAAGAAAGGATATATTTTTATGTATAAATATACTACATGAATACAATTGATGGTGCGGCACAATTCCCTATCTAGCACCATTTACAATTTTATTTCCCTATCTAGCACCCTTTTGTTTTTATTTCCCTATCTAGCACCCTTTTGTTTTTATTTCCCTATCTAACACCCTTTTATTTTTTATTTCCCTATCTAACACCATTTCAAAAATAAATAAATAAATAATAATTTTTTTTTTTATAATTTTAATTTTAAATACATTAAAAAATAAGTATTTTTAATGTTTAAAATAGTTAGAAATATAATTAATGAATAAAGAAATGAGTTTTTACAAAATAAAAATAAAAAATTAATAAATTAAAAATGTTTAGTTTAATTTTTTTAAAAATAAAGAAAATAAAAAATTAAACTCTACAACATCATAAAAGTTGAATTTATAAACATAAATTAGTATTTATTATTATTATTATTGATGATGTAACATGTTAATTTCAAATAAGAAATACAGGATATAATTATAAAAAAATCAAAGTCAATTAGTATTAATTAATATTGAACGCACAAATAATATTGAAGTGTCTATCTACCCTAAATGCAAAATCATAAAAAAAAAACTAATGCAATTACTACACTTAATACTTAAAAATGAGAAGAAGAAAAATGTAAAAATAAATAAATATAAAAAATAAAAACAACAACATTGCAACAGATCTTTCATATTACGAAATACTATTTGATGGAACTCATAAATGAAGAGTATTAGCCTGCATACACTGGTCAAATACTATGCCCAAATCCCGACATGAAAATAATCTCAAAGAGGAGACCTAAGTCAAGTCGAATAAGGACTATATGGACATAAGGGAACAACATGATTGAACAAAAAAATGTTCATATTGTCAAACACCCGAACACACAAAAAGAACATGTCCCAACATTATTGGGTTGTGCACTTCTCGTCATTAATTATGTTTCATTTCGCACAAACTATTTAATGTTCTATTGAAAAAAATATTAAATGAATGATCATCTTTCATTTATTTTTCTTTTTTATGATCAACATTTACTTATTTAGTATCGTCTTATATCTCTTATCTTTATCTTGTTTGAATTTTAATTTTTTTATATCTTCTATATTTATCTTATTTTGTTTTGTCTTTATTTTATATCTTATATATTTTTAGTTATTATTTTTTTCTGCCGTTGTTTATTTATTTTTGTTTTTATTTTATTATTGTTGTTTTTATTTTCTATACTTATTTATTATTGTATTTTTTTCTTCTCATTTTTAAGCATTAAGTGTAGCAATTACATTAGTTTTTTTTAGGATTTTGCATTTAGGGTAGACACTTCAATATTATTTGTGTGCCCACTATTAATTAATACTAATTGACTTTGGTTTTCTTATAATTATGTTATGTATTTTTTACTTGAAATTCACATTAATACATCATCAATAATAATAAAAATAAATATTAATTTATGTTTATAAATTCAACTTTTATGTTGTTGTAGGATTTAATTTCTTATTTTCTTCATTCTTAAAAAAATAATTTTAAACTATATGTACCGCCCTGGTAGTCGGAAGTGATGACGTGGCATCCAGCTACAGTATAGGCGTGTTGACAAGGCGCCAGGTTGGCAGAAGGGAAGGAAGTCGGGGGGGCTCGTGAAGTCGCCAGTTATTAAGTTGGCGTGTTCCGATCTCCAGCATACCAGAATCGACGATCACCGGGTTAAAGATGAAGTCGCCAGATGTAAACTCAGGCGACCTAGTGATTGGAGATCGCCAGAGCAAGCACATCGCCAGAGATGAAGGTGGTGCAGATTATGAAGGCGGCCGGCGAGACCACAGGGAAGGTGTACGAAGGCACCCTAACTCGCCAATTCCAGTAGAGATCGCGCTCCCAAGTTAGCTATGCACTGGGCAGTACCATGCATAAGTAACTTAGCAAAATGAGAGTAGAAGCAGCGCCCAAGTCAAGGAGGCTCCAGATGATGGCACGTGTACAGTTGGATGCGAGCCACGTGTCTAAGTCTGTAACTGCCAGGAGAGAGAAAGTGACCAGGTATATAAGAGTTCTCAACGAACTTTCGAGGTACGCACGTTCAGATTATACTCTTTACGCTTGCGAGTTCTAGAGCACACAGTGAGAGAGAACATTGCACGGTTCCTTGAGATTTCTTGAGCGTTCTTGCTCTCAGTATTTGGTGGTTCGGTCACTGACTTGGGCGTTGGAGTGCGATCGGCCGCAGGGGCGCCGCTCTGTTCTTTTGCAGGTTCTTGAGGTGGATCTTGGAGAAGGACGGACGTTTGAAGCGGTGCGCAAGTCGATCCTTAGACGAGGCAAGCTCCTACGTTCCGGTCAACAGGCAGGATCATCAGGCGCCCACCGTGGGGCCGTGTAAAACTTGTTCCCATCTGCAGCGAGAGTCTTGGAGGTTTTCGTAGCTTGCTGTGTGGTTGTGTGCTGGTGCAACCGTTGTTCGCTGTTCATCTAGCTTTTGTTCAGTGTTTCTCACGTTTTCCACCGTTCGTTTGAGGTTTTGTTCGGTGAAGTGAGGTTTTCTGCTGTTTACGCGTGATTTGTTCGGTGGAGTTTGAGCTCTTCGATTTGTTCGTGGAAGAAGCGGTGGTTTCTGGTGGAGTTGCAAGTTTCTTTGATGGTTTGCGGTGTTCTTGAGTTTCTTGCGGAGTTTCGCACAGTTCCTTCCGATTGATCGCTGAATCGATCGTAGCTGAAGTAAGTGTTGTTCGCTGCATTCTGTGATTCGCTAAGTTCATGAGAAAAATGAGAAGCAATCGTTCAAGCCCCGTGGCGCCTGTCGCTGCTGAAGGCGACGCCGCCATGACCATGGCGCAGATGGTAGATATCATGCGCTCGTTGCAGGCGACTGTGGAAGCCTCGCGCATAGAGCAGGCGCGAATGCATGAGGACCTGGCCGCCTCTCGGGCCAGGAATGATGAGCTTACCAAGGTGACTGAGGAGCTGCGTCAAGCTCTTCAGGAGCAGCAAGGGCGTCCTATTGCTGAAGAGGTCGCGCCGTCGTCGCCACCTCGTGTTTTTCCTATGCCTTTCGCTCAGGCGATTACTGACACGCCTATTCCTACGAGCGTGGTCCCTGTCAAGGCTGTCTTTACCGGCGCGGAGGATCCAAAGGCTCATCTAACCACGTTCCATACACAGATGATGCTGTCGGGAGGGTCAGACGCCGTGTATTGCAAGATGTTCATGAGCACGCTCCAGGGAACGGCGTTGGAGTGGTTTGTGAGCCTACCTAACGGTCACATAACCAATTTTCAGCAGTTCTCGAAGGTTTTCGTCGAGCAGTACATCGTGAACAAGGCACCGCCCAGGGTGTCTTATGATTTGTTTGATTTAAGGCAGTACCAGGGAGAGTCCCTCAGAGACTACCTGAATCGCTTTGGAGCGCAGATGGTCAGATCGCCGGCTAAAGATGAAGAAATGCTGGTCTATGCATTCAAGAAGGGCGTGCTGCCAGGACCATTCTGCGAGGCCTTGATCAGGGCTCACCCTGCAACGTTTGCTGAGGTCAGGCGACTTGCGGTGGCTCACATCGCCGACGAGAGTGAGGTCGCCGAGAAGAGAGGGAGCGTGGCTCCCGCTAGGCCACGCGCCCAGACCAGGATCCAGCCGCAAAGGGTGCTGGAGACAGTGGCGGCGGCCAGGAAGGACCAGAGGACTCGCCATCCTTATGATAGGAGGAACAAGGGGAGGGGCCAAGGACGCCAGCAACCAGCACGCCAGGAATACAATCGCCCGCCTAAGCACAAGTTTGTTATGGGATTGGCGGACCTGATCGCCATTCCCAATATATCTGCTAGGTTGAAAGCGCCTGAGAAGGTGGGCGACAAGGTGCTGGGACCAAAGCCAGACGCCTGGTGTGAGTTTCACCAGGGTTTTGGCCACACTTTGGACTCGTGTTTGTCCTTAGGGTATCAGCTCGATGATCTGGTTAAGAGCGGGTTCCTAAATGACTATCTGCTGGACAGGAGGACGGGGGGAGCGTCGAGTTCCCAGCCAGCAGGTGGAGAAGCCCAGCAACACGAGATGCCTATCCACGGGGAAATCCACACCATTGCAGGAGGCTTCTCAGGTGGTGGATGCACCGCATCGCAGAGGAAGAAGTACGCGCGGTCGGTGATGACAGTGGATATGTTTGAAGATCACTCGCCGGAGGTGGACATTACGTTCACCAAGCAGGATCTTCGGGACGTTGTGCCCCATGACAACGATCCCATAGTCATTTCGTTGATTACGGCGGGAAGGAAGGTCCACAGAGTTCTGGTGGACCAGGGAAGCTCGACAGACGTGATGTTCTGGCCGACTTTCACGCAGCTGGAGTTGCCCCTTGACCAGCTAAGGCCCTATGGAGGGTGCCTGTATGGGTTCGCTGGTGACCAGGAGGAGGTCAGGGGGTACATTGAGTTGAGAACCACGTTTACAGATGAGGCTGGTTCGAGGACGGAGAAAATCAAGTACCTCATTGTAAACGCTCCTTCAGCATACAACATCCTGTTGGGAAGGCCCACGCTTAACAGGATAGGCGCTATACCGTCGACTCGGCACATGAAGGTGAAGTTGCCGTCTATGGAGGGGGTGGTGATCACGATCAAGTCTGATCAGAAAGAAGCAAAAAAGTGCTATGAGAATAGCCTGAAAAACAAGAGATCAGTGAGTTATGTAACAACCACCCCACCTCCCGGTGTGAAGCCCAGATCGACGGTAACAGAAGAGACCGCCGGAAGGGACGTGGAGATGGTGGACGCTGAGCTGAGGGAGGGGAACGCTGGTCTGGAGGAGGAAGAGGCGCGGAATCGCCCTGAGGAAGCGAGAGAGCAGGGAATCGCCAGGGCGGTGATCGCCAGAGAATCCAAGCCAAAACCTGTCGAGCAGTGGCTCGAGAAAGAGATCGGGGGAAAGATCTTCAAGTTGGGAAGATCTCTGGAGGTCGAGCTCCAGGACCAGATCGCCAAGGTGATTGAGCGGCATCTGGACGCGTTTGCATGGTCCGCTTCGGACATGCCCGGGATTGATCCCGACTTCTTGTGCCATCATCTGGCGATGGACAACTTGGTGAGACCAGTGCGACAAAGAAGAAGAAAGTTCAACGAGGAAAGGAGGCAGGCGATTAGAGATGAAACACAGAAGCTCCTCGCTGCAGGCCACATCAGGGAGGTTCAGTACCCTGAATGGCTGGCAAATGTCGTGCTGGTGAAGAAGAGTAATGGGAAATGGCGCATGTGCGTCGATTTCACTGAGCTGAACAAAGCTTGCCCAAAGGATTCGTATCCTTTACCAAGTATAGACGCCCTGGTGGACAGTGCTGCAGGGTGTAAGTTGCTGAGTTTCCTGGATGCCTTCTCGGGGTATAATCAGATCAAGATGCATCCCATGGACGAAGAGAAGACAACCTTCATGACGGAGAGATCGTGCTATTGCTATAAGTTGATGCCGTTTGGACTGAAGAACGCGGGGGCCATGTACCAGAGGCTGATGGATCGAGTACTTGCACCGATGCTGGGAAGGAACGTGCAAGCGTACGTCGATGACATGGTCGTGACCTTGCCGGAAAAGAGCAAGCACGTTGCCGACTTGGAGGAATTGTTCACAACGATCGCCAAGTTCAGATTGAAGCTGAATCCAGAGAAATGCATTTTCGGCGTGGAAGCTGGGAAGTTTTTGGGTTTCCTCTTGACTGAAAGAGGCATAGAGGCCAACCCTGATAAGTGTGCCGCCATCTTGGCGATGAGGAGCCTAGCTACGGTGAAGGAGGTTCAACAGCTAACAGGTCGAATGGCAGCCCTGTCTCGCTTCGTGTCAGGTAGCGGAGAGAAGGGACATCCCTATTTTCAATGCTTGAGGCGCAATAACAAGTTTGCCTGGACGAAGGAGTGCGAGGAAGCCTTCGTCAAGCTGAAGGAGTATCTGGCGAGCCCGCCGGTTTTGTGCAAACCGCTGGTGGGGATCCCTCTCAGGTTGTATTTTGCTGTAACTGAGAGGGCGGTGAGTGCGGTGCTCGCCCAAGACCAAGATCAGGCACAGAAGCCTATTTATTTTGTTAGTAAGGTGTTGCAAGGCCCCGAAACGAGATATCAGGCCCTGGAGAAGGCTGCGCTGGCTGTGGTGTTTTCGGCGAGGAGGTTGCGCCACTATTTCCATAGCTTCACCATACTGGTGATGACTGACCTGCCCATCCAGAAAGTTTTGAAGAAGCCTGACGTTGCGGGAAGGATGGTGAAATGGGCAGTGGAGTTGTCAGAGTTTGACATCAAGTATGAGCCCCGAGGCCCGATCAAGGGGCAAATCTTTGCAGATTTCATGGTCGAGCTCTCGTCTGAGGCGACACGAGTTGAGGGGGACGACTTCCGTTGGGTACTCTCGGTGGATGGATCGTCGAACCAGCAGGGTAGCGGTGCTGGAGTCATTTTAGAAGGGCCCAATGGCGTGCTGATCGAGCAATCTTTGAGATTTGCCTTCAAAGCCAGTAACAATCAAGCAGAGTATGAGGCGCTGATCGCCGGAATTTTGCTGGCCAAGGAGATGGGAGCTAGGGTGCTGATGGCTAAGAGTGACTCGCTGCTAGTCACAGGGCAAGTAACAGGCGAGTTCCAGGCTAAAGATCCACAAATGGCGGCCTATCTGGAATATGTGCAGGAGTTGAAGAGTTCCTTTGCCTCCTTTGAAGTAGTGCATGTGCCCAGAGAGCAGAATGCCCGAGCTGACTTGCTAGCTAAGCTCGCCAGTTCAGGCAAGGGGGGTAGGCAGAGGACGGTGATTCAAGAAACTCTGAAGACGCCGAGAGCATTTGTGGCAGATCACCTGGTCCTTCAGATAAGCAAGTCGACGGAGAAAGCAGCGAGAAGCCATAAGTCCCTGACGCAAGAAACTCTGAGATCACCGAGAATCAGAGCATGTCGGGGAGAGAAGGTGAACGTGATGCAGGTCTGCGCTACCCATGAGCCAGACACTTGGATAACACAGTACAAGCGGTGCCTGGCAGATGGCCTTCTCCCACTGGATCCGACTGAGGCTAGGAAGGTAAAGAAGAATTCTAGCAAGTACACCCTGATTGATGGCGATCTGTACAGGTTTGGGTTCACTCACCCGCTCCTGGAATGTATACATGGCGAGAAGTGCACGAGAATCATGGCGGAGCTCCACGAAGGTATATGCGGAAGCCACGTCGGGGGTCGAGCTCTGGCCGCGAGGACTCTCCGTGCAGGCTACTACTGGCCAACGATGAGAGAAGACTGCAAGAAGTATGCGCAGTGTTGCAAACAGTGCCAACAGCACGCCGATTGGCACAAGGCGCCTCCTGAGGAGTTGAAGTCGATTTACAGCCCTTGGCCATTTCATACGTGGGGAATCGACATCCTGGGACCTTTCACGCTGGCGATCAGGCAGATGAAGTACTTGGTGGTGGCAATTGAGTATTTCACCAAGTGGATCGAAGCAGAACCAGTGGCCCAGATCACCGCACACAAGATCGAAGGTTTCGTGTGGAAGAACATTGTGTGCCGGTTTGGTGTGCCCAAGCGCCTGGTGTCGGACAATGGGACTCAGTTTGCAAGTCACCTGTTGAAGAAGCTTTGCGAAGGGGTGGGAATTCAACAAGTGTTTGCATCCGTCGAGCACCCTCAGACGAATGGCCAGGTGGAGTCAGCCAATCGGGTGTTGCTGAGAGGATTGAAGAGGAGGCTCGAGAAAGCCAAGGGAAGCTGGGTTGAGGAGGTACCCCGTATAGTCTGGGCGTACCACACCACCGAACAGTCAGGAACCCATGAGACCCCGTTCAGCTTGGTCTATGGGTGTGATGTAATGATTCCAGTGGAGATCCAGGAAAGTTCGCCGAGATTCCAGAACTTCGTAGAGGAAGACTCGAATGAAGAGAGAAGGCTGAACCTGGATCTACTGGATGAGGTTAGGGAAGAGGCGAGACTGAAAGCTGAGGCGGTGAAGAGAAGGATTGAACGAAGGTACAACTCGATGGTGATGCCAAGGCAGTTCAGAGAAGGCGACCTGGTGATGAGGAAAGCCCACCAGTACGAGATGGAGAATAAGCTGTCGCCTAAGTGGACGGGACCGTTCAGAATAACCGAGGCGCTCGGGAACGGCGCCTACCGCTTAGAGACGCTGGAAGGAGGGGCGATTCCTCGCACCTGGAACGCCACGCACCTGAAGTTGTACTATAGTTAAGAGCTTTGTAAGTAAAGACAAACACAAAAGTTATGTTACAATGTCTCTGATAAAACAGTTTGAAGGGGGCACTCTTTTTTCCCTAAGGAGGGTTTTTAATGAGGCCACCCAATAAAAGAAGAGTTTTCAAAGTATAAGGCGTTTTCAGATTGCATGCTTGCTGTTTTCCAGAAAGTTTTGAAGAAAGACCTTGTCACTTATACGTGATTTAAGGCAAGTAAAGATATATTGCATGCTTTCTAAAAAAGTTTTAAGCCCTCATCGTCCTTCGGCGATTGGAGGCACCAGTTAAAGCTAAAGTCCTCATCGTCTTTCGGCGATCGGAGGCACCAGTTAAAAGACCTCAATGCCCGCGCGCGTCCCGAGGCAGGTTAAAGACCTCCTCGCCGTCGAGCGAGTGCAGGCGAGAAAGAGTAAAAGTCCTCAGTGTTTCTGGGGGCGAGAAGATGTAACCCCTGGGGCAATGTAGAGGCACCAGTAAAAGTCCTCGGTGTTTCTGGGGGCGAGAAGATGTAACCCCTGGGGCAATGTAGAGGCACCAGTAAAAGTCCTCGGTGTTTCTGGGGGCGAGAAGATGTAACCCCTGGGGCAGTGTAGAGGCACCAGTGAAAAGTCCTCAGTGTTTCTGGGGGGGGGGGAGGAGATGTAACCCCTGGGGCAATGTAGAGGCACGATTTAAAGACCTTCTCGCCTATGAGCGAGTTCAGGCGAGTTAAAGACCTTCTCGCCTATGAGCGAGTTCAGGCAAGATAAAATCCTTCTCGTCTCGAACGAGTTCAGGTATGGTGTAGAGGGTGGAAGAAGTTCTGAGGGTGGCTAAGGTAGGTTCGAAGAGAACGCCTAGCCACCCGGTCTCTTGCTCTGAAGCACAAGGAAGTAGAGAAGGATCCGAAAGGCGCCTCTACCCCCAGATGAAAGAGCAATGGCCAAGTTGTGAAGGCAGGAAGAAGCTGGTGTTGCCAAGAGTCTCTGGCGACCAGGAAACGTTCAAGCAATGGCGAGAAATCAAAGACCCGTTTTGATGAAGCAGATCGGGTGTAGCGACGTTATAAAGCCAGGGGTTGAGTTAAAGTCCATTGCTTGAAGTATCATTTTACGCTAAGGTTCATTGCCTTAAGTTTACGAGTTGTTAAATGTGATTTTTATTCGAAGTTGAGATGGTTCGAAACAGCTAAGTACAAGATCGTGCCTACGAGATTACTAAGTTATTTCTTTGAAGTAAATCACGCAAGGAAAGTTAAAGGTAGACGAAGAGGTTACAAGAAGAAATGCAAAAGTAATTTCATTAAGTAAAGTATCAGCTCAAAAATACATGTACAAGAAAATACGAGTTCATTACAGAATTATATACAAGGGAAAGGCACGAAGGTAGCAGATGGAGAGAATCGATTAGTCTTCAGCGGGAACCACTTTTCCATCCACTACCTCGTTATCAAGAGACACCATGCTGAGGTCCAGGTCGGGGAACAAGCAGGCAAATTGTTCCCGCGCAGCTTCGAATCCAGCAGCCAAAATTTGAGCAGAATTCAGCTTGAGTTCTTCAATCTGCTTCTGAAGTTCCTCAATCCGTCTCTTGAGATCTTCAGTTTGTTCTTTCAGCTCCTTATTCTGCTGCTCCAGCTCTTCAACTTGCTTCTTGAGTTGTTCATTGGTTTCTTGAGCCTGGAGAAGGTCTTCAGCAACCTTCTTGGATTCTGCTTGCGCTTGTCCCAATTCGGCAGCGAGCTCCCCTTTTTCCTTGTTGGCTTCGGCGAGCTCAGCCATGGCGTCATCCCTCGCCTTTTCCACCTTTCCAAGGAGGGTCTCTCGGTCGGCTGACCTTTGCTCCAATTTCTTCACCTTGGCGGCGTCAGTTTTTATGAGAGCCTCCAGGTCAGCCACCTTGACGCGATAAGGCACAATCTTGCTCTCCAGTTCAATCTTTTCTTGAGCCAGTTGCTGCACCTTATGGCGGAGATCAGTGGCCTCCTTGCGCGCCAATCTGAGCTCGGTGCTCATTGCGTCTTCTACTCGGGAGTGCTCAATCTCCGCGAGTGTCAAGTTGAAGGACAACTTCTCCACCTCAACCTTCATGGTGCTGTTCTCTGTTTTAAGGTTGAAGAGGTCATCCTGGAGCTTCCTGGTGGAGCTCTGCACCGCCCTAGTTATGATGGCGGGAATGTCTTCTGCTATCGTCTTCAGCTTAGCAGATAAAGGCTCCCACATCCTCGTGACCTCAAGAGGGAGGTTTGCTGCTTGGAGAGGCGCTGGTGGGGCCTGTTGTTGATTTCCGTCGCCACCTTCTTTAGTTGGTTCTTCAGTGGGTACTTCTGCTCGTGGTGGCGACGTCGGGGACTCGATGATCAAAATCGGAGAGGTGTGGGCAACCTCATCCCCGATTGGAGCGACATCTGCGGCTGAGGCGTTAGAAGGAGGACCCCCTCCAGCTGATACATATGGCGTGGAGGCGCTTGGGGGGTCCTCCAAGAAATTGTCTTCGGCGGCCTCGACCGCGGGTGGTGCAGTTGCTAATGGAATGGCTTGGACTGGGGAAGCGGGAGCTGGTGGAGATGGCATTGTTGGAGGTGGAGCATGCGTGGATGGCGGTGTTGAGATTGGAAGAGGGGGTGGGGCAGGTGGTGAAGAAGGTGCCACCCTCTTCCTCTTTGTAACGAGGCCATCTTCGGTGACCTCGTCATCTTCCTCTTCCTCCTCGTGGATCACCTGGGGAGTTTTCCTCTTAGGCCTTTTGAGGACAAGTTTTTTGCGTTGAGCGGCGGGTTGGACGTTGGAGGGAGCTGGGCCCTTAGGTGGCGATCGGCCCTGTGCGGCGGCGATCTCCACCACCGAATTTGGTACTGTTTGGGAGCCCGTCGCCAACCCGTGGGTTCGGGCGAGCGCCCTCAATTCAGCGAGCATACCCTTGCCCAACATGTTGTCTGCATAGAGCGAAAATGCATGGGTTAACTCAGAGAGAAAATAAGTGCATAAGGCAGGATGCAGCAAAGCAGATGATCGGTGGGCTTAAATAAAACCAAAGTCTTGCGCACGCACAAGACGCTCAGAAACAGTTAAACAGAAGCAGTACTAAAACAACAGTTTAAATGTTCTAACCTATTCGAATTTCGAGTTGGTCCTCGAAGAACTCGAAGCAGATCAAGGTGGTGGTGAGGAAAGTGATGTTGGCATCCGCCACCCTTTTCCAAAAGAGGCAGAGATCTCTGTCCAACGCTCCCATGCTATCAGGACTTCTGGGTCTCCTGAAGCAGCTCTTGGACTCTTTTTTCCCCTTGTCCACCCAGTACAAGGGGAAGCCGTCGAGTAGGGAGGCGTCTTTGTCGTTAGGGCGCACTTGGACGAACTTCCCTTTCCAGTCTTTATAGGATTGCTGGAAGATGGAGAAGATCGACCTCCCAGCGATCCCATTTAAGCTAACCCACAGGCGGTCTCCTGGGTGCTTGGCTTCAAAGAGAAACAAAAATACGTCTACGGATGCGGGCAACCCCAGATGGTCGCACATCACTTGGAATGCTCGCACAAACGCCCAGCTGTTGGGATGAAGCTGGGCGGCGGCGATGTTGAGCTCAGTGAGGAGTTCCCTCTCGAAACGGGTAAAGGGAAACTTTAGTTTCACCTTCTTGAATAGCGTTGTGTAGACGAAGCAGAAGGGCCCGTCAGCGCTCACCTTATCGTCGGCACAAACAGGCAGATCGGGGGGGCAAGGTAGCACTATCATCTTTTCATCGTGCTCCTTATGAAATGTTTGGTGAGGCTCATCCCCCTTAGTCAATCACAAGACTGCTCCAGCAGTGTTCACGGAAGACGTTTCCCTCAACAGGGTCGAGTTGGCCCAGGGGTAGAGTTTTTTGAAGTCTGGCAGGGGAACGGGGGCTCCTCCGGCGATAGGTGGAGTTGCCTGGGCCAGGTTGGGGCAGGAAGGTGCAGGCCTCTCAGCCTGAGAAGATGAAGCACCGCGTGCTCGCGGTGGGATGAGTGCTTGAGAAGAGGGGTGTCGCGATGAAGGAGGAGGATTCGGGGTGATCTTTGAGCGGGTCATTCTCGAAGCTGCAAAGGAAGAAGAAAAGGAAAAATGATCAGGGTTCGCAGAGGCTGACTCGATCGTGGGAGAAGGGTGAAAAGCGAACGAACGAAGGTTCGTTGCGGGGATTGACGAAGCCCTAAGTTACGTAGAAGGAGAAATGGAAAAAGCAACCCACAGCGTATGCACCAGACAGTTACAGGATGATGCGAATCGGTTAAAATGCAAGAAAAACCAGCAGAAGAAGGAAAGTAGGTACCTTTTGATGATCAGGAAGACGATGAAGGATGATGGTGATTCAGAATGTTGGAGAGCGCTGAGAGTTTTTTGCAGGAGGAAGTTAGAGCGTTTGTGAATACGAAGAAAAGTGATGGAACAGTGTGGAGTGAAAATGGGTTTAAGAGTTTTTTCGAAATGGGTTTGGGAAGCGCAAACGGTAACTGAAGGTAACCGTTGATGAGGCCACGTGTCGAGTGATGGGCGAGGGGTTTGGTGGAGCGTCAGAGAAGCAGAAGGTACAACCGCTTGGAATTCTGCGTCAGTGCCACGTAGACCGGTGTTGACGTGACTCTTCTAGTCTTTTCGCTGGACAAGTCTTCGCTTAAGACTGGGGGGCTTGTGTACCGCCCTGGTAGTCGGAAGTGATGACATGGCATCCAGCTACAGTATAGGCGTGTTGACAAGGCGCCAGGTTGGCAGAAGGGAAGGAAGTCGGGGGGCTCGTGAAGTCGCCAGCTATTAAGTTGGCGTGTTCCGATCTCCAGCATACCGGAATCGGCGATCACCGGGTTAAAGATGAAGTCGCCAGATGTAAACTCAGGCGACCTAGTGATTGGAGATCGCCAGAGCAAGCACATCGCCAGAGATGAAGGTGGTGCAGATTATGAAGGCGGCCGGCGAGACCACAGGGAAGGTGTACGAAGGCACCCTAACTCGCCAATTCCAGTAGAGATCGCGCTCCCAAGTTAGCTATGCACTGGGCAGTACCATGCATAAGTAACTTAGCAAAATGAGAGTAGAAGCAGCGCCCAAGTCAAGGAGGCTCCAGATGATGGCACATGTACAGTTGGATGCGAGCCACGTGTCTAAGTCTGTAACTGCCAGGAGAGAGAAAGTGACCAGGTATATAAGAGTTCTCAACGAACTTTCGAGGTACGCACGTTCAGATTATACTCTTTACACTTGCGAGTTCTAGAGCACACTGTGAGAGAGAACATTGCACGGTTCCTTGAGATTTCTTGAGCGTTCTTGCTCTCAGTATTTGGTGGTTCGGTCACTGACTTGGGCGTTGGAGTGCGATCGGCCGCAGGGGCGCCGCTCTGTTCTTTTGCAGGTTCTTGAGGTGGATCTTGGAGAAGGACGGACGTTTGAAGCGGTGCGCAAGTCGATCCTTAGACGAGGCAAGCTCCTACGTTCTGGTCAACAGGCAGGATCACTATACATTTTTAATTTATTACTTTTTTATTTTTATTTTGTAAAAACTCATTTCTTTATTCATTAATTATATTTCTAACTATTTTAAACATTAAAAATACTTATTTTTTAATGAATTAAAAATTAAAATTATCAAAAAAAATTATTTATTTATTTATTTATTTTTGAAATGGTGCTAGATAGGGAAATAAAAAATAAAACGGTGCTAGATAGAGAAATAAAAACAAAAGGGTGCTAGATAGGGAAATAAAAACAAAAGGGTGCTAGTTAGAGAAATAAAAGTGTAAATGGTGCTAGGGAATTTACCCTTGAGAGTGAAATTTTGTACCAATTTTGTTAAAAGTTTCAACTTTTTCTTCAATATGACTTTTTGTATATATATATATACCCTTTTAATATATCTTTTATTTGTTGATAAAAAAATCATAGAGTTTCCAACTTAATAAGAAATATATACTACTATTAAAAAATTCCTTTCATCTATTTTTGTTTTTCACTTTGATTGATGGAAACACTTAATCAATCTTATGAGTTTCCACTTTTTCTAGTGGACCTGTGAACTTATATTGAGTTGAGATGGACAATCGTACCCTCACAATTTTCTAAATTTATTATTAAATATATTCATTTATTTATCTTTTGCACCTCTTAAATTTATTTATTCACTCCACTGTTAAATAACCTATCAATACATTAACATAAAGTATGGATATCCGTATTCCATATATTTTATAATACTAATATTTTATTAATTTTAAAACAAATTATTTCAATGTCCAGAATTTTGAACCTAAAATGCACCCTAAGCAGGTTTGTTATTCCGGTCAAAATATATTTAATAACACATTACATTAATTATGATAATTTTTGTTATAAAAGATGAATGTTTGGAGATACAATAAAACGTGGACAGTGAAAGATTTTCCTCTTAGGAAGGAAGATACGGAAAGCAACTGGTCTAAAAATTTAAATACATTCTCTCTACAATAAAATTATTAACTAGAAATTTTAATTATTATATTAATTAAATTAAATATTATTTTAAAGACTAAAAAATTTATTAATATCTAAATTAGTTTTTATTATTAATAAATAATTTTTAAATTGATATCTAACTAGATACTAAGATTTAGTTTCTAAAATAATATCTAATTTAATCAATATAACGATTATTTTTTTTTTATTAAAAAATTAATTTTTATTTAATAATTTTATAATAATGTGTGATAAAATGATTGAGAGATGCACTTTGTCATTCTTGCAAACAAAAGTCGAAGGTATAAATTACCATATACTTAATCGAAAATGGAAATCACAATACAAGATAAAAACAAAATTTAAAAGATAAAACACATAAGATTCACCTCCTTTAAATATAAGAAAATGATTTTTTTTTTAAATAAAATTTGGGTTTAGGAGTTATTTATACACAATATTTGATGTATTTTTGTTATTATTGTATTTATTTTAAATTTTATGTATATTTGAACTTCATATACTAGAATAAAAAACTTAGTGAGTATAAATTTTAATTTCATATTTGATGTATTTTATTATTATCGTGTTAAAACATCACACACTAATTTTCTACCGAACCTTTACATTAATTCTACATCTGATTCGACATTAGATGTAATTTTTTTTTAAGTAACTACATTGTTTGTTAGTTGCTTAAACAAGTTATGTAAAATGTATTTACTTTCTATAACGAACATATATTCAATGTACAACATAGTAGAAGGTCTATCTAGTAATAGTTATTCATATATAATAAAATGAAACTAACAAAATAATCAATATAATAACTAATTATTATATTTTACAATATTTAAAAAAAATACAGGGAAAAATAAGAAAAATTGGAGAGTTTTTTATTTATGAATAAAGTGGTCAAAAAGACAAGAAAAATATATATTATTATGAGTATTCTTTCTGGATGTTAATGTCTACCAATTGTTACTTGTAATAATAAAAAGATTATTTATAGGGATTAACATAGTTAAATATCAAATTATTATATTGTTGATAAACATTAAGTTTGAGATAATAAAATTCAAGATAACAATGATTAAATTTAAACTGAATGTTTTTAAAATAACTACATTTATAAAGAAGAATTCAATTACTATAAAAATGTGAGAAATTGACTTCATATTCTTTCTTGTAGTACTATTTGAATTAATTTATAAAATATCTCTTGTATTTTTATTTTGGACATTTGCATTGTATTTGGGCTTTTTTGTTTTGGGCTTCATGCCTCTGTTAAGTCCCTGTTATTTCTTCTACTTTATATACCCACTTGTATCCATTGTACCTTTTTCCATTGAATATACAATATTCATTTTCTTTCTCTTTGCAATTCTTATATGCTCCTTCATACTATTTCTCCCTCTCTCGTTACTGTTTTGGGGTTTCTCTGGTTTCTTGGCTCTTTCTTTTCAGCAGGCGGTGCATAGCTCTTCTTCCTCATTTTTACTTCTGCAGGATTGGTCAAGCAGCACCAAGGATACACATCAACTCTGTTATGGTATCAGAGCTCTGGTGCGCGCTCTGCTTTCTTTGTTTTTTTCATCTTTATGACTTTTTTTCTTGTGCTTACATTCTATTTCTTGTTTTTCTTTTAGTGAAATGGAGGAAGAACGCAAAACAAGATCAACTACGTCGGAAACCTCTACAAATAGTTACCTCTACCTTCATCCTGGTGAGAACCCAGCGGCTTCATTGGTCTCGCCAGTTCTCGACTCAACGAACTATCATTCCTGGAGTAGGTACATCATAATGACACTAAGTGCGAAGAACAAAGTGGAATTCGTCTTGGGTACTCATCCCTGTCCGCCAACGAGTGATCCTACATATTTGGTGTGGATAAGATGCAACAACATGGTTGTGTCATGGTTAGTACATTCAATATCTCTTCTGTTCCTACCGGTTGACCCGAAATGCCTTCGTGCACCTACGTCATTCCTACGTCCAGAATCCTTGCGTTTGCACGTGCCTTTCCTGTGATGAACACTTGAAAACACAAAGAAAAAGGGCGCCCTAGAGGCCGTTTGCACTCCAACGCTCAAGTCTGTACTAGGGCTAAGAAACACCAAAACTGTATAATGGTCATTGTGTGTGTGTGTTAAGCGGCGTAAGGGAATAGCCCCCCCGCCAAGTTTGTTACCTTACTATTTATAGACTGAAACTAGGGTTTCCTCTTTAACCAAAATGGGCTTTTCTGATGGGGTGGGCCCAACACTGTTGTTACCTTACTCTCAAGATAACCTAACGCGTGGGGTCCCTAACTGGAGTGCAACCTCTGACGGGGTGACCACCTGGGTGCCTCCTCGTGCACCTAATCTCTGGGATCACCCGCTTCTGGGAGTGTCCTAGCTGTTCACGTGCCATGCATGCAACTCACCCCTGGAATGTGACCCTCGCAGGTCATATCTTTCCAGTGGCTTTACACTTTGTGTTACGCCTGAACGCGTCATCCACTCTACACACATAGGCCCTTGTGATATAGACTTCTCCCTTATTGATAACTGGCGTGTGATCTGGGATCCACCTCTTGTGGCCCAGATCTACTGTTTGGGTTCCCGATGTCCGATCTCTCCACATTGTCTAGTGGCACGTCGGTACATCCTGATGACCGATGTCTGTCCACTCTTTGGCTCCTTGGCGCACGTGCTTTGCGAGATACTAGCTCACGCCGCTTGTGGGACCCGCTTACGTGGCACCAACATTACCAGTGGTCAACAACGCCCAAGGACTGGTCGGTACATCTTCCAATTAGACAAAGTGTAATCTGGATGGATGTAGTAGTTGATGTTTGGAACAATTTAAAAACAAGATATTCCCAAGGTGATCTTTCTAGGATTTCTGATTTGCAATTAGTGGCATCTTCTTTGAGTCAGAATGATTTGTCAGTAACTGACTATTTTACAAAACTCATTATTATTTGGGATGAGCTTGATAATTTTCGACCTAACCTTATCTATGTTTGTTAACATAAGTGTTTGTATTCTGTAGCTTCTGTTATTAGTAAAAGGAAATGTGAGGACCAGGCAATGCAGTTCATACGAGGGTTTCACGATCAATTCAACAACATTTGGTCCCACGTGCTCCTTATGGAACCGGTTCCACCTATTTCGAAAATCTTTTCTCTTGTGGCTCAGCACGAACGTCAATTGGCAAGTAATTTTTTTATTACGAATATTAATCATGCTAGTTCTAATCGTAATTCTGCTATTACATGCTCTTTCTGTGGTAAATTGGGTCAAACCGAGAACGTTTGTTTCAGAAAAGTGGGTTTGCCAAATCTAGAAAATAAGAATTTTAGATTCAGCAGCAATAGAAAACTTTGTACTCATTGTGGTAAGAGTGGCCACACCATAGATACCTGTTACAAGAGGCATATGGTTTCCCTCATGGTTATAATCCGCCTAACAGTAAGACTACCCCTTTACTTAATGTTGTTTTAACTGATGATGTTTCTTTTGAGAATTGTCAACAAGAACAAGGAAATGTAGACATGCGCTATGCCTTCACAGCTCAACAATGTCAAGTTCTATCTGCTTTGATCACGCAAAACTCAAAAAATAATGTTGCGAATTAGCCTCCGGTGCAACTAAATCAAGTGGGCTCTTTCACTATTGATGCAAATCACAAGGATTCTTCAACTGGTAACACTACTTTTTTGAATCTTTATACTACTATTAAAGGCTCTTGGATCCTAGATTCAGGAGCAATTGATTTTACATCATATAAAAGTATCAAACTAGTTCTTATTAGTCTGCTGAATGATCACCGTTTTTACACTAGTTATTCTGGAACTGTTGGTTTTAGAAATAAATTTTACCTAACAAATGTCTTATATGTGCCTGAATTTACTTTCAATCTGGTTTCTGCCTCTAAACTTGCTTCAAATTTGAACTGTCACTTGATATTCTCATCTAAGTATTGTGTGATAAGGGACAATCTAACGAAAGAGAAGATTGCTACAGTTAAGGCCAAATATGGCTTGTATGTTTTTCATGCTTATGTTTTTCAAAAACATGTCACAAACAAATTTGTTCCTTCTTTTCATTGTGTTTCGGAGGATACTAATGTGTGGCACAATAGACTGGGACATATATTTGATGAAAGATTGCATGTATTGAGATCTTGATACTTGTACCGACCAGTGCTCGGGCGTAGTTGACCGCTAGTGGATGTGGGGCCATGTAAGCTGGGTGCCTCGAGCAGCAGGGGCCAGTGTCTCATAGACAGTACGCCCAAGGGATCGACGGGTGGTCAGACCTCGGACCTCGGCAAATTAAACAGCAGAGCTGGGCCACGAGAGTTGGATCCCAGACCACTCACCAGTTATTAGTTAGGGAGAAGCCTAGGTCACGAGGGTCCATGCGTGTGGTGTGGATGACGCGTTCAAGCGTAATACAAGTAAAGAGCCCCTGGAAGAGATACGACCTGTGAGGGTCATGTTCCAGGGGTGAGCTGCATGCATGGCACGTGAACAACTAGGACGTTCCCAGGACAGGTGACCCCAGAGATCAGGTGCACGAGGTGGCATCCAGGTGGACATCCCATCAGAGGTTGCACTCCAGTTAGGAAGCCCTACGCGCTAGGTTGCCCTAAGAATGGGTAATAGCGGCGCAAGGGCCCACACTTAAAAAGCCTATTTTGGGTAGCGGAAACAATGGAAACCCTAGGCTATATAAAGGGAAGGAACAAACCTAGTAAGGTACGCTATTCATTTTGCGCCGCTTAACACACAAAGTTTTATGGTTATCAGTTTTGGTGTTTCCTAGCCCTAAGATTGACTTGAGCGTTGGAGTGCAAACGACCTCGAGGGTGCCCTTTGTCCTTGTGTTTTCAGGTGTTTAATCGGAAGGAAAGCACAAGGAAACGTAGGGATTCTGGACGTGAGATTGTCGTAGGCGCACGCAGACGTTTTCGGTCAACCAGCAGGAACAATACTCTTTTATTTCCGTTCAAAAACCATATCTGTGTGATACTTGCCATATAGCACAATAAGGAAAACTTCCTTTCGCTTTAAGTGATTCCACTACTTCTAAAATCTTTGAGATTTTGCATATGGATATTTGGGGGTCCTTGCTCTATTATTTCTATGGATGGTTTTTAATATTTTCTAACTATTGTGGATGATGATTATTCTCGTTATACTTGGGTCATTCCTATATGCATAAAATCTGAAGTGAGAACTCATATAGTTAGTTTTTTTTTTTTTTTTTTTTTTTTTTTTTTTATCTTATGTTGAGAATCATTTTCAAACCATTGTCAAAATTATATGTTCTGATAACGGAGCTGAATTTGCAATGACAATTTTTTTTTCTTCCAAAGGAATTATTCATAAAAAAACTTGCATAGAAACACCAGAACAAAATGGTATTGTACAACGCAAACATTAACATATTCTTAATGTAACTCGTGCTTTGCTTTTCCAATCTAACTTACCCCCTATTTTTTGGCATTTTGCTGTTTTACATGCTATTCATCTTATCAATTGTATCACAACTCCTTTGTTACACAACATGACTCCTTATGAAAAGTTACATGGTTCTCTATATGATATCTCTTCATTGCGTGTTTTTTGTTGTCTTTGCTACTCCAACACCATTACTTCTCCTAGAAAGAAACTAGATGATCGGTTTGTAT
This sequence comes from Phaseolus vulgaris, assembly GCF_051622355.1. Classification (NCBI taxonomy): domain Eukaryota; kingdom Viridiplantae; phylum Streptophyta; class Magnoliopsida; order Fabales; family Fabaceae; genus Phaseolus; species Phaseolus vulgaris. Next base: position 23,567,956 of record NC_143507.1, read on the forward strand.
CTAATATTTTCTTAGGCTTTCAACCTCATACTAAAGGTTACCCTTTTCTTAATCTTCGAAATCATAAAATTGAGGTCTAAAGACATACCGTTTTTTATGAAAATCACTTTCCTTATAAATTAAAAGATGATAACAATGAGAGTCCCAACAATTTATCTTTGCCTATTACCCAATCTTATAATTCCAACTATGATTTTTTCTTTGATAATCATAATACTGCCACTGAGACATGATTCCCACTTAAAATACGGATCATAACTCGCCAATGAGGTCCATCTGGGTCAGGAGAGCTCCAGCCTACCTTGAAGACTTTCATACCGAGTTGCCATATGCACATACCGTAAGTTCTAAGTACCCAATTAATAATTTTGTGTCATACCATGCTTTATCTTCTGATTTTAAACATACTATTGCTTCTTTTTCTTCTTCCATTGAACCCCACAATTATGAGGATGCTTCCAAACATGACTGTTGGAAAAAGGCAATAGAAGATGAACTTGCTGCTCTGTCTGCCAACAACGCATGGACACTTATGCCTCTTTCCTTGGGAAAGAAAGCCATTGGATGTTGTTGGGTACAAAATAAAACACAAATTAGACGACACAATTGATCGATACAAAGCACGCCTCGTCGTAAAATGCTGCACACAACTTCAAGGCCTTGACTTTCTCGACACCTTCACTCCTGTTGCGAAGCTGACCACCTTGCGCCTTCTTCTTGCCTTAACTGCATAAAAAATCTGGTATCTCAAACAACTGGACATTAATAACGCCTTCCTACATGGAGACCTTCTTGAAGAAGTCTACATGAAGCCACCGCCTGGAGTTGTCGTCCCTAATTCACACATTGTCTGCAAACTACAACGCTCCCTCTATGGTCTACGACAGGCTGGCCGATAATGGTACGCCAAACTATCCAAGTTTTTACATAATAATGGTTATGTTTTGTTTGTTGCTGATCATTCGTTATTTTTAAAAACACATGACACTCACATCATTTCTTTTCTTGTGCATGTTGACGACATCATTCTCACTGGAAATAATATTGAGGAAATCACTCACATCACCACACTGTTGCATCATTACTTTAAAATAAAAAAATTGGGTGATCTTACTTTCTTTCTGTGATTAAAAGTAGCCTGAAACAACCATGGAATTAAACTCTCACAACGAAAGTATACCATGGATTTGCTACATGAGACAGGGATGCTTGAATGTGCTTTTGTCCCAATGCCTATGGTCGATTCTACACATTTTTCAAGTAATCAAGGTGTTCCACTAGCTAATGCAGAGTCCTCCTCATACCGCCGACTGATAAGAAGACTCATCTATTTGACAAACACCAAACCAAACATTGCCTTCAGTGTGAACAAGCTCAGTTAATTTGTCTTAGCACCCACAACAACTCACCACCTAGCTGCCTTTCGTATTTTTCGTCTCAAGAATGCACCTGATCATGGTATATTTCTATCAGCAACAAGCACTCCTCAACACAAGGCATACACTGATTCAAATTGGGCCACTTGTTCCGAGACAAGAAAATCTATCACTGGCTTCTCTCTCTATCTTGGTGAGTCTCGCATTTCCGGAAATCCAAGAAGCAACAAACGATCTCAAGAAGCTCTTCAAAAGCTGAGTATAGAGCATTAACCACCACAACATGTGAGATTCAATGGCTAACCTATATATTACAAGACCTACATATTCATTCCATCCAACCTGCCATCATCTACTGTGAGAACCAGTCCGCAATACAAATTGCATCCAATCAAGTCTTCCACGAACGCACGAAACACATAGAGATCGACTGCCACCTTGTTCGGGAAAAAGTCAATGCTGGACTAATAAAACTACTCCCTATCTCTTCCTCCATGCAAACTGCCGACATATTCACCAAGCCTCTACCTCCATCTATCTTTAAAGTTCTACAATCCAAGATGGGAATGAAGAACTTTTATTCCCAGGTTGAGGGGGGGGGGGGGTGATAAAATATCTCTTGTATTTTTATTTTTGGACCTCTGCACTGTATTTGGGCTTCATGCCTTTGTTAAGCCCCTGTTATTTCTTCTACTTTATATACCCGTTTGTATCCATTGTACATTTTTTCCACTAAATATACACTATTCATTTTCTTTCTCCTTGCAATTCTTATACGCTCCTTCATACTCTTTCTCCATCTCTCTTTACTGTTTTGGGGTTTCTCTGGTTTCTTGGCTCTTTCTTTTCATCAGGCGGTGCATATCTCTTCTTCCTCATTTTTTCTTCCGCAGGATTGATCAAGCAGCACCAAGGATACACACCAACTCTGTTATTAATTGAGAGTTGTTTACTCCTAATCTTTAGGTAGTAAAATTGTTCATTGAACCTTAAATCTCTAAAAATTATTAAAAAATAAAATTGAGGTGGAACATGTAATGAACATTGAGTAGTATAGTAATGTGGAGAGACCTACTTATATGATCAATGAGATAAAAGATAAATGTACAAACATAAAAGAATTTATGGTGTTAGAGAACTACTTATCTTAAACAATCTTCTATTCTTTTGAAAGACTTTGTTACTTCTGTTATTCGTGTGATAAGTTCATCATTTTAGTCAAAATTCTTTTGTACATCCTATTCTATAGAACATTACATGAATTATGATAATTTTATCATGCAAAAACTTATATTTTTTTTAACATTATTAACATGGTGTGCAAATATGTTGAATATGATATGAAAATGATGAATTCTATAGAGAGATGATGCATAAATATTTACAAGCCCAAACAATTAAAATAGATAATGAATACTTGCTTATTGTAAAGAAAGTTATTAAAAAGCTAATGTGTATATAAGATTAAATATAATCCTAATAAATTAGAGTGGTACAAGAAAAACTTGTTCATTCTTAGAAACAAACAAGTCGAATATATTATTGTGAGACATTTACCACAAATGCAATGTTAACTTTTGCTAACTTAAAGGTGGAGATGAATTAAAGCATATATGTAATTTGTCATTAAAAATGATTGTAATTCACTTTTTTTTTTTAGCATAGGTACTCAGATTTTGTAATAAGTGTATTTGTTTATGTATGTGCTCATAAAAAATGTTTATAAAGGATGATCTTCATTTTCTCTTTAAAATGTTTTATTTGTGAACTTCTTGATATGTGATTGATAAGTGTCTAATTTCAGTAATATTTCATATTAAAATATAGGCACTTATGAGGATTTATTGCTAATTTACATATAAAATAATCCCTAATTTATGAATTTATACCTTTTTACATTTTTATGATCTTTATTTGAATAAGAGTATTTTATTCCCAAATTTGGTGTTAATTGCAGATTTCTGAGGAAGATTGGAGATTTGGATTAAAGATGAATGATTTGAGCCAAAAAGATAAAGATAGAAGGTCCCAGAATGAAAGAAAAAAAGAAAGAAAGAAAGATTGGGCCTTTTTATGTTTTATCATTTAGCCCATTAGCGCGACACAATAAACAACCTAACCCTAGAAAACTAGGATAAATAGAGGGCTAGAGGCTCAACCTTAGTGTGTCAGATTGAGAGGAAAACACCACAGAGTGAATTGTAACCCAATTGGGAGAATGGAAGGTGATAGAAGTATGCGTGGCTAATTCTACCCTTTGGGATTGGGAGTAATCTGCTCAAACTCTTATGCATTGAGGTGATATTTGATATATTAATATTCAGTTCTTGATTGATTATTGGTATTGTTGTTTTACTTTTAATTCTCCGTGACAAATTGAGAATCTTAAATCTGACTGGGAGGTATTTTTAGGGTTCGGACCTAAACAACAATACTTAACATATTTGAGTGCTAGGAATAGACTTGAAATGTTAATTGCTATTAAACGTCTGAGCTTCGTTCTAAGTTGTTCTTATAAGTATGCGAGGGATCGATAGTTAGGGAACATTCTTAAGGATTTTATATGCGAGGAATCGATATAAATGATTTTTATACGGGCATCAATTTCAATTAAAGAACTTAATATTAACATGCTAATCAAAATACATGAGAGTGAGAGAGATGAAACTTAATCCCAATTTTTCCAATTGAAGCAACTAATTCTTTGTTTGTTTTCTTATTGATCAGTGCCAACATAATCACTTCACACTCTTTTTTATTGTTCTGTTGTTATATTTAGCGAATATTGTATTCGATGATTCACTGTTCTTTGTGGGATCGATATCCGTCCTTAGGGACAATTATTACTTCTGACAAACGCGGTGCACTTGCCGTAAAAAGTCATCAAGTTTTTGGCGCTGTTGCCGGGGACAGGTTTGATTTGTTGAGTATAATTTCCTAAATATTGTGAATATACTAACTATTTTTTTTTATGTGAATAATTTTTTTTTAGTTTTTATTTTTTTTAATTTGAATATTTTTGTAAATATTTTGTTTTTCTTTTTAGATGTGAATAATTTTGTTTTTTTTGTTTTCTAGATTTTTTTATTATTTTGTAAAGATTGTTTTTTTCTCTAATTTTGAATACGTACAAAGTTTTTTTTTTAGATGTGAATATGTTTATTTTTATTTTTGTAAAACTGTTTTTTATGTTAATTTTTTTTAAGTTTTTTTTTATTTGTTTACTTTATTTCTTTTATTTTGATTTTGTTTTGTTATATATATATATATATATATTTTTTTTTTTTTACTTCTTTTGTTTTTATATTATTGTTTACGTAGTTTTTTTTTACTGTAATTATTTTATTTTGTTTTGATTTTGTTTTGTTATATTTTATTTTATTCTTTACTTTTTTTTGTTTTTATATTGTTTACGTAGTTTTTTTTTACTGTAATTATTTTATTTTATTTTTGTATTTATTATATTTTTATTTTATTTTGATTTGGATTTTGTTTGATCATATTTTATTTTTACTTTTAGCTTAAGTTGTTTATTTAGAGTTTACGTAGTTCTTATTTATTTATTATTTATTACTATTAGTTTCTGTTTTATTTTTGTTTCATTTTTTTTAATAGTTATTTATTTTATTTTATTTTATTTTTATTTTTATTTTTAGTTTGATTATTTTCTTTGATTTCATTCTTAGTTTTTATTTTACGCAAGTTGTTTTTTTTAATCTATATATTCTGTTTTAGTTTTCTTAGTTAGTTATTTAATTTCGTTTATTTTGTATATTTTTAGTTTTTATATATTATTCTTGTTTTTATTTATTTTATTTTTCTTTTTGTTAAAAATTATAGTTTTATTATTTTATTTATTTTTTAGTTTTTATTTAAGTAAGTTTTTGTTTTTCTTGTTTTGTTTTTCATTTACTATTTATTTCTCTTTCTCTTGTTATTTTAAATTTTCTGTTTTCTTTATTTCATTTTTTTAAAAAAAAAAAAGACTATTTACTTGTTATACTAATCTTTGCTTGAGTTGTCTTATGATATTAAGAAAACAAGTTTTTATACAATTGAGAAGACAACGCAGAAGAATAGAAGTTAAAAATAAAGAAAAAAGAAGCAAGGAGAGAAGTTAGAAAAGACTGAGAGATGATGATGACGGTACCTATCACCAGTTGAGGGAGAACATATGGTTTTAATAATGAAGTGGCTAGGAAATTCTGTCTAGCCAATCACTTCTATCAAATAAGACCAACTGGTAAACCATGGAGAATTTCAAGGGAAACCCAACCTATGTTATGTATTTTGACCTGGGGACAGGTTTTATTATTTAGGGGGCAGATCCAGCAAATGAAGCAAAGACTGTAGATAAAGATCTTAACAAAAAGCTGGATGATTTCTTAAGAAGAGAGGATTGAGCAAAAATATGGTTTTATCTTTCTAATTCTCTTTTCTTTTCAGTTATTTGAATTTTGTCTTATTTTATCTATTTTATTTTTCGGTTATTTTGTTTTCTGTTTATTTTCTTATTTGTTTAGTTTGTTTATATTGCTTATTTTGAATAAATTTCATGTTTTGTTAGTTTGTTCGTTTTAAGTCTTGAATTATCTTTCTTGAATAAATTTCAGTTTTAATTTGTTTATTTTTTTTTCAAATAAAAAAGAACTAGAATATTAATTTTGAATTTTGGAAAAAAGAATTCTTTAAATATTAAATAGTGAGATGAATTAGACACAGGTTAGAAAAGAAAATATGATTGAATCCATATTCAAATGTAGTTAAAATTATGATACATGAAAATTTAACAGGATAATTGATTAGGAGAGATAATGACAAGACAAAAAGGAATGAGACCAATTAAACCAAGTGAGTGTGTGAACCTTAAACAGTTTTGAGAGTTTTACTGATGAATTGACAGTTGTGGTTGCTTAATTTTTATTTTTGTTGCATCATAAAAGAGCATGAAGATGATTGAGGCATTTGTTTGTGTTAATTAGGAGCCAGAGCCAAAAAGCCAACCTTTATATTAGAATTCCATTTTTTTTTATCCCCTTTGGGCCAAGAATTTTTTTGTTAATATTGCACCTTAACCTTTATTGATATAATTTCCTACCCTTTAGCATGTTTAAGGAAGGAGAACATAAATGCAATACATATAGAAAAGGGAATGGTTGGTTCTGATTGTGAAAGTCAAAAAGTTGAAAATAGGAAGAATCTTTTCCTATTATTATTGAAAAGAAAAAAAAAGGAACAGAAGAATAAAAATAAATAGAAAAGAAAGATAGAAAAATTTCATGAAAATCATGAAAAGTCAAAAAGAAAATGAGGGAAAATGTGACATCGAAAGAAAGTGGTAATTAGATAACATATATGTTCTCTATAATTGAATTGTAGATATGTTCTTCTTCTTTAATATGTGCATTTTGTTATCTAAGAAAAACCAATATTTTTTGGAAGCCCAACCTCATTACAACCCTGGAAAAGACCTCAAGATTCATGTTTCTAATATGTTTGTGATTTGAAGATGAAATGAAAAGCAACTGTGATTTGTTATGATTCAGTGAAAATATAGAGAAACACTTACCCGTGAGCATATGAGAAGATATTCCTTGATGAATTGTCATTTATTTGTTTTGATTTGATCCTGGAAATTGATTGTGTCTATAATTTTCTATATTTGAATTTGGAAGCATCATAAGTTTCTAATTTGATCTGTTGTTTAGTGAATTAAGCTGTTTGATATTTAAATTCAAATATATTCATTTACTTTGCTTGAGGACAAGCAAGATTCTAAGTTGGGGAGAGTGATAAGTGTCTAATTTCAGTAATATTTCATATTAAAATATAGGCACTTATGAGGATTTATTGCTAATTTACATATAAAATAATCCCTAATTTATGAATTTATACCTTTTTACATTTTTTATGATCTTTATTTGAATAAGAGTATTTTATTCCCAAATTTGGTGTTAATTGCAGATTTCTGAGGAAGATTGGAGATTTGGATTAAAGATGAATGATTTGAGCCAAAAAGATAAAGATAGAAGGTCCCAGAATGAAAGAAAAAAAGAAAGAAAGAAAGATTGGGCCTTTTTATGTTTTATCATTTAGCCCATTAGCGCGACACAATAAACAACCTAACCCTAGAAAACTAGGATAAATAGAGGGTTAGAGGCTCAACCTTAGTGTGTCAGATTGAGAGGAAAACACCATAGAGTGAATTGTAACCCAATTGGGAGAATGGAAGGTGATAGAAGTATGCGTGGCTAATTCTACCCTTTGAGATTGGGAGTAATCTGCTCAAACTCTTATGTATTGAGGTGATATTTGATATATTAATATTCAGTTCTTGATTGATTATTGGTATTGTTGTTTTACTTTTAATTCTCCGTGACAAATTGAGAATCTTAAATCTGACTGGGAGGTATTTTTAGGGTTCGGACCTAAACAACAATACTTAACATATTTGAGTGCTAGGAATAGACTTGAAATGTTAATTGCTATTAAACGTCTGAGCTTCGTTCTAAGTTGTTCTTATAAGTATGCGAGGGATCGATAGTTAGGGAACATTCTTAAGGATTTTATATGCGAGGAATCGATATAAATGATTTTTATACGGGCATCAATTTCAATTAAAGAACTTAATATTAACATGCTAATCAAAATACATGAGAGTGAGAGAGATGAAACTTAATCCCAATTTTTCCAATTGAAGCAACTAATTCTTTGTTTGTTTTCTTATTGATCAGTGCCAACATAATCACTTCACACTCTTTTTTATTGTTCTGTTGTTATATTTAGCGAATATTGTACTCGATGATTCACTGTTCTTTGTGGGATCGATATCCGTCCTTAGGGACAATTATTACTTCTGACAAATGCGGTGTACTTGCCGTAAAAAGTCACCAGTGATACCTAACAAACTGAATTGAGTTTTCAAACTACGAAAGACATTGTATGGTGTGAAGCAATCTCCAACGTAGCAATACAAAGATTTGACCGATTCATCGTTTTTCATGTGTACAATAAAAGTCCATATGATGTATGTGTTTATCAGAAGAAGGTGGAGGATAATTCAATCTTTACCTTTTAGTATGTGTAGATTATATGCTTACAACATTAATATATAAGGTGAAGAAAAAAAAATGAAGTCACTCTTAAGCAGCAAACTTGAGATGAAAGATTTGGAAACTGGTGGTAGAATTTTAGGCATGAATTATGTAAGATTGTCTTAGAAGAAGCTCTTTTTAGGTTAACAAGAGTACATTCAAAAAGTCTTAGGGACCGTTTTGAAATGAGTGGTGCCAAGGCTAATTTATTGACGTAGTCTATTCATCTATTTATAACCATTAGTACTTGTTCAAAATCTGAAAAAAAATACATGAATTATGTTTCTTATGCTAATACAATGTGGATTCTAATATATTTGATAATGTGTACTAGACCTTCTCCAATTATTTATTTGAATGAATAGGTGTACATGTTCTAGAAATAAGCATTAACTAGTGCTAAAGCGTTTACTTAACTATAAAAATACATTTGATGGGGATCATGTATATAAAGAAACCACTCAATGTACTCGTAATTAAATTTTAAGACACTATATAGGTTAATAATAATAATAATCACAACTTTCACTGAAAATTTAATCATATAAATTAAAAATATATATAAATTCAACAAAAACAATAAAATTTATAATATTATTACTTTTGAAAAATTATGGACATCAAGTTATTATATATAAATTTTCATATTGGTTGAACTATACATGACAAAACCAAATTAATTATTAAAGAGCTAGTTTTAACTTTAAATTTAGCTTAATTGATATATGAATTAGGTAATAATTTCACGATTAAATTAACCAATCGAGCCTCAAAGATGTTTCAAATTAATTTATTGTTACTATTGCTTGTAAATAGAGGTGAAACAAGACAAAAAAAAACCACGCAAAATAGTAAAATAAGAAAAAAAGAGGTGAGAGATTTAACTTGTATGGTAAAAGAAAAAAAAGAGAGAGAGAGAATAAATTACGCATTACTATTTATACATAAGAAATGTGACCCAAAAGAAAAAAAAAATAGAGAGATTTGACTTTTGCTATGAAAAAGCAACAAAATTGAGAAAATACACTTTATCCTTTATACTTTAGCGCTTTGCATTACACATTTTTTCTTCTCTGTTAACACTTATTCCCTTATAGTTTGGACTAAATTCGAAACATTAACATCTATTTATTAAGAATAATATTGGCTAAATCATATATATATATATATATATGTATTTTTTTACTTACACTAATAATTTAGAGTAAAGTACACACATTAATAAGTTGTAGAAGTAATCCTTATCTCTCTCCTAATTGTTTTTTCCTTGGGTCTCGTCCATGTATGGAAGCTTGATGAATCAATTATAAGATAGAGGATGTTTCTTACTACATTTAAATTTTTGAAAAGACTGCTTTACCCTTCTTAAAAATATTTTTGAATTATTTTTTCAAAACTATTTTCAAAATATACTTTCCGAAATTCATTAAATATATTTCTGAAAAATGTTTTTAGGAACTTATGTGGGTTTTACACAACTGTTTAATTTTTATTATGAGTTTATTCTAAATATATAATGTAGGGCATTTTGTTGGTATTAAAGTTTGGTGGTATGTTTTTCGATCATTATGAGTTTGATTTGATATTATACTTTTGCATTTTTTTTTATGTAACGTCATATATCATAATTGAACTTTTTTTTATCAATTCGGCTTAGATTTCAAGATTTTTAATAATGTCTAAAATGTGAAATTTTATTAAAAGAAGTATAATTATATTGAAAGTTAAAATATGACTTTTGTTAATAGGATATCTTTCTGTATGTCTTAGGATGTTATAATAGATACATAATATATGCGTTTTTATAAGGTTAAATATCTCTTATATGAGGTCCTTTAATTTGTGTTCTTTAGGTCTTTGAGTCTCTCGTCCTCTTGGTTAATTGGTAAGGGTGTGGTACTTGCAAAAACACTTCGACGTTCAAGTCATATGTGATTATATTCAGATTTACAAGTTCAGGGTTTAAACATTCATTACCTTTTACTTTGAAAACTTTCACGTATTTATAGCTTTGCCATGAGCCCTTTCCTATCGACAAAGTTTATTTTAGGTCAATTTAGGTCCAACATTCGCCTAATTGCGCTCTTAGGGAGTAATCAAGTTTTAGTCATAAGTAAGCCCATTACATGCATAATTTACCAAATCGATAGGTTGGGTGGTTGTAATATTCTATGGTTTTAGCTAAGTTGTTGATCTGACTTGCTGAAAGACCGAATGATCATGCATCTTAGAAATAATGACCTACTTAGACTGTATGTTAAGGTGTGGATTCGACACTTCGATACTTGACAAGACACTATGTAAATAAATTTGTTTAGTATATAAGTTAAGACATCTCTAGTAACTTGTTTATATATATATATATATTAATAAAATAAGCGATTTTAATATGAATTTTAAGATAATAGAATAATCTTAGTAAGATGTTACTAATTAAAATTTGATGTAAATTTGAATAAATTTTGAACCACTGTATAAATAATCATTGTCATATTCTTTTTTATTACTGATAGTATAAGAAACACAACATTTGATAAACGTAAGAGACTATTTGGTAACAAATGAGAGTACAAGGATTTGACAAAGTTGAATGAGGATAATAAAGTCTCTATGGTGAAGCTATATTTAGTTACTTATTGTCCATGTTTTTTATGTTTCTTATTAGCTTATAATCTTTGTACTATTTTGGTCATTGTAATCCAATAGATACAACACATTGTGCTTCTTAATAATTAAAATCTTCTTTTTGGTGATAAAGATCTTTTCTGATCCACCATTGACCTCAAAGACAATGATAGTGGTGATAGTGTAACAACGATGGAAATTTATAAAAGAATAAGTATTTTATTTTATTTATTTAAAGAAATCAGTCCCTTTTAAATAGATAAAATTCAATAAACATGACGAGAAACTTGAATGTTCTCAAATTAATTTTTCAATAAAATGGAGAAACACGAGAGAATACATTACAAATTCATAAAAAACATATTTTAATAAGTTTTTTATTTTTAATTTCTTAAACATGGTTCTTAAAATAATGATAATCAAGAAATAATATAATTCAATAAATCAAGATATGTGTCATTTACATAAAAGAGAAGACTATATAAAATAACAAACTAACAAATTGAAAAAAAGAGAACAAAATATTGATTATTCACAATTTGTTGATGAAACCATTGAAGACAATAATATGAATGACCTTTGTGAATATGTTAGCTATTTGATGCTCACTGTTGACATGAAAGATTTTTCTTTGAATAATAAAACTGTTAGAATGTGAGGGGGGAGAATGAACAAGATTTTCGCAAAGATTGGAAGTAAAGTGAAAAGTTTTGAAAAATAATAAAATGCAGTGTAGAAGAGTAGGGAAAGAGAGATTCACACATAGAGATTTATACTGGTTCACTCTTAACCAAGAGCTACATCCAATCCTTAGCTAACCCCTGCGAATTCACTGTGCAATCAAAACTAGATTACAAAATACACACCAAGAATGTTCATCTTGAACCCCCTCAAGAACACACAACACTTTTTGGCAACACCACAGTTTCCATAAACATTTTCTAAAACTGACTTACACATAATTACAGTATTCAAAGAAGGAAATAGAATACACCTGGGCTTTACAAAGCAGTAGTACAAATGAACGGAAAACCCAGTTCCTACTTCACACACAGGTGATGATCCAAAGCTCTTAATCTTCTCTTGAAAATATTTTTAATAAAATCTCTTTCTTATTCTTTTCAAATGATCACAAAACAGTCTTTATATAGACTCAAAGAAGTGGTTAAAATTGTTTAATCATTAATCAAAAGTAGTTAGAAACATTTAAAAACAGTTTGAAATTCATAACAAAATTCTGTTAAACAAACAACTGATTAATTTGAAAAATGGCTTATTGATTTATTTTTCTTGTAAGGATTTCACATATTGAAATAACCGACTATTTATGCCTTACAAAAAAGACAAAAGAAAGCAAAGTTTTTTCAAAACCTTTGAAAAAACTAATTGCCAATCAACTAGTTGTTTCGACAAATCAACTAGATAAAAAACTTGTTGTAGTCATAAGACCTTGAACAACAACTTTTTCAATTTATTAAAAGCTTGAAACAACTGACTAAATTTTCATAGCTTTATAGAAAACACTTCTTTCAAAAGAGATAAAGGATTAAGTGAGCCTAGATCAATACTAGATGTGAATTGACAATACAAAATCTACTAAACAACACATACAAACACTGCAACAAGTTCTTCATTGAAACATCATTTTTTTAAGTAATTGTTACAACAACCACTTCATTGGCCTTTGTCAATTTATCTTTCAAAGTTTTAAAAGATTTTTCTTGTTTTTGGCCCAATTTAAATACCACATCCTTCTTTACTATGACATTGAGAGGTGCGACAATGGTACTAAAGTTTTTCACAAACCTCTTATAAAAACTAGCAAGGCCATGAAAGCTCCGTACCCCACCAACATTGGTGGGTGTAGGCCAATGTCGAATTATTGCAACCTTTTCTTCATCCACATGCACCCCTTTAGAACTCACAACAAACCCTAGGAAGTCTGTGTTGTCTATAGCAAACACACATGTTTCCGGATTAGCATACAATTTTTCTTTCCTAAGGGATGCTAACACTTGCCTAACATGCTCCTAATGGTCCTCTAAAGTCAAGTTATAGATAAGGATATCATCAAAATATACCACTTCAAACTTGCTAATGAAGGTCTTAAGACATGGTGCATAAGTCGCATGAAGGTGCTTGGAGCATTGTAAAGCCAAAGGGCATGACTAACCACTCATATAAACCAAATTTGGCTTTAAAGGCAGTTTTCCATTCATCTCCTAGTTAACCCGAATTTGGTTATAACCACTCTTAAGATCAATTTTTGGTAAATATTTAAGACCCATGTAACTCATCCAACAAGTCATCTAACCTAGGAATGGGATGCCTATACTTAATGGTGATATTGTTTATGGTGTGAAAATTCGTACACATCCTCCAACTTTCATCCTTTTTAGGGACAAGAATCACAGGCATAGCACAAAGACTCATGCTATCTTGGACCCAACCCTTAGCTATTAATGCCTCCACTTGTTGTTGAATTTCTTTGGTCTCAGTTGGATTTGTCCTATATGATGGTCTATTTGGTAAAGAAGCCTCGGGTATGAAGTCTATTTTGTGTTCAATTCCCCTTAGAGGAGGTAATCCTTTAGGGGGATCTTGAAACACATCTTCAAACTCTTTTACCAAAGGGTCCAAGCACATAAGACTATCTACCGCCGACTCACCCTTAAGGTTTTTTCTTTGGATATGCTATGAAGATAGCCCTTTGAGAAAGCATTACCTTTTTAACCTCTTTTGATGAAATGAGAAGGCTTCTCTTAGAACTTTTTTTTTCTTTTTCATGTTCTCTCTTTTCTTTCATTTTGATTTGGTCCTCATGGACCTCTTATGGTGAGAGAGATTTTAGTGTGACCTTATGCCCATGGAAGGTAAAAGAGATTTGGTTGGTAAGGCCATCATGTAAAGTTTTCCTATCAAATTGTCATGGCCTACCTAAAAGAATGTGTGTGGCTTCCATAGGTACAACATCACACAAGACCTCATCCTTGTATTTACCAATTGAGAAGGCTATGAGGACTCGTTTTTTTACTATTATTTTTCCCTCTTCACTTAGCCATTGGAGTCTATAGGGCTTTGCATGAGAGATGGTGGGTAACCCAAGCTTGTCCACCACTCTTGTGCTTGCCACATTTGTGCAACTACCCCCATCCACAATTAAGGAACACAACTTGTCATTATTGAGGCACCTAGTGTGAAAAATGTTTTCTCTTTGATTTTCATCAAAAGGTTGTTGGACTTGGCCAAGCATGCACCTCACTACTAACAAGTCTCCCTCACATGGAATTTCATACTCTTCCTCACTTTGGTTCCTAGAAGAGGTAGAGGACCTAGACCTTTGAGAGATATGATCACTCATGATAACCCCCACTTTAACCATCATATTTCTCTTAGAAGGACAATTGGCTGCAATATGCCCAAAACCTAGTCACTTAAAACATTTTTTACTTGAGGTTTTGGTGGGTGACGTAGGTGTAGAAGTGGAGGGTTTAAAATTTCTAGGATTGTAAGTGGAATCTTTCACAAAATTTGAAGAAACTTTGTTTTTGTTTTTCCAAGATGATTTGTAGAAGCCATCATTATGAGTGGTTTTGAAATGATTCTTCTTTGAAAGTTGAGATTCAACCTTAATGGTTAGGTGAACCAATTTTTCCAATGAGGAATACTCATAAAGTTCTACCACATCTTGGATTTCTCTCCTTAATCCACTTACAAATTTAGCTATTTTAGACTCCCCACTTTCATGCATTTGAATTTTAGTTAAAGTAGTTTCAAGATCTTTAAAGTACACATCTACACTTCTAGGTCCTTGTTGAAGCTGTTGGAGCTTCAACAAGAGTTCCTTCCTATAATAAGAAGGAACAAACCGCGAGCGCATGCATAATTTTAAATCGTCCCAAGAGACCACGACTGACTTCTTGTTTAGCCCAATGTCCATTACAGTTTGATGCCACCACTACATGGCATAGTATAAGAATTCTAGGGAAGCTAACCTAAGTTTTTGGTCATCTTGGACCTCATACACATTGAAAAATTGTTCTACTTTAGCTTCCCATCCTAGATAGACATTGGGATCACTTTCCCCATTAAAACTTGGCAATTTAATAAAAGGGAAATAGGGCTTGGATGGTTGGTGGTGGTGGCTCCTTTCATCATAATGATGCATTATCCATCTTGGTTGTCATAATGGGTGTAACTCCTTGAAGTTCTCCTTGGCCCCACCTCCTTCCTCTTGGTTGTCTATCTTGTGCCATTTCAAGTCTTTGAAGTCTCTCTTCTAATTGTCGCATGTCTTCTTCTTTTTGAGCTAATGCTCTTTTGGTTTCCTTAAGATCACCCATAAGAAAGGCCTTTTGGGGTGATTGAGATTTGGATGATTCCCCAGAAGAAAGATTAGCCATAAAAATTGCACAAAGAGAACAAACAATTAGTGAAAGAAAAGTTAATAACTTTCTTCGCACTTGTGTCACTCTTTTGTGAAGTAAATAAGAGAATTGAACAAAACACTCAAAAAGAAATTTCTCTCAATAAAGGTCTATCTTGGTGTTGCAAGCTCTCAAATGAAAAAGGTCAAAACCCTTAACACTTTATCTCAAAAGAACCACAACAAAACTAAAGAATTTTAAAAGACAAGCAATAAAAGCTCAAAACAAATATGCTAAACACAATTGGAAAAAGAGATGATGACAAAACTTTTAAAGAAAGACAAGCAAGAAAAGCACACAAAAAGACTCTAAGACACTTACTAAACCTTTAACAATGAAGTTTTCTTTTCTTTAGAAATTGTCAAAGCAAAAGGATAAAAATTTCATAAGGTTGAAATCAATTTTCCAAATAAAATGAATCCACTATTTTTTGGAAATGTTGCTCTTAAAAAGATTGGAACAAACAATTTGCGAAACTTCTCTTCCTTTTTTTTATACTTTTTTTTTGGTTTATGGAAATAAGATGTCTATAATTTTTTGTCATGCATATTTTCATTTACCTCCATTATCACAAAAAGTTTGGGATTCAAATTAAATGAACACTTGAAAACTATGTTTGGAACTTAAATCCACTTCTACTCAAACAAATTCTAGTTACTTTTGTACCTTCACAATTAAAAGCAAGTAGAAGCAATTAAGGACTTCTAGAAACACTAAGAACATAAGGCTCAAACAAAAAAGAGGTAAGAACAAAAATTGGACACAAAATAACATTCAAAAACGAATTGAAAGCTATTGAATAAAGAGAATGCCGAATTGAAAATGCAAGAAAGTAAAGGCTGAATTTAAATTTTATTGAATGTAAAGGCAAGAATTTAAATGTGCAAGAAAAGTAAAGTGCCAAATCAACTCAAAGCAAATATGCTCAAAAAACCAAAGCTCTAATACCACATGATGTGAGTTGATTTTAGATTTATCCATTTTAGATATGAAATTTTGCTTAGGATTGAGAATTTTATCAATTATATGGTGAGAACCCAAAGAAGATCCCCAATGGACATGAACTTAACCAAGTGGTTAAGTAAGTGTGAAGGTTCACTACTAGAGGGCAGAGGAAAAATACAAGTATATGGTGATTGATGATGAAGGGAGAAAATTAAATGAACATGGAAGGAAACATAAAAGCATGATGGAAACCAAATTGACAATGGAGGAAAATAAGAACATAAGAACACAAAGACAAATGGAGTAATGGAAAAATGGAAGAGATAAAGGAAGGAAATGCTTATGTAGTGGAAGAGAGTTGGTCACGCCACTTGGAGTGTGGTTTTCCTCTAAGATAAGTGTTGATGACCGCCACTTGAGAGCTCTCCAATCACTCAAGATGAGACCTAATGCGAAGAGGAAACAAGCCTCACAAACACCTCATACAATTTGTGCAGAGTAACTTTTCTATTCAAATTCAACATGTGAAATACAAGGAGTATGGCACCCTATTTATAGGTGAGGGTGCCTTGGAAAACAAGAAACAAGGATAGGATGAGAAATACAAAAGAAAGGTGCAGCTAGGGTATTGATCAAGTCAATGTCGTCCCTATATGCCTATGCTTATAGAATCTATGTCAAAACAAGCTAAGGTGTTAAACACACTCCCCCCTATTATGCTAAAGGCACCCTATTCTACTGAAATTAAAAACAAAGATAGTAGTTGATGCTCAACTCCCAAAGCCTATGCTCAACTCCTCGTGATCCTCTGTGGAAGGCTAGGTGCTGAGGCATTGACTAGATGATCCTGACCTAGCCCTGTGTCTTAAGTCATGTTCCTAGTCATTTGTCTGTTAGGCTGGGCTTGGTCAGTGGCCACACTCTCTCCTATGTATTCTCATCATTTGTCTATTTTTTGATGTCTTATATCTTTTGAAGAAGCAAAATTCTTATTTGTCAACTATATTCATACAAATTATCATGTCCTCGTTGAGCAGTTGAATTCTATTTCCTTTTGTATTATATATATCTGAACTTGTCAATGTGTTTCTTTGACTTGAATAATTGAATGTTCATTTGGCACTAGTGCAAAAAGATTAAAAGAATACTCCTTATTAAGTGCGGGTTTGCGATTATACGCATTTGTAAAAACGCGGTGGCATTTTTGAAATTAATTTGATTTACAAATGCGGTTCTAGAGTAAAATCGCATTTGTAAATCAATGCCAATGATTTACAAATGTGGTTTTACTCTAGAACCGCATTTGTAAATGCTTTTTACCCTAAAAATTTGAAGCGCGCCACTCCAGTTTCAGACTTTCACTTTCTTCTCCGCTCTGGCCTTCGTTTCCACTGTTCTTGCGCTCGCGTCCTCTATGCATTTTCCTTCCTTTTCACCATTGTAAGTTTCGTTCATTCATTCATTTTCGTTTCTTACTTCGTTGGCATTGGCATTTTCGTTCCTTACTTCGTTGGCGCATTGGCATTTTAGGTTACTGTTCCATTGTATTTGCTGCTTCATATTTGGTCTTCGCTGGTCTGTCCCTGCTCCGCCACCGCCACCGCTTTCGCCGCCGCTGTTGTCGCGTGCCTCTGCCACTCCGATCACCAGCAACCTTGGTTCACGGAAAGGTTGGTGTTCTATTTAAATTTTTTTGAATTTTTATTTAATATTTTGAATTTATATTTTTGTGTATTATAATTTATATATTATTATATATAAATTTGTATTATATAATTTGTATTTTCTTAAATTTATATTATATATTTAGTTAGTTGTTAATTACGTTTTAATAAAAGTTTTATGTTATGTTAGTTGTTACTTTTAGAATAGAATTATCGTGTTTGGATTGAGTCTGGGGGTGTTCGACCCTCGGCAAATGTGTGAGATAGAATACTAATTATTAGAAAATCCTACCTATTCCAGAATATATAATGGATCGAGGTTGGATTAATGTTGTTCGTATAAGTGATGAGTACGAAAGGGGTGTAGAGGAATTTATACAGTTTGTGCAGCGTAACGCGATTATTAGTGGTCATGATGGAGCAAAGATCAGGTGTCCGTGCGTTAACTGTTTGAATGGAAGGATACTGGATGTGAATATCATGAGGGAACACCTGCTATGTGATGAGTTTCTTCGATCTTATACAACTTGGACATGGCATGGTGAATTATTAAATTTACCACGTGTTTCCGTAACTGAAGAATATGTGGGTTCTACCATGGATGAAGCAGTACACGATGATGGAGATGATGATCGATTGGAGGACATGATTTGCGATGTGGGAGCTGAGTGTTTTGCAAAAGCGCATGGATATGGAAGTATGTCAAGAGATGCAGAGACTCCTTTGTATCCTGGATCAACTAACTTCACACGGTTGTCGGCGGTGTTAAGATTGATGAATTTGAAGGCAATAAACGGATGGACTAATAAAAGCTTCACGGAATTGCTCCAGCTATTGAAGGATATGCTTCCAAAGGGAAATACTCTACCTAATCGTAATTACGAGGCCAAAAAGATTCTTTGTCCAATGGGTATGGAGTAAAAAAAGATACATGCATGTCCTAATGATTGTATATTATACCGGAAAGATTTTGAATTGTTCAAAAGTTGTCCGAGGTGTGGGTTATCACGTTATAAGTTGAAACAAAAAGATGATGATTCTATTGATGAGATGGAAAAGCATTGACCCCCAATGAAGGTTGTGTGGTATCTTCCCATCATTCCAAGGATGAAGCGTTTGTTTGCAAACCCAGACGATGCTAAGAATCTTAGATGGCATGTAGATGAGAGGAAATGCGATGGCATGTACCGACATCTAGTTGATTCTATTCAATGGAAGAAATTTGATGATGACTTTCCAGAGTTTGGTAAAGAATCAAGAAATATCCGACTTGGTTTAGTTACAGACGGAATGAATCCGTTTGGTAATATGAGTACAAATCACAGTTCATGGCCTGTATTACTAGTTATTTACAATTTACCTCCTGGATTGTGCATGAATCGAAAATACATGATGTTGTCTATGATGATATCCGGTCCGAAACAGCCAGGGAATGATATTGATGTTTATCTAAGTCCCCTAATTGAAGATTTGAAGTTAATGTGGGACCAGGGTGTTGAAGTATTTGACGGATTTGCTAATGAAACTTTCAAGCTTCATGCCATGTTATTTTGCACCATCAATGACTTTCCGGCATATGGTAACTTATCAGGTTATAGTGTTAAGGATCACAAAGCGTGTCCAATATGCGAAGAAGACACTGCTTCTCAACAATTGAAACATGGAAGGAAAACAGTATATCTTCGACATCGGAGGTTTTTTAGAAGTCATCATCCTTATCGGAGGTTGAAAAAAGCCTTTAATGGACACCAAGAGGGTAGTGGTCCACCAACTCCATTAACCGGTGTTGAGGTTTATGAAAAGGTAAATAACATAGACCACACCTTTGGTAAGTAAAAAAAAAAGTCATCTGTGACAAATATTTGGAAGAAGAAATCAATCTTCTTTGATCTTCCATACTGGTCGAGGTTAGAAGTCAGACATTGTATAGATGTAATGCATGTTGAGAAGAATGTGTGTGATAGCTTAATTGGTACACTTCTTAACATTAACAGGAAGACGAAGGATGGTCTAAATGCTCGTTTAGATTTGATTGAGATGAACATACGCGACGAGTTGGCACCCATAGAAATGGGTAAGCGTACATATTTGCCCCCAACCTGTTACACAATGTCAAAAGATGAAAAAATTAGTTTTTGTCAATGTCTAAAAGGTGTGAAAGTGCCACAAGGACATTCCTCAAATGTGAAGAGCCTAGTGTCAATGCAAGATTTGAAGTTAATTGGGTTGAAGTCTCATGATTGTCACATCTTGATGCAACAGTTGTTGCCGGTAGCTATCCGTGGGATCTTACCAAAAAATGTTAGACATACCATAACCCGTTTGTGCTCATTCTTCTCTTCCATCTGTTGTAAAGTCATTGATCCCTCAAAACTAGATGAACTTCAAAATG
Source organism: Phaseolus vulgaris (assembly GCF_051622355.1). Taxonomy (NCBI): domain Eukaryota; kingdom Viridiplantae; phylum Streptophyta; class Magnoliopsida; order Fabales; family Fabaceae; genus Phaseolus; species Phaseolus vulgaris. The sequence goes on from NC_143507.1 coordinate 23,588,479, forward strand.
AAATTGTTGTCATCTTGTGTGAATTGGAGATGTTTTTTCCTCCGTCTTTTTTTGACATCATGGTTCATCTAGTGGTGCATCTGGTAAGAGAGGTTAGATTGTGTGGACTAGTGTACTTAAGATTGATGTATCCTGTTGAGCGGTTTATGAAAATTTTGAAAGGTTATGTGAAAAATCATTATCGTCCAGAGGCTTCAATGATTGAAAGGTACATAGCTGAAGAAAGTATTGAATTTTGTTCAGAGTACATGACAAAAGCAAATCCAATAGGTGTTCCAGCTAATTCATGGCACCACAGGCGTTCTACACGTAAATGTTTACGTGGTGTGAATATTGTAAGCAAATCTCGATCAGAAGTCTTGCAAGCACATTTGTACATATTGAATAACACAGATAAAGCCATTGTGAAGGCAAATAACCCAAGACAAGCAGAGAAATGGGTCTTGATGGAACATAATAGAACTTTCATGCCTTGGTTTAAAGACGAGGTGTTCAAGGATTCAACGACATCAGAGACCTTGACCTGGTTGGCTGCTGGATTGAAGTTTGATGTCATCTCATGTACAGCGTACGAAGTGAATAATTGTATATTTTACACAAAGTCCATGGATGAAAAGAGTACAGTTCAAAATGCTGGTGTTACTCTTGAAGCCGAGTCAATGCAGTTTTCGACTTCGAAAGATACAAATCCAGTACTTGGATCAATGGCATACTATGGGTTTATAGAAGAGATATGGGAGATTGACTACACTAAGTTTTCCGTTCCAGTTTTCAAGTGTAAATGGGTTGACAATAAAAGTGGGGTTAAAATTGATGATTCAGGATTCACACTAGTGGACTTTCGAAAGATAGGGTATCGAGATGAACCATTTATAATGGTTCAACAAGCATCTCTAGTTTTCTACGTGAAAGATCCTACGTCAGAACATTGATATGTCGTTTTACACAGCAAAAAAAAAGGAGAGACCATAGATGATATTGAAAATGGTGACCCTTATTCATTCACACCAAAGATAATTAATAAAGATGATGATGTAGTTGATGATGTACATGCAACCCGTAAAGACCACAGTGAAGGAATTTACATATGAACTTTCAACCCCCATGCAACCTGTAAATAAGCATTTTAGATTTAGATTTTTATGTATTATTTTTATAAGATTTTAATTCGATGCAGATTAACTAATGTTTGTTACCTAATTTTTTTAACAGAGACATGGATGACGATCAAACCCCACTCAAACCTCGATCCGGACGAGGCAGCAGAGGACCTACTAGATTGAAGCGTCTCGCATTGAGACGTGCTGCTGGTGAGAAGACACATGTTGACATTGACGTCAACACTGGAGTGGCTTTTGGTCTTAAGGCAGATAGTTTATGAGCTATCTTGGAGTTGTTTCTCGTGAGAGGCTCTCCATTCTGATTAATTCATGGGATGAGGTGTCAGAGGTCGACTGTAACATGATATGGGAGGATGTTCTGGTAAGCTTTACATTTTGATATAATGCTTTTTAATATTCATTGATTAATTTTAATTTGCTGATGTTATTTTGCAGGCAAACTTTGAAATTCCCGATGTGGAACCGCTTCGATCAAAGATTATATCCAATATCGGACTCAAATTTTGTACCTTTAAGTCAAGACTGACTTCGAGATACGTTTTTGGCGACCTTAAAGACGAAAATCCATGTTTAAAGTAGAAACATATTGATGAAGAGACATGACGCCTTTTAAAGAAAGCCGTCAAAATGAGGCTTGGATGGTAAGTGAAGTAACTTTTTTGTTTATATAACATTAATAAGTTTATCTTATTTACTTCAGTTTGTTTATTTCAATTATGACAGGATCGTCGGAAGAAAGCTCAAGAGATACCTTTGAAGAATCTTACCCCGCACGTTATGTCTTGTTCGGGGTATCAAAAACTTGAGCAAACACTGATGGTGGAAAAGGAGAAATCTAAACAGGGGACGTTGTCTGAGAATGTGGAAACAGGGGTCACTTCTCCTCCATCACCACCTTTTCGCCATGTAAAATGGAAGAGGGCCCGAATTAAAAAGTCGGGTGCACCAAGTTTTGAGCAATCTGGGGTTATCATGGAAAAAATTGTAAGTTATTTTTGTTATTTTCATTTATTTTAAAGCATTAATTATATTAATGCTTGAAAATATGATTTTTGTGTACTCTTGCAGTATTCCTTGGAATCCGACGGTAAATTTGTTGCTGAAGGTCGTCACGATATCCTGGTTGAAGCAATTGGACGACCTGAGCACTCTGGTCGTGTTCGTGCAGCTGGACAAGGGGTCAGAATTAAACTATATTTTGGAGTTTCAAAACGACAGTCATCCTCCTCCTCCAAAGAGAACGTAACTCAAATGAAGACTAAGATACGTGAAGAATTAATGGAGGAGATGAGAAAGGAGACTGATTTGATGTGGTTAGAGATGAAAAAGGAGAATGATCGAATGCGACAAGAGTTTCTATCGCAACAAGTTTGTGCTGAGCCGATTGAACCCCTTGTTAGTCCCACTCCCAAGAGTACAAAGGGGAGTTGTGCGGCTCCTCCAACATCTGGGGATGATATCAATGGGCAGACGGAGGATTATGAGCTACTGGTAGTGGGCGAAGGTAACAGTTGAAAAAGTACGATTTCCTGATGCTCGTGCTCTACTACCTTCAGATGAGGTAACCACTGTGGCCGATGCATTTCAGACATTCGTTGCCTGGCCCAGACAGCTCATTCGATCTATGCCCAAACCTCATGTAATAATTTCATTTCATTATATTATTTTTTTATTTATATTTATATATTACATATAATTTAATACAAATGTTGTTTATCTTGTAGAAACCTTTTCGGTCACCAAGTCCGAAAAAGAAGCATGAGGTTCCAGTTGACGATCCTATAGCTTCCTTACGTCTCATTACTAGTCAGATTGACAATGAACCTTTTCCAGTTCCGTGGGATGATACATTTTTTCAAATAAACACTGAACTGCCACTGATGATTTACAACGCAGATTTATCAGAATTTATATCTGGGAAACAGGAGCTCAATAAGTATAATTCAATTTTTTATGATGTAAGTATCTTTACCTATTATTCAATTTACTTTATGTTAAATTATTATTGATTATGCTTTAACTAAAAACTTGTAGGTTTTTGTATAGAGTTTGTATCACTGAGGGGAAGGAAAATATGTATGGATTCTTAGACCCTGCATATACTAATCCCGTTGGACCAAACTCATCTGAGACTCAAGCATACATCACTAACACCCTGGAAAAAGAGGGAAAACAAATTTATTTATGCCCTTATATTAATGAGTAAGTTTAATTATATGTCATCAATTATTATTATTTCATGTTTTAAATATTTACTAACTCTTTTCATTGATGATATAGGCATCATTGGCCTTACTTGTCTTATCAATGGTTGATAAGACTGTTGTGTGGTTCTGTTCCCCACACAAGAAGATTCCCACAAAATTTAAGGATATCATTGATACGTAAGTACATTATAAACTGAACTTTGTATATGTTACTAATTAACCATCTACTAACGAGGTTTTTTGTATTAACCAGTTCATGGCGTGGATATAACATCCTAAAAGGTCGATCAAGTTCAAATAATTTGAACTGGATAAGAATAAAGGTTTGTAATTTTTTTCTTTCTCTATTATCATTGTTTATCAATATACTAACATATTACTTTTTATTAAATTATAGTGTAATAAACAACCAGGAAGCTATGAGTGTGGCTATTACATTATGCAATGGATGATTACCATTATAAGACTAGGTGTTAAAACTGGTTGGAAAGAGGTACTATATGTTAAATCATTTTTATAATTCTTGAACATATATATATCTAAAAACTAATTTATGTCAACTTTGCAATGCAATTATTCACAGAAGAAACACCAATGAATGAGGAAGGCATTTCATATGTTAGAGATTCTTGGTCCACATATTTCATAAATTTTTATAACTCTAGCATAGGTAAACAATAGTGGTTTTATTATATGTAATTTGATTACTTGTAAATGTACATTTTGATGATCTCAATTGATTACTATATTTCTGTATTTGTCTGGCTGGGTTTGATCATTATGCAGGTTATTAATTTATATGGTTTATGCACAATACAAATTGCACTTTAAAAAAAAAAACACTATTTACAAATGCGGTCATTTACTCAAACCGCATTTGTAAATGTGATTTACCTATTTACAAATGCGGTCATTTACTAAAACCGCATTTGTAAATGTGATTTACAAATGCGGTTATTACCAAGACCGTATTCGTAAATCTTAAACCCCTAAACCCTCATCCCTCATTCAGAATAATATACAAATGCGGTTATTTAAAATAACCGCATTTGTAAATCTAATTTATAAATGCGGTTCTATGACCGCATTGTATATTTCCGATTTACGAATACGTGCTGATCAAATGCGGTTCTATAACCGCATTTGTAAATGTAAAATAGCCGCATTTATTTTACATTTCTGCGCTAGTGTGGGTAATGATCATTTTATTATTTTTCCTTTGGATTTGGAATTTGGAAGCTTTCTTCTAGTATAGGAAGACTTTGCACTTGCCCCTGATGCTGCAAACCTGCAGCTGTTTGAACTAGTGATTGTCTGTTTCAATGAGAATGCCAATGAAACTATATTGTGGTACAAATTATAGTTTACACTAGAAAATTATAAACAAAGAACAGCTAGGGTAATAAGCAAAAAAGAGATAATTGTTTGCTTATCATGTGGCACAAAAGCGTATGTTTGATAGAGGTGTGTTTATTTGTATGCTGACACCACTCAAGTAATTTGCTATGCCACAAATTACTCTTTTTAACTAACACTTTTCGTGGATAGCAAGCCTTGAGTGGGTATGGAACATCAAACAATTGATCAATGGCAAAGATGTTATGAATACCTTTGAGCTTAAAGGAGGACCTCTTGTAAAGGAGTGGGTAAGTCATTTGTTTGGCTTATAATGCATTTTCACTCATTGCCTTGAAATTTGAGGTCTTCATTTTCACTTGCAGCTGGATAAAGCAACGACTTGGAAACTTGCCCATCCATCTGGAACTGCAGAAGATTGCATTGAATGGTTGAGAGAAACAAATTCTAAGCATGTTAAGTTGCAGTGAGATCGATTGCCTTATCGATTGTATATCCCCTCATTTTTTGAATTTAAAGAACCTGCGTTGGATGAAGGAAACTTACCCACCTAGTTGTGACTTGAGAACATTCCTTGCTTGAAGTTGCTTAGACAGTTCCTACTGTCTTTTAGGATGTAAATTAACACCCTGTTAAAATATAATTATTTATTTATTGCGTAATTGTGCTAGAATGGATGAATATATAATAGCCTTGTTTTGGTAGCATTTATCTTGTTCAATGGTATTTTTATTCCTATCAGGAGTCCAATAACCATTGTAACGTGACAGTAATAAAATGACATCAATATCGTAGCTCGAAAGGTAACATTTTGGGCAGAACGTAATCCCGCTTTCAGTGTAATCATTTGAATGACGTAAGTTACTTTGGGTGGTGGATGCATATTGATGGAAGTAGCAAAAGGATGAGTGGAAGGAAAAGTTATTTCATTTTATTTATTTATAAAAGTTATAAAAAACAGGAATGAAACATAAAGAATGGATCATACCTTCTCTTGTTTTGTTTAAATTGATTCTCTTCTCTTCCAATTTGGAGTTTAAATAGTTGTAGAAAAAGAAAAGCATTGTGTTGTATTAAGTTAATTTTCAATTTTGATTATTTTTACAATTAATTATTTATATTTTATAAATATACACTTTGTTATATTTTGAATAATTAGAGGAGATTATATCTATATTAAATATTTTTATTATTTGTCACCTACTATTTTATATATGCATGTTTAGAAAACCTCCAGAAGTAATAGGGACGGGATTTCGAAACCGTTAAGAATAATGGAGATTTCAAAACTGCCAGAAATAATGGGGGTTTCAAAACTGCCAGAAATAAAAGTGGTTTCAAAATGGCCGGAAATAAGGAGAGTTTAAAAACCGTCGGAAACAACCGGTGTTTCAAACCCGTCGGAAATAATGAGGGTTCCAAAACCGTCGGTAATAATGGGGTTAAAAACTGTCGGGAGGTAATTGTTTTCCAAGGATTCGTAACAACCGTCGGTAATATGTTAGCAACGCTGGATCTTCCAAGGGAAATGCAAACCGCAAGTAACGCACTTAGCGGGAGTTAAAACCCAGAAAATGCTAAAAATAACTCCCATTAAAATTCATTTTTCTTGTAGTGACAACAGTTCTTTGTTTTAAATTTTGTGAATTTTCTTAGTCAGTTTTATACAAAAGTCCTTTAAGTTATTTTTTTTTCTCTTGAATGGTATATTAATTAAAATGTATCTTTCTTAAAGAACATTAATAATCTTCAAGCCTTTCAATAATACATATTCGAATAATTTATTATAACAAAATTATTAAATATATGTTGTTCGTATAAGTTTGTGTGACACATTATTTGTTTGAATGATATCTTCTAAGTAACATTACGTAGCATAAATAACTCACTGCTTGAAGAAAATTATGCAAGAATATTAAAGGATATGGATACAAGAGTTATAGAAGGATGCTAATATTAAGTGTGTCTTTTCTAATTTTTAGTTGTTTTTCTTTATAGAGGTGAATAACCTTTATTTTGTGTTTGTCTTTTATGATTCTAGTATTTATTGATTGATTATTTCTCTCTTTAGCTAGAACTAGAATGAGTATACTGCTTGTATATATTCAGACTATTTGTTTTGATTTCAAGGGAATAATAGAAGAGATATTCATTTTCATATCTCTTGCCTTCCTTTTACTCTTTTGTTAATCTCTATTCTCTTTTGTTAATCTCTGTTCTATTTTATAATATGGTTATCAGGGCTTTGGTTGCTACATTTATCCATGGGTGAAGTTGATGATCCCTCACAAGATCTTTGTTCACCTTGCCATGTTAGTTCATTAGATAATTCATCCTTGAATAAAGTTTTTATCTCGTTACACAACAAGAGAGAGAAATTTTGGTGATCAATTCAATGCAATGATTGCTACTAGCAAAGGAGGTTATAAACACAATGCTACAACCTATGGCAGAAGTTCTGGATATGGAAGAGGAAGCTATGGAAGTGGATATACTTCCAAAAATTTGCAGTCATTGTGGAAAGACATGGCATACCATTGATACATGTTATAAAAATCATGACTTTCCACCTCATTTCAAGTTTAAAAATCAGAACCATGACCAAAGTCATACTAATGCAATTTTTCAGAATACAAATTTTAATAATAATGAGCAGAATCATGAAGGTTCAAAGTCAGAAGTGGAGTCTCAACAAATTGGTTTTACTCCAAAGCAGTATCAAACATTGTTAGCTCTTTTACAACAGACCAAATCTAGTGGCAATGTTTATAGTCAAGTCTCTATTATTCCTTCCAACGTGACAACACAAACTGGTAATAACTTTATTTCTTCCTTCAACTCTTGGATTATTGATAGTGATGCTACTTATCACATTTGTTCATCCTAAACTTATTTCACTTCATATAATCAAACTAATCCTATTTATGTCAAATTACCAAATGGAAATCAAGTCATTGCCAATTATTATGAAACTGTTTTTCTTAATCAAAATCATGTCATAGAAAATGTTTTGTATATTCCTTGTTTTAGTTTTAATCTTCTTTCAATAGCAAAATTGATTGATAATTTATCTTGTGTTCTTACCTTTGACTCTAATGGTTGTCATATTCAGGGCAATAACTCCTTGAAAATAATTGGTTCAGCTAAGATGCAAGATAAACTTTATATACTCAGGATCCCATCCTATCAAAAACTTCAAATCAAACCCATCAAATATGCACATACCATCAATATTGTTAATTGTTAGAATATATGGCCTTAAACGAGAGGGGGGGGGGGGTGAATTGTTTAAGAGGGGTTTTTGAAAACTTTTTCAGCTTGAACAAAATCCTTTGTGTGAATTCAGATCAGAATTTCAGTTAGTCAAGAATTTAAGCAGAAAACAGCAAAGCTCCAAAAAAACAATCGGTTGTTTCTGCGAAACAATCGATTGTTTATACCAGTAAAGCAATAACAGCTGAATTTAAAAGAGTTTAAGGGAAGAAAGAGATACACCAACAGTTTGTTGAACCAAGTGGTGTTCAAGCTTTGAAGAATCCAAACCCTTTGAAGGATGTTGAAGCCTTGGTTGTGCTTGTTGTTGTTGTGCTGGTTTAGTCTAGTTTTGGGGTAGTTTGAGTGTTGTAATCCACTCCTTGATCGAATCTAAAGCATAGGCATTCTCATTCTTTGTGAAAGTAAAATGTTTTCAAACTAAGTTAAAACAACCGATTGTTTTGTCGAAACAACCGATTGTTTATACTTAGATGTTTTAAAGAAAAGATTGAAAACTGTTTTTCAAATGGTTGAACTGTTAGAACCAAAACAACTGATTGTTTGTTTTGGGACCATAATAGAAAAACTGTTTTATCTTTGACTGAGCTTTAAATGATTTAACTACTTACGCTCCAGTCATTAAATGCTTTGACCAATCTTTTAATGCAATTTAAGAGTTTGTTAAGATTTGATAACAAACTACATCTTTGAATATATTCAGAAAAACAGATTTGAGAATTAATCTTTCACAAGTTTTTTGCTAAGAGTTTTTGAGTTTTTCAAAGAGCTGAGATTGCTGAAAGTTTGTGATTGATCAAAGTTTGTGGAATAGGATTCTGCTTGTATTGATTTAAGATTATCTTCTGTAACAAGTGTAATCCTTGTGCTCTGTGAAACAAGTTTTCGTTTCTGTGTTTGCTGAGATTGGTTGTGTGTTCTTGAGGGGATCAAGATTAGCAATCTTAGTGTTGGTGTGTTGACCAAGAAGAGTGTGTGTCTTGAGGTGTTCAAGGTCACTTTCTTGGTTGTGGTGTAAGTGATCAAGGTGTGATTGCTTAGTGGAATTCCTCAAGGTTTCCGAGACGACTGGATGTAGCTTTGGATTTGGAGTGAACCAGTATAAACATCTGTGTGCAATCTCTCTATCCCTAACTCTTTAAATTCAGTTTTGTTTGTTGTTTGCTGGTATAAACAACCGATTGTTTCTGTGAAACAACCGATTGTTTTTCTGGTACTGCTGTTTTTTATTGTTGTTTTGGCAAACTGAATTTCTTATAAATTGTTTCTTGAGATAATTTCATTCTTGTTTTAAAAGTTTGCGAAAACCCTCTTTAAACAATTCACCTCCCCCCCCCCCTCTAGTTTAAAGTCATCCATTCTAACACAGTTTATACTGGTTCACAAAGAGCTACATCCAGTCCCCAAAAGCCACTGGGTAATCCACTAAGCAATCAAAACAGATTACACACAAACCACCAAAGTAGTGACCTTGAACCCTTCAAGAAACACATTCACTTTGGCACAACACACACAAAGAGTATTGATCTTCACCACCTCAAGAGCACACAACACTCCTTGGCAACAATACCAGAAAATATAGAAGATTTAGAAAGAATTACACTTGCTTACAGAACAATCTGAAATCAATACAGATGCAATCCTATTCCACTCTTTCTTGAGAAAACCCAAAGCTTGATTTGAATGTTCAAAACTTGAAAGCACTCTTTCTCACAACTGAAAAACTCAAATCTGTTCCACTTATTTGTTTTAAAACATAAACAAACCTTTTATACTTTTCAAAGATTGGTCAAAGCCTTTAATGAAGGAGCATATTCGGTTGGAAATCATTTAAAGCACATTCAACCACCAAAACAGAATTCTGTTAGGATTTTCAAAGAAACAATCGGTTGAAACCACGAAACAACCGATTGTTTTGGTTTGACAACCCAACCAAAACAATTTTCAACCTTTTCAAAAACACCTAAGAGTAAAACAATCGGTTGTTTCGACAAAACAACAGGTTGTTTTTCACTTAGTTTGAAAAACACTTAAATTAAAAAAGGTTTTAAAACACATTAGCTTTAGATTCAACAAAGAGTAGATTACACTTTTAAACTACCCAGATCCCACCCCAAACACAACAGCAACTTGATGACTTTTTACAGCAAGTGCACCGCGTTTTTCAGAAGTAATAATTGTCCATAAGGACGGATATCGATCCCACAAGGAACATTGAATTATCGAGTACAATAATCGCTAAATATAAAAATAGAACAATTAAAAGAGTTTTGAATTAATTGTGTTGGCACTGATCAATAAGAAAACAGACAAAGAATTAGTTGTTTCAATTGGAAAAATAAGGATTAGTTTCATCCCACTCACTCTCAAGTATTTTGATTAGCATGTCAATATTAAGTTCTTTGATTGAAATTGATGCCCGTATAAAAATAATTTATATCGATTCCTCGCATATAAAATCCTTAAGAATGTCCCCTAACTATCGATCCCTCTTATAATTATAAGAACAACTTAGAACGAAGCTCAGACGTTTAATAGCAATTAACATTTCAAGTCTATTCCTAGCACTCAAATATGTTAAGTATTGTTGTTTAGGTCCGAACACTAAAAATACCTCCCGGTCAGATTTAAGATTCTCAATTTGTCATGGAAAATTAAAAGTAAAACAACAATACCAATAATCAATCAAGAACTGAATATTAATATATAAGATATCACCTCAATACATAAGAGTTTGAGCAGATTACTCCCAATCCCAAAGGGTAGAATTAGCCACGCATACTTCTATCACCTTCCATTCTCCCAATTGGGTTACAATTCACTTTATGGTGTTTTCCTCTCAATCTGGCACCCTAAGGTTGAGCCTCTAGCCCTCTATTTATCCTAGTTTTCTAGGGTTAGGTTGTTTATTGTGTCGCGCTAATGGGCTAAATGATAAAACATAAAAAAGGCCCAATCTTTCTTTGCATCTTTTTCCATTCTGGGACCTTCTATCTTTACCTTTTTAGCTCAAATCATTCATCTTTAATCCAAATCTCCAATCTTCCTTAAAAATCTGCAATTAACACCAAATTTGGGAATAAAATACTCTTATTCAAATAAAGATCATAAAAAATGTAAAAAGGTATAAATTCATAAATTAGGGATTATTTTATATGTAAATTAAAAATAAATCCTCATAAGTGCCTATATTTTAATATGAAATATTACTGAAATTAGACACTTATCACAACTCCAGCCTTGCATCAAACACTTGGATTTGGATTCTTCAAAGCCTTTGATCACTCTTGATCAACAAATGTCAGTGCTATTGATCTAGAATCCCTTTGGAATTTTCGATTAGGACATGTTTCTAACAAATGTATTGATGTTATATTGACTAAATTTCCTTTTGTTAAATATACAAAATTATTTGTTTGTGATGTTTGTCATTTTGCAAAAAAAAAAAGAAGAATTTCATATCCTATTAGTACATCTAAATCTAAAAAATATTTTGAATTGATTCATGTAGATGTATGGGGACTATACTCAATACCATCAATTCATGGTCATAAATATTTCTTGACCATAGTTGATGAGTATTCGAGGTACAAGAGGATTTTTCTTTTAAAACAAAAATCTAAAGTTGTCAAAATTTTGGAAAGTTTCGTTGTTTTTGTTCAAACACAATTTAAGACAACAATAAAAATAATAAGAAGTGATAATGAGACTGAATTTTTCATGACTAATTTCTTTGTCTATAAAGGAATAGTACATCAAATATCATGTGTCAATACTCCACAACAAAATAGTATAGTTGTAAGGAAACATGGTCATTTATTAAATGTAGCAAGAGCTCTTATGATACAATCTCATTTACCTAAAATTTATTGGTCATATTCTGTTATACATGTTGTATATATTATAAACATGCTTCCAACACCTATTTTAAATTATTATTCTCCTCATGAAATGCTTTACAAAGCTGCTGCAGATTTCAAGGGATTAAAGGTGTTTGGATCTTTGAGCTATGCTAGCACTTTGTCAACAAATAGAAATAAATTTGATCCAAGAGCATTAAAATGTGTTTTTATTGGCTTTAAAAGGGGGACAAAAGGATGTCTTCTGTTAAATATTCAATCTAGAGAAATTTTTGTGTCTAGAGATGTAGTCTTTTATGAAAATGTTTTTCCATATCAAAGGGTTCAAGATACTAGCAATGAAACTAACAGAGTTTTAATTTTCAATCATAAGCTAGTTATAGCAGTTTATAGGAATGTTCAAAGGCAGAAATAAGTGTAGATATAAGAACATTACATATCCCAAACACTTCTCCCCCTATTTGTCTTCACAAATAGACAAAAAGAAGGATAAAAAGCAGCATAAAATGAAAAGAGAAATTGTTCAGAAATATAAACCAACAATTTAAAATGAAGCACTGACATCCCTCTCGTATTGTAGGTCCAGAAGTTGATTCTGAACTTCTTCAATCTGCCCATCCAAGGTTTGAAACCTTGAATCCATATGATGAAACCTTGACTCACACAGATCATGGAGATTTCTCTGGTTTTTAGCAAAGGTGTCCATGCGGTTTATCATTAGCCTTTCAAAAGGAGACATTAAAGCCATCCTTTCTCCCATGTAACCATCACTAGGACCAGCTTCATGAGTCTCAACAGCAGGTTCCTCTTGAATTGCTGCAGCTTCAGGTTCATCACCATCATCGGTTCCACTAGGGCGAGCTTGGTCACCATCCTTGCTAACTCATCTCCCACCAATCTAAGTAAATCTCATCTTGCTTAGGGTTCCCCTGTTAATCTCACTTGAAGGCTTGTTAATTTCAGGAAACTCTTCTTCAATATCCACTTCAAAATAGTGTAGAAATTTAGAAATTAATATTGCATAGGGATGGTGGAAGTCACTTAACCTTATGGCCTTTTGCATATGATCCTTGATGATGTGAATCTAGTTGAGCTTCACTTTGTTCATGATGCAGTAGATTAACAACAAGTCTTCTTCAGAGAGAGTAGAGTGATTGTTCCCCCTTGGTGTGATGATCCATGACACAATGAAGACAATGAACCTTTCATCAAGTTTCAGCCCTCCAACAGAAAAGTTTCTTACCTTTGAGAGGGGGTTCTTAAGATAATTATTATAGAATTTCATCTTGTTGAACTCTTCTATCACTCCAGTTATGGAAGCCCACACATCATTGGTGATAACAATGTCTACCTCCTTCACATGAGAGTTAAAAGTGTCACCATTGAATTGAAGGTTAGTGTAAAATACCTTTAACAAGTTTGGATAGATGTTTCTAGAAAGCTCAAGAAATCTTTTCAGCTTTTGCTCCTTGAGAAGGCTTCTCATTGCAATCAAGTTTTGTTGCTTCATCCATGTGAAAGAGACAAGCTTTGGTGTGTTAACAATCTTCCTACTTGTTTCATGTAGGTATTTGTCAATGAGTTCTGATTCTCCTGAGAACCAACCTTCCAACTTTCCATCACTCCTTACAACTCTTGTTTTCATTCTCTTAGAGGATGGAAGAGTTGCAGCCATAGCTTGGATTAGAGAAGGATAGGCATACTGCAGGAAAAGACTTAGAGCAGAGAGAAAAATGAAGAAAAACATATTGTTCTATGTGAAAACAACAACTAATTGCTTCACATATATAGCCACAACATTTGGTCAAAGTTGGCATTTAGTGGGTTGTTTTCAAAACAGAAAAGAGAATCAAATCAGAACCATAAAGAAGTTTTTGTCACTCATAACAGAAAGTATAGAAAAACACATGCTGATTTGACCAAACTTTAAAAGCAGATTTAATTTCCAAGATTTAGAGGAATATGATTCATAAAAAACAGTTATTACAGAGATATTTTGTATTCAAAGATGTAATTAAGGCATTGTTGACCGCAAACATCACTGAGTTTGATCAGAAAAACAAATTAAAGCACTTTGAATCAAAAACAGATTTGACCAGTGCTGACAGAGTGAAAACAATCGGTTGTTTCGAAGAAACAATTGGTTGAATTTCTGCACTGATGAAAAAATTTGAGAAAACCAGATTCTTTTAGCAGCTATGCTATATACAAACATTCAGGTCTTAAAGCACATAGATTTGTATAATAACAAAAGGAATACAAAGCAAACATAATACAAATATAGAAACAATGAAAATTCAGAATTGGATTTGTAATCAAATGTTCAACAATAAGAAGAACAAAAAGTTATTCTTCAAGATTTTAAGCTACATATATCAAAGCAGTACATAGTATCAAAACAAGGCATTGTCTTGCAAATATGCTTTCTTGAGATCCTGATCTTACTAACCCTTCATATGGAGATAAAAATATGAAAAATAAAACTTGTTAAATCACAATATTTGATCCCTTAAAGAACTTGGGACCTTTTGTCTTAGATTTATCCTTGGAACCATAAAAAGTTCTTGGAATCCATTTAAAGATTCCTTTAGGAACAAGAGATTTGCGAAACTTGCAGAATCTAACTAAATGACCTCTCTTCATGCAGTAAAAACATGTAACAACCAGTTGAATCGTTCTTTTAATCATTTGTTTTTAACCGGTTGAATCGTTCCAGTTGTAAGCTTATCCATAGTTTTCAAAAGATAGTGAATCTTTCTTTCAAGATTTTCACAATTTTCACAAAAATTTGAGCCACAACTGCAAGTAGAGTTATTGTAAATCAAATCAAGGTTTTCAAAATCAACTTTGGATTTTTCCAACTCTTCTTCCAGTGTTTTGACTCTATTTTCAAGCCAGTTGTTCAAACCTTTCAACCGGTTGTGAGAGAGAGCCAATCAGTTAGCTTCTTCATGAGTTTCATTGAAAGCTTCAAGTAATTGATAGTAATTGTTACCTTTGATTGAAGAAGATGAAATCATATTGCTTGTTACAGATGCTTTCAAACACAGGTTTGCTTCTTCATCTTCTGAAGAGCTAGAGGAGGATACCTCATTATCATCCCATGCTATATATGCCTTCTTGGCTTTTCCCCTTCTTTCACTTTTGAAATCTACTTTATCCTTGCTTTCATTATTGGGTCACTCAGCTTTGATGTGACCCTGTTCACCACAACCATAACAAGTATATTTGTTAAGATTAAAATCATTTGGCTTTTTAGAAATGTAACTCTTTGAAGCTTGGCCTTTATTCTTTTTCAAGAATTCGCTAAACTTTCTTGACAGTAGACTCATGGTATCTTCATCACTATCACTTGAGTCTTGTTGTTATTCATCTCAAGCTCATGCTCCCTTAGCTTACCAAACAAAGAAGCAACTGTCATTGATGTTAAGTCCTTTGATTCTGAAATGGCAGTGACCTTTGGCTGTCATGTTCTATCAAGACACTTCAAGATCTTGATGTTTAACTCCTCTTTTTTCAAAGTTCTTCCCAAGGCTCATAAAATGATTCAAAATATGAGAGAACCGTTTCTGCACATCACATATAGTCTCCCCTTTCTGCATTTTGAAAAGCTCATACTCTTGGATGAGAGCATGCTTTCTTGCCCTCTTAACATCATTTGTTCCTTCATGTGTGACTTCAAGGATGTCCCACATCTCCTTTGCTGAATTGCATTGTGATACCCTGAAAAACTCATCACAACTCAAAGCAAAGGTTATTATGTTTTTAGCAATCCAATCAAATTTTGGTTTCTTGCTTTCAGCCTCAGTCTATTAAGATGAAGGTTTATCAATTAAAACATCATCTCTTTTAACTTGAGGAATAAAAGGACCATTTTCAATATCTGTGGAATGCATAAAGATCTTCATCCTTACCTTCCAAAACTGGTAATTTACACCACAAAACAGTGGGGGTCTATTTATGGAAGCACCTTCCCCAAAAGGCAACTTGTCAGGCATTTAAAACAGTTTTCAGAAAAACAGAACTTGAATATTTTTCAAGAACCTAGCTCTTGATGCCAATTGTTAGAATTAATGGTTTAAACAAGAGGGGGGGGGGGTGAATTGTTTGTCAAATGATTTTCGCAAAGATTGAATAAGAATGAAGCTTTAACACAAATCACAGATTAAGCAATCAAGGAAGACACTCAAACAATGTAAAAGAAACTGTTTGCAGAATTCCAATCGGTTGAAACTTCGTTTTAAACGGTTGTTTATAGCAACAACAAAAGCATAATTAAAACAAACCGTTTATAAGGAGGGAGAGAGAGAGAGAGAGAGAGAGAGAGAGAGAGAGAGAGAGAGAGAGAGAGAGAGATTACTCAGTCAATTTATACTCGTTTACTCAACCTTGAGCTACATCCAGTTCCCAGAATAACCACTGGGTTCCACTAGTAACCACTCACAGATTACACTTCACACAACCACAAAGAGGTGATCTTGATACCACAAGAACCACTCACCCTCTTTGCCAAACACAATACTTTATAGGAATAAAAAAGCTCCTATGATCAGACCTTGAACCAGTGCACAACTTATTCAGCAATCTTGCAAACTTTTTGAAAAACTTCTTTCAAAATCAATCTTAATCTCACTGTATTTGATATCTAATTTGTGTATTGTGTTTTATCACAGAGCAACTAGCTGACATTTATACCAAAACTTTAAGTCCTCGATCTTTCAAGAGTATTTATTCCAAGCTGGGTCTGATCAATATTTGGTCCCCAGCTTATGGGGGGTATTAAAGGATATGGATACATGGAAGAATGCTAATATTAATTGTGTCTTTTTTAATTCTTAGTTGTTTCCCTTTATAGAGGTGACCTTTATTTTGTCTTCGTCGGTTATGATTCTAGTATTTATTGATTGATTATTTCTCTCTTTTGTTAGACCTAGAATGAGTGTACTGCTTTGTATATATTCAGACTATTTGTTTTGATTTCAAGAGAATAATAGAAGAGATATTCATTCTTATATCTTTTGCCTTCCTTTTATTGTTAATCTTTGTGCTATTTTATAATAAAGAAAGATATAAATATAGATTTAAATAATATATTGTTTTTTATAAAAATTGATTTGGCGATGAGCTAGCTGAAAAACAAATATGAATCTATACATTTTTTATTTATTTAAACTAATAATCTTAATATTTTTTAATTTTAGTGAAATGAAAATATTATATTGAAGAACTATGACTCGTAAAAAAATAAACAATTTCAATAAAGTAAATATAAAAACAATTTCAATTCCAAATACATACATTTTTGAAGAAACGTGAAGATAAAACTTAAAAAATAATTTTCTTTTAGATATGTACATGAAACCAAATTGTTAATAGTAAAAAATAAATACAAAAACACCTAAATAAAAGTCATAATTTCCGAAAGTAATTTGGGTTTGAAAAGTAACTAAAACGCGTGATTGGTTGTTGAAAACAAAATTGAAAAAAATAAAGAGAGTGAAGGAAGCTAAAAAATGATGCAATAAGGATTAATAAAGAGAATAGTTTACCAACTAATAATAAAGAATTGGAAAATATTGAATAGAAATGTGGTGAAATGAGAGTTCGTATTAAATGAGAGTTTCATTCTTTATTCTCCTATGCACCTTATATTTTGTTTTTTTTAATATAGCTTACTCTCTCCTTTTCATTTATTTTGATTATTATTTAACTTGATATCCTTCAGAGACAAAATTCATCTTGGAAATGTCAAACACAGTCTTAGCAAATCTCATATAAATATCAAACTTCATCCTCATATTATTTATCTTAATTTTATTCACAACTAACAATATATATATATATATATATATATATATATATATATGATATAGTGTAATATAATATAATATAATATATACTTAAATGAATATATTATATATGATTTTTTTTCATTTTCTTCTTTCGCTCTTTCTTATTAGAAAATTATATCTTACCAATTTCCTAATTAAGTAAACAAGAGTTTGATTAAACTTAAACTTGTCAACAATTTTAGTAGGATAATATTTTAGGATTTTTAATACTCATTTTTTGTTTTTTTTGGATGATCCTATCCAATTGTGAACAACAATAAATAATGTAAACCATGGTGTGTACGTCTCTCTCTCTCATTAGTATAAAATGTACCTAATTAATTAGCCTAGTTTTATAATTTTGTAATTAGTCCCATCTATACAAACTAATATATTTTTTTTTACCTATTTCTTTTCTAAACCCATAACCTTCACCTCTCAAATCACTACCTCTATCCAATGCAAAGACGTTTTACCTATTGCACCAACTAATGCATTCTTGGAATGCAATTTCACACAAAGACAATTCCACAATTTCCTGTTCAAAGGCATGTATTAACAATGTAAATCTAGTGAATGCTACTAATCATTAGATATAAAATCATGCAGTGAGGCTTTCTTAAATGCTTCAGCAATTACATAATTTGCAGCTACTTTATTTTGCATATCCACTCACATATACATACACCTATATGAAATGTACACAGAAAATGGTCTTTGTCCAAACTTGTCCAGGTGCCACACTCTGATGTAACACTGATCATAGCCCCAAAAATGTGTCATGTATGTAAAATAGGTAGAGGATGTAGGACCACAGGGTAGGTCATCTTCCCATTAACACATTTAGTTAGGTCTCATTCATTATCATAGCACCTTACCCCCATATATCTAAAGTCTCTTTTATGTAAAAGAAACCCATGTGGCCATATCAAACTCTTCTGTCACCATAAATGGAAGCTGCATGTGAGGGTAGCACTTAGTACGAGATAATTATAATGCAAGAGGAAAGAAGGGTAGAGTAGAGTATGTCCCTTAATGTGGCACGTGCGTCCCATGTTAGTTTCCTTTTAAAGTGACCATTTTCAGGTGCTGCTTCCTCGTGACAAAATAGTCTAGAGGACCTGAAGCCATAACTTAGCTGCTCCTCTAGTTGCTGGATCAACAAGTTCATGTGTTGAAAGATTTATGCGAAATTAATTAACCTATGGAATATATATATGGTATCTATTTCCCTGAAAGCAAGTTGTGCATCATGAGAATGTGAACAATATTGCATAACATTGTTTACATGTGTAGGGTAGGGTCCTAGCTCAGTATACCAGAAATCAAAGGCTGGCATATACCACAGGCCAGTTGGGAATAATCATGATGTTTTACTCATCATTTCTCCATTGAAAATTACGATGGTTTACTTACCATTTCTCAGTTGAAGATTACGACCAACTAACTATAAAACAACATTACCTGGCTGTTGAAGATTGTATTATATATTTTAGCAAGCCCCTCATGTAATAAAAAGGGTTTGAAGTGTGCATAATATATAACTAACTTGTACTCAGATTTTGTTTTTTTCTTAATAAAAGAAATGAGTATGTTAGGGATAATTTGATTATAGAGTTTAAAAGAAGTTTAAACATTGTTTGTATGCATTTCTGACTGAAAAAAAACAAGGGTTGTCTTATTAAACTTTTTATGGAGTAACACAAGGATTTTTTCTCAAACACAGTGTAAGAAGCATAGAGAAATGGTCAAAACAGTTAGGTACAGAAAATTGGAAGGTTTAGCCTTAAAAGTGTGAAGTTAATACCGATTATTTGTCAATAACCAAGTTGCATAGTTAAGGTACACTGTTGGATATATATGGACACTCAAGCTATTATGACTTCATTTGTAATTGGCACTCTGACTTGAACCAGAAACCAGGCCTAAACCTTTTTCTATCTCCTCTGCAAACTCAAATCAGAGTCGGTGACAACAACTCGTACGGTTCCAATCAAACAAAGATGGTTAATGCTAAATCCGAGTTACATCAGAAGAGTGTCCTTCAAATCAAGCAAGATGACAAGTTCTTCTGCAGGCTACTCTCAAAGGAAAGTTCCATGTCCAACCCTTCTTTCAGAATAGCCCTTGCTGTGCCATTTGTGTGGGAATCTCAGCCAGGCACACCCAAACACACATTCTCAGAGAACACTCTCCCTCCTCTAACTCCTCCACCTTCTTATCATTTTAACTTCAATGCCTACAAAAAGAAAGAGAAGAAGCACTCAAAGTCCAATCTTCTGCTGGCTTTGCTACCAAAACTGAACCTCAAGAAAATGATTCTCTCATCCTCATACTCATCATGGTCATCATCATCAAGCTCCTCAAAAGTTGTCCCTATGGCCAAGTTTGGAAAGAAGAAGCTCTTAGGCTATAGATCATCTAATGATAATGAAGGAGGTGGTGCTAGTTCACCCTCTTCCAAGTCATGCTTTAGCATTCCTCGGGCCTCCAGTTCTTAAGGTACTCGTTATTATCATAGCCTGGCCTTGGATCTGGAGAGGACAATGTGCTGCTTATATAGTTTTTCTTTGTAAATTTTTCAAGCTTATACTCTTCATGTTTAGAGGACATTATATTTTCTATGCTAGAATTGGTCTTTTAGAGTTTTGTCCTCTCAAATTACATGCTTGCTTCCAAGGTCATATATTTTCTGGTGTGAGTGTATCTTAAACATTGGTGCAGTTTGAAATTATCATAGTTCCTTTTTTTGTTCTTAGAATGTACCTAAACAGAACCGTGTACATTACTTTTATGGAACCTCATAGTAATCAAAAAATGTAGTTGTTATTGTAGTGGTGGTGATAATCTTATGAAACGAAATAGCAGAATGGAACATTCAGTGTAGAAAGTTTACTAATCCACTTGCAGCTGGATGATCTTTAATCATTTGATTGACTTGTACACAATTAATTTTACTACACTTTTACTTTGAGGGAGGGGAAGGAGAAACACCTTAATCAGCATCTTTGACCAATGCTTTATCTTTTCACCAATACTGCTACAATAGGGTGTTTATTTTGTCTGTCTTAATGATTTTATTTATTGCAAAGAGAAGAACTGGTGGAAATTGCAAAGAGAAAATGCTTCACAACTCCAAATTCTGGATATGCAACTAGGAGTAACGTAATTAAAAAGTATCTCTTAATGAATCGTGTCAAAATACTAGCTATCATGACTTCAGTTAGATGTTCACAGGTTTAGTTTCACGTTGAAAAATTGATTAAATATCAGAATTGAATCAATGCGTAACACAACCTTCAACCCAAGAGGTGAAGGTAATGGGTTGTTTTTCTTATCCTTTTCTATTAAATGTGAGGCCACACTATGCTCCAATAATAATCATTTTACCATTTTGGCTTGCAACATTTAGAATCATTTCAGAGTTCATTTCCTTTTTTACTGGCCTTAATGGCTTGTTTCTGACTCGTGTTGGTAAAGAAAGACTACATATACTTTGGGTTTCCTTTTGGTTTAACATTTCCCTTGTGTCACGGTCACGGATTCTTATACAAGCAATCACCTCATGAAGGAACACATCTTCAGTTTATGCAATTATAAAAGGAATAAAAAGCTATTTGCTCACCATATAACACCAATCAAATACACATTTAACATTACATCAGATAAGCAAACAGTAACCACTTTTGTCTTTTGTATATTTACTTCAAAGGCACGTACCTACTAAAATAACTGGCCATTTCCAATTTATCATGGTTTAAAAAATTATAAATATAGTTAGTAACAGCATCTCTGAACCGACATTTTAATATAATGCAATAGCACATTACCAGAACTAGAGATTAGAGAGTGCCAACAACTTGAAACTTGTTTGAAATTGTTTAAGCTAATTTGTCGGCAGAGAAGCTGGTAGTGACTTTATCTTGTCCCAGCTTCCATGTGCACATGGGCCATATATTGTGTAGTATATTAGAAATAGTAACACAAATAACTATTAACTAATGACTGTGATACTTTCACAATAATTCTAGTCTCTAGAAATTAAAGGAAATGGAATATTATAATTATATGGTCCCTTGAGATTTTCCAGCGATCGAAGAAGATCACCAAGAAGAAGTCATCAAACTCGATTTTAGATTTTTCTTTCCCTATTCACCCGGCAAAAGAAGCAGAATATGCTTTTCTCTTTGTTTGTTTCGACCAATTAAAAGGCTACACCATCCGGTTCCCCAGACTTTCAGCTCAATTATATGTGATTATGACTCATTCAATTTCTTTTCCTTAACAAGTTTTCTACATGTTATCTTGGCCTCACCAACTGAAGATTTCATAGGAGACAAAGGATAAAAATATTGGCCAACATGGACTAGAAGAAATGCAGTGTCAAAAGCAGTTGCAACTTAAGAACACACCTATTTTTTCAAGGCATATGTGCTATTTCATTCATCACTTAATATGTGGCTTTATTTACAAATTAATTTTTTTACAGTAATCAACACATAGTCCAAAAATGTTGACTTGAGTATTTTCACCAAATCGGCATGTTGTGTATGCCAGGTATATATAGAGAATTACAGAAGAAAAAGGGGTTTGTGTATATCCTATGATTAGAATGAGGTGGAGAAGGACTGTTAGTTCTAAACGTAACATGAGCTTAGTGCTTCTTCATCCATTCTTGTCACCTGGTGTATTGCATTTGCCAAATAAGCCACATTGCTCGTGGTCACACCTGCCATGCTGCAAGTATCACCAAGGAGTTATGTAGGAAGAATATTCTCTAGTGCAGTCAAAATTATCAAATTAAGAAATGAAGAGAAAACAATTTGACACTTTAATTATAGTAACTACGCTTGAATTTTAGTATATCCTTTAATGAATACCTTATTCTTCCATCAGGGGTCATGTATATATGGAACAGCTTCTCCAGCTGTTTAACCTGATCAGGGGTTAATCCAGAAAAACAGAACATGCCAACCTGCATTTGTGTTTACATCGAAGTGTACAACTGTGAGCTAAAGTTATAACATGATTTATTAAGGATAAGGTAACTAAAAAGCATCCAAAACCTGAGAAGTTATATGCTCCCAATTGAAAGATGATTCCAAGTTCTCAAGATATTGTCGAAGGGTAGTTCGCATAGTTTCAATCCGATTAGCCATGACCTTCAAACGGCATTGCCAAAAAATGTGATTAGATCCTGAATTAGTTTAGAAAAGAAAAGTTAAAAAAAGTAGTCAAGAAGATGAATATTACCTTTATTTCTTTCCTCCAAAGTGCTTCTACATCAGGGTCGCTTAATATCTTAGCAACTAGTGAAATACCATGAAAAGGAATGCTGCTATACATTGCATGGGACATCAACTGCAGTTGACTTTTAAGTGCAGCTACTTGCTTTATATTCTGGCACAAAACACTATTATAGATTTTAATGTAGATTAGTAAAGCTGATAAGAACGTGAAAAGTAAAACAGTAAAATGTTACGAAACATTATTACAAAGATGAGCTTCATGTCATATTATCATAATATCATGTACTTGATCCTTGCCTCAAAAATGCACTAGGAAACATATTTAACATCTAATTTCTATTTTGCATGTCATAGCACATGCTATGCCTCTAAATATCTAATCACTAGTGTACAGGACTTTTCTTACCTAAGACAACCAACTTTATGTTCGGATAATCCCATGTTCTTTGAAAATGATTGAGAACATCCTATCAAATGCCCGTCTTCAAGGAAAATTCGAAGTGCCATGGCATCCTTGTCAAGATCCCCACTAGAAAATCCTTGATAAGCCATGTCAAAGAAGGGGAAATGATTTTTTACCTGGAAGATAATTAACGTTAGAATATTATAATTGATTTAGATTTATAGTACAAAGCTATACTGAAGCATCTCATGTCTCATTTTCACCTTAAATTGGTATGATATTTCTCTCCATTGTTCCTGAGTAGGGTCAACACCAGTTGGATTGTGGGCACAAGGATGAAGCAAGAAGAAAGAACAATCTGGTGCATTCTGAAATTACCAACACAGAATAAACAGAGAAGATTAAATGTTTCTTATGCCACTGCTGGATAGGAAAATAAAACATAACATTGTCAACTTTAGCTGTTTTTCAAGCTCAGCCCAACTTGTTTAGAAACAAAATGACATTTCACTGGTTAACATTAAATGCATCTATTTTACCATAATGATATAGCTTTTTTATTTGTTTGAGAGAAAAGAGGCATGAAATTAATACCAAAGCTTCTCATCTTTTGTAAATAGCAAAGTTAGTCTGGTTCACAATATCATCAATAACTTTGATAAATACACTTTCAATACCTTGACATCTCTTAGAAGAGCAGCAAAATCTAAACCCCTTGTATCTGGATGGTAGTAGTGAAAGGTTTTGACAGGAATTTCAGCTTGTCTCCATATATTGTGGTGACTGCAGCATGCAAACTTTATGCATTAGATATTGAAAGAGCGTAAATATCTCAAAAAATAATCCAATGCGAAAAGGACCTACTTTGACCAGGTAGGGTCTGGTAGATGCATTTGAGAATCAGGATAGAAATGTCTTTGAAATTCAGCAAAAAGCCTACATGCAGAAGTTCCAGAGAGAGTTGGAACTCCGGCAAACAATCCTTCTCTTACAACATATGAATCATTCCCATATGCTAATTTTACACACTCCTGGACAAATTTTGTTCTGACTGCGGAAGAGTTTAACTCCCTGTCAATAAATAATGTTAATTCGTTTCTGAAAAGTACAAAAGTATTCATAGAAGCACTAATGTTGATAGAGTGTGATACACAAAGTCAGGACTGAAAATGAAAACAACACAATTCGTGGGAGAAAGAATTTCATCACTGTTAGTATTGCACGAAATCTACAACTAATACAGAACTTTTATTCCAGATAGCTGTGGTAAAAGTTATACTAGACGGAAATTGAACCCCACCATGGATTCATCCTTGAGAGAACTTTTTCTATCCTACTTTTCATTGGATGAACCCAACCAGATGACACATATTACGTGAATAGTTTTCATCTTACATTATATATATCCAACCATTCAAAACGTAAGTTCAAGTGGATCTTGTATTTAAGAATACAGTGTGGTATTTGCCAAGTTATTCCACTTTTAATGCAAGCAACAAAAAAGCTAACTAAGACACTGCGTAAATAGTACTGGATCAGCTTGTCTTATATCGCTATTGCTACAGGAAAATAATAAATAAACACCAAGTTGTTTGACCTTATTATATAAATGAGTTTCTGAGAGCGTTTGTCCAAGAACAACAGAATTGAAGTTGTTCTACTATGGGTAAACGATGATTTGATTCTGATAAAGCAACCACAAATTAGTATTCGAAAGAACAAAAAATTTAACTTGGTTTCGAAACATGTAAAAAGTTACAAATATGATCCATTCTTCAAACAATATGACTTTAACACAAAATAGTATCACTGTAAGAACAGAAGAAGAGCACTCACTCCAATTTGCATCTCTGAATCTTTATTTCTGCATCACGAACACTTTGAGGAATGAAAGGTTTGCCATCATCACCCCTGTAAGTTCCCTTACAAAGACGAAGAAAGAAAAGTCAGGGATGACAAAATATGGAAGATGAACAGATATACATATACTATAACTATATATAAGCATATACCATTCCAAGATTGATCTTGTGGGGAAAAGGGTCAGATAGAAAGGCCTCGTTGACACTGACAATGGGGTCCTTTGGGGCTGGTCTTACATGGTCCCACCAACCACGGGCACTGGAACAAGAAGTGGATAAAAATCTTCTGGACATTCTTCCATTGATGTACCTCCACATAATGCAACACTCTTACGTTATAATATACTCTGAACTCAGTGAAATGCTCTTAGTTTGTTGAAACAAGAAAAAGGCTTTTGAATGGTTATATAAGGAGAGGAAAGAAGAAGAAGAAGATGATGCAGAGTGAAGTTTCCCTTGCCGTGGTTTTGCATTGGTCTTTTCAAGGAGTTCCTATGTGCTGCTTTGGTTAGTTTACGGTTTCTTTTCATCAGAAAACCAAAGTGTGCTCATTGTTTTGACTTGCTAATTATAAGATGTCACATCATTGATTTTGGATAATCCTTTTTGTCAACGTGACTGCACCTTATCATATTAACTTAGAATTTTCTGTTGGTAGTATACTACGCTTGGGTGAGTTTTTTTAATAAATTAATTTTAAAAATATAAAGGAAATATAAAATTATTTTTTTCTTAGATTACTATTAGTTTATGTAGAAATTAAAATTAAAATTTAAAATTATATAAGATAAGCTTTATAAATTAGTTTATATATATATAAAATAAGTTTAGTTTATAAAAGTTTTTTTTTCTAAACATTGTCAAAAAAGGTTCGCCTGTATTAGGATTAGAAATTAGAGATTTGAAATAAAGTTTTTGTTTATTGAAGTTTGGAATGATAGTGTATATAAAACAATTGCAGGAACTTTTGATGATGTTAATAGGCATAGAAGTTGCCATTATTATTTTTATTATTATTATTATTATTATTTTTATTATTTTGTATGAATGACCTGTTTCTATAACATTAAAATTAACCATTGAGAGTAATTCATGAACACCGAGACATGCACATTCATCAATATTTGGAATTTATTTTTTTTTTTACATTGTTAAACATTAAATAAAACATAATAAAGAGGACTGAACAAACTTTGAAAAAAAAAGAAAATGTGAGAAGAAAATTTAAGAAGAAAGTTTGAGAGGAAAAAATATCATGTCAAGTGAGTCTTGGAATCCTCTACATTTTTATTAGTGATTATATTTTAGTCATTGTACTGAACCAGAGCGTTGGGCTCAGTGCTTAAATGATCAAATATCGGCATATGTGTGAAGCAAGTCAGTTCAGTGGTCTGGTTGAGTTCATGGACCACGTAAGTGGGTCCCAGGAATACATGTGTTGAAATCCATATATATATATATATATATATATATATATATATATATATATAAGGCCTAATCAGTGAGAAAGTGCATGTGGTGTGTATAGTACATTCAGGTCTAGCACAAGTAAATATTCCCTGAAGACGCCTACGCCCAAGAATGCTAGGGTTTAAGCTGCAGGCATGATACGTGAAGGCTAGAACGCCTACAGTAAACAAATGGCCCCATGATGCTGGTATATGAGTTGGTACCCTGAAGACCATGCTGTTAAGATTATGCACTCCAAGGAGGGAGATTCTGGGAGGTTGTTGCACTAAGATTGGGCACATTGTAACAGACTCTCCTCCTATCAAACTTACTTTCACTCGAGATAAGGTTCTCGTGAGAGAAAGGTAGTTACAAGGAGTAACCCAAGAGTAGTCTATAAAAGGGACTTGAGATCCAGGTAAAGGTACACCATTTCTAAGACTGAAACTACTTGCTTACTTACTCATTTTTTCTTAGCCTAGTACTGACTTGATCGCCAGAGTGCAATCAACAGGTAGGCCCCCCTCTGTGTCGCATTCCAACATTCGAGGGAAAGAGCAAATTCCAACAGAGGCAGACGGAGTCACAACCTGTTCCCATAGTCAATCGGGAACCAGGTCAACCGGCAAGAACATTTGGCGCCTACCGTGGGGCCCAATAAAACTAGGTCTCATCCACAGTTGTGATTAGAGCTATCAGGTGATATGAGGAATACAAGACAAGGTACATCTGGACAGGAAGAAGGCGACAACGTCATCATGCAGCAACTCATGGAGACTATCCGCACTCTTCAGCAGACAGTGGTGGCATCCAAGGCTAATAAGGAAAGGGGTTTGGCTTTGGTACGAGTCGAGCAAGCACTCAGACAAGACCAATTTAGGTTCAAGTTGGACGCGTCGCGGACAAAAAACGAAGAGTTACGCAGGGGTAATGAGGAGTTGCGGAGAGATCTACAGCGTTTAGAGGAACGCGCAGCAGGGGAGTAAAACCCACATATCCCAGTTAGGGCTCGTCCCATGCCATTCTCTCAGGCGATCATGGATGTTGTGATATCGACAAATTTCATGACACCCAGAATCACTTTCACAGGTACCGAAGACCCGGAGACCCACATCACGACTTTCCATACTCAGATGATGATCTCCGGAGGAACAGATGCCATGCATTGCAAACTGTTCATGGGGACGTTCGCAGGCACGACATTGGATTGGTTCAACGAACTCCCAGATGAACACATAACCTCTTTCGATAAGTTCTCTACTTTGTTCAGGGAGCAGTTCATAGTCAACCAACCTCCTATCTATTTCGACTTCTTTGAGGTGAAGAAGTACCAAAGAGAGCCCCTGAAGGACTTCCTGAACCGGTTTGGGGCGTTGGTGGTAAAGCTCCACACCAAGGATGAAGCTCTGATGATGCACGCCTTCAGGCGGAGAATTCTATCAGGGCCATTCAGCGATTCTTTAATAAGGTGTATGCCAAAGACGTTTAACGAGATCCGGCGCCGAGCTGTCGCCCACATTGGCGCAGAGGAGGAGGTAACGGAAAAACGTGGAAGTGTTAGACCGACAAGACCTCGGGAGAGCAGTCGAGCTCAACCTATGAGGGTACATAAAGTTACGACGGAGAAGAGACCACCAGCCAGGCATGTGCCCTATGAGCCGAAAAAGCATTAGACTAGGGCACGAGCGAAGGGAGACCTTCCCTGTCGACACAAGTTCAGAATAAACCTCAAGGAGTTGATCGTTATCCCAGACGTAGTTGACAAGCTGAAATCACCCCCAAAGAGTGACAAGAAATTGGGGCCAAGCAGGGGCACCTAGTGTGAGTTCCACAAGGCCTTTGGGGACAATGTGCATTATTGTTTAGCACTTAGGCACCAATTGGATGATTTGGGGAAGGATGGCTTCCTAAAGGAATACCTAGAGGAAGGTCACGAAGCCTCAACGATGGTAACCCCAGCAAGGGATCAGGGACACGAAGTGCCAGTCCATGGCGAGGTCAACACGATCTTTGGGCTTTCTCTGCGGGAGGATGTACCGCCTCCCAGCGAAAAAAGTATGCTAGAGAGGTGATGGCAGTAGAGGCGCCGGAACCGGACCAGTCACCTGAGCCCGACTTCTTCACTAAGGCTGATTTGCAGGATGTGGTCCCACATGATAATGACCCAGTGGTAATTTCAGTAGTGAGGGAGAAGGGTACACGGAGTCCTTATATCGACCAAGGGAGCTCGACCGATGTAATGTTTTGCTCGACCTTCAATAAATTGCAGTTGTCGCCCGACCAACTGAGACCATACGACGACTGTTTGTACGGTTTCGCTGGAGACCAGGTAGAAGTAAGGGGGCACGTGGAGCTAAGGACGACCTTCACAGACGGGACCACATCCCGAACCGTCAATATCAGGTACCTTGTCGTCAATGCTCCCTCAGCTTACAACATCCTTTTGGGCAGACCTTCCCTTGAGGGAGCGATAATTACCATCAAGTCCGACCAGAAGGCGACAAAGAAATGCTATGAGAATAGCTTGAAGACGAAGAGAGGGGTATGCTCGATCACCAGCCAGCCTCAAGAGGGAGAAGGGGTCACCCGTGCAAAGATGGCCC
The DNA here is from genome assembly GCF_051622355.1 of Phaseolus vulgaris. Classification (NCBI taxonomy): domain Eukaryota; kingdom Viridiplantae; phylum Streptophyta; class Magnoliopsida; order Fabales; family Fabaceae; genus Phaseolus; species Phaseolus vulgaris. The sequence goes on from NC_143507.1 coordinate 23,617,693, forward strand.
GGGAAAGGCGTCCTGAGCCTACAGGTGAGGTACTGGAAAGAGAGATTGGGGGAAAGAAGTTTAAGCTTGGAAAATCTTTAAGCCAAGAAATACAGGACCAAATCGCCGAGGTAATAGCATGGCATTTGGATGCCTTTGCGAGGTCTGCCTTAGACATGCCCGATATTGACCCTGATTTCCTGTGCCATTGTCTCATGATGGATCCAAAGGTCAGGCCTATCTTACAGAGGCGGAGGAAGTTCAATGAAGAAAGACGCCTGGTCATCAGGCAAAAGACCCAAAAGCTGTTAAGTGTCGGCCACAAAAGGGAAATCCAATACCCTGAGTGGTTAGCAAACGTGGTGTTGGTCAAGACGGCCAACTGAAAGTGGAGGATGTGCGTCGATTTTACGGATTTGAACAAGGCCTATCCAAAGGATTCATATCCGCTGCCCAACATCGACGCCTTTGTAGACAACGCATCAGGTTGCCGACTTCTTAGTTTTCTGGATGCCTTCTCAGGCTATAACCAAATTTGGATGCATCCCCGAGATGAATGCAATACATCATTCATGACAGAGCTCTCCAGTTATTGCTATAAGGTGATACCCTTTGGGCTCAAGCACGCTGGCGTGACCTACCAGAGGTTGATGGACAGGGTTCTCGCCCCTATGATAGGGCGAAACATGCAGGCATATGTGGATGATATGAAGGACAAACACATTGTCGATCTAGAGGAGCTATTCACCAGAATAGCCAGGTATAAATTGAAGTTAAATCGCTAAAAGTGCGTATTTAGGGTGGAAGCAAGGAAGTTCTTAGGGTTTCTCCTCACCGAGAGAGGAATAGAGGCGAACCCCGAGAAGTGTGCGACGATCATAGCTATGAGAAGCCCGACCTCGGTGAAGGAGGTACAAAAGCTAACAGGACGCATGGTCGCCTTGTCCCGGTTCGTATCAGCTGAGGAGATCGGGGACATCCCTATTTCCAATGCTTGAGGAGGAACAACCGATTTGTATGGACAGGCGAGTGTGAGGAAGCATTCCTCAAGATGAAGGAGTACTTGGCCACCCCGCCGGTTCTGTGCAAACCACTGCCAGGCACTCCTATCTGCCTATACTTTGCTATTACAGATCGAACGATTAGCTCAATCATAGTCCAGGAGCAGGATCGCGTCCAGAGGCCTATATATTTTGTTAGCAAAGTGTTGCAAGGGCCCGAGGTGTGCTATCAGGCCATTGAGAAGGCGGCCCTAGCAGTAGTATTCGCAGCATGAAGGCTCCTCTACTATTTCCAGAGTTTCACGGTGATCGTAATGACCGACCTTCCCATCCACAAGGTCTTGCAGAAACCTGATGTGGCGAGTCAGATGGTGCGCTAGGCGGTCCAGCTGTCCGAGTTTGATGTGCAGTTTGAGCCGAGAGGACCTATCAAGGGTCAAGTTTATGCTGACTTTGTGGTAGAACTCTCCTCGGCAGCGACACACTAAGACAGTGGAGATTTCCAGTGGGTCCTCTCTGTGGACGGGTCCTCTAACCAGCAAGGCAGTGGGGCTGGTATCATCTTGGAGGGACCAAACGGTTACTGATCGAGCAGGCCCTACAATTCGCTTTCAAACCTAGCAACAACCAAACTGAATCTAAGGCCTTGGTGGCAGGAATGTTGCTAGCCAATGAGATGGGTGTTCGAAGCTTGTTAGTGAAAAGTGACTCGCTACTAGTAATTGGGCAAGTTACGGGCGAGTACCAGGCCAAGGACCCCCAGATGGTCGTGTATTTAAAGTATGTCATGCTCTTGAAAGAGGCCTTCTCTGGGTTCGAGTTGGTGCATGCTCCCAGGGAACAAAATGCACTTTGTGTGGAAGAACATAGTTTTGGAATCCCAAAGCGTTTAGTGTCTGACAATGGCACGAAGTTTGCAAGTCAGCATCTAGGTAAACTATGCACAAAGCTCGGCATCAAGCAAGTCTTCGCCTTGGTAGAACACCCCAAACGAATGGGCAGGTCAAATCTGCTAACCGACTCCTACTCAGAGGCCTAAAGAGGAGACTGGAGAAAGCCAAGGGAACTTGGGCAGATGAGGTTCTAGAATTGTGTGGGCCTACCACACCACTCCCCAATCCACCACCAAGGAGACACCTTTTAGCCTGGTGTATGGGTCGGATGCCATGATCCCCGTCGAGATCCAAGAAAGTTCACCATGATTCCAGAACTTTGTGGCCAGGGAGTCTAACGAGGAAAGGAGGGTACACTTAGATCTGCTCGATGAGGTCAGAGAGGAAGCATGCATCAAGGCCAAGGCCTTAAAGAGAAGGGTGGAGTATAAGCAAAAGTCCAAGCTAAAACCTCGGCAGTTTCAGGTTGTCGACCTGGTAATGCGAAAGGCTCACCCCTATCACTTGGAGAATAAGTTGTCTCCTAAGTGGACTGGCCCATTCCGCGTGAAAGAGGTGCTCGAGAACGGAGCGTATAAACTCAAGACCTTGGAAGGTGGGATTATTCCCTGAACATGGAATGGGGCCAATCTTCAATTTTATTTTAGTTAATTATGCTATTGTATGCAATACGAACGTTTAAGCGGACAATCTTTTTCCCTTATCAGGTTTATTTAATGAGGTCGCCCAATAAAATATTATTTGAAAAATATGCTGGCAGTATATTGTGTTCAAAATAAAATCTCCCCTTGGTAAGATTCCAAGAGTGGGAGCATCAAGATCCGTAGCGATCCAAGAGAGGACCTTTCGCTTAGTAAGACTCTGAGCTCGAGTACCCCTGAATCATAGCTCGCCAACGCTTGGCTCGAGCTGGGAAAGTAAAATTTCCCCTTGGTAAGATTCCAAGAGTGGGAGCAGTAAGGTTCATAGCGAACCACAGTAAAATCTCCCCTTGGTAAGATTCCAAGAGTGGGAGTAGTAAGGTTCATAGCGAACCACAGTAAAATCTCCCCTTAGTAAGATTCCAAGAGTGGGAGTAGTAAGGTTCATAGTGAACCACAGTGAAATCCCCCTTTTAGGGAGCAGTAAAGTTTGTAGCGATTCAGGCGGGGATACCTCTTGCTCAGAGAGCTCAGATAACCCTGGTCACCGCTTGCCATCGTATTGACATGAACCATAGTGAAACCTCCCTTTAGGGAGTATGTACAGATAAATCAAAGCAATTCGTGCAAGAGGATCTATTGACCAGAGAGGCTCTGAGCTCAGGTACCCCGAAGCATAAGTTTACCATTGATTAATCATGAAGACCACGCTACTTAAGTATGGGCGATCATTGGCGTTCGATTAGTTGTTAAAGTTATGAAAGTTGTGTTCATTCAAGACATACATTGCTACTCAACTAGTCGAAGTCAGGTAAGGAAAACACACATATATATACACATCAGAATTGCAAGTTGTTCATAAGATTACAAAAGGGAGGCAATAGCGGGGGAATCCCACACGACTATTCCTCATATACCAATTGCCCATCAACGATAACTTTGCCTAATCCTATTCGGAAGAGGTCCAGCTTAGGGTGGACGCAGGTGACTTGGGCAACGACATCTTCAAAGCCTGTCACCTAGGAGTCAGCGGAATCGCTCATCATCTCTTCCTTGGTCTTCTGCAAGAGCTCATCCTTATGTGCCAACTTCTCCTTCTGCCTAGCCACCTCCTCGTTCCTTTTAGCCAGCTCTTCCTTCAGATTCTCCACCTCAGTGCGAAGATTATTGTTCTTCACATATATCCCCAAGACCTCTTGGGACTTCCCAAAAAGGAGGGCTTTGGTTTCTTGATGAACTTTTCGAAGCTCCTCCACCTCTAGTGTGAGTTTGGTGACTTGTCGTTTGAGACTTGCAACTTGGAGGGATTTTTCTTTGGCCAGTTCTTTCGCTTTCCACAGCTTGGAAAGGAGAAGACAGTTCGCAACTAGGGTTTCCCCTAGTTGCCTTGTAGTGTGCTCCATCAATGGACCCTCCTCCAGGTTTTCTAGTCTTCCTTTAACTTTGGAGGAGAGCTGTTAGAATATATGGCCTTAAACGAGATGGGGGGTGAATTGTTTAAGAGAGTTTTTTGAAATCAGGTTAGCCAATAACAAAAGCAATAAAACAGCAAAGCAACAGAAAAACAATTGGTTGTTTTTGCGAAGCAATCAGTTGTTTATACCAGTAAAACTTAAAACAAAATTTAAATGAGTTTGAGGGTAAGAGAGAGATACACCAACAATTTATACTGGTTCACTCTTAAGCCAAGAGCTACATCCCGTCCCTAGAAAACCACTGGGTAATCCACTAAGTAATCAAACCAGATTACAACACACAAACCACCAAAGTAGTGACCTTGAACCCTTCAAGAAACACACTCCCTTTGGAAAAACACACACCAAGAGTATTGATCTTGACCACCTCAAGAGCACACAACACTCCTTGGCAACACAACACCAGAAATACAGTAGATTGAGAAGGGATTACACTTGTTTACAGAACAATCTGAAATCAATACAATTGCAATCCTATTCCACTCTCTTAGAAAACCCAAAGCTTTATGTGAATGTTCAAATCTTGAAATCAACTTTTTCACAACTGAAAAACTCAAATATGTTTTTCTTGTTTGTTTAAAAACAGAAACAAACCATTTATACTTTCCAAAGATTGGTCAAAGCAATTAATGAAGGAGCGTATTCAGTTGGAAATCATTTAAAGCACATTCAACCACCAAAACATAATTTTGTTAGGATTTTCAAAGAAACAATCGGTTGAAACCACGAAACAACCGATTGTTTGGTTTGGCAGTTAAGTCAACCAAACTTAAACAATTTTCAACCTTTTCAAAAACTCCTAAGAGTAAAACAATTGATTGATTCGACAAAACAACAAGTTGCTTTTCACTTAGTTGTGAAAATGCTTTATTTCAAAAAGGATTTAAACACACATTAGCTTTAGATTCAACAAAGGAGTGGATTACAAATTAAACTACCCAGATCCCACCCAAACACAACAGCAACACCAGCCTTTCATCAAACACATAGGATTTGGATTCTTCAAAGCACTTGATCACTCTTGATCAACAAGAGCAACACTCTTTGAAGGAAGGAAGTTGGGTCTGAGGAGGGGTCCCATTGATCCTCTTCTGAGGAACTTTCTCCTCTGCCCTCCTGCACCGCAATGTCACGAGGAGGGGAAGGGCTGGGTGGAAAGTCCCGGTATGAGGGAGCTCGGTCGTCCGAGACAGAATGGACTGAAATTGCAGCAACATCCGTTCGCTTCCTCTTGAAGACGAGTCCATAACAGGTTTCTTCGTCCTCAGAAGGGGCGACTTCAGCTTCTGCCTTCAGGTTTTGGTCCTTAGCAGAAGGGGCTTGGGCATTCTTCTTTTGTTTAGCCAGAGCAACTAAGTTCTTTCTTTTTTGAGCGTCCAACATGTTTCCTACATGAGAACAAAAATAAAGAAGAATTAGAAAAAGCACACATACAAGACATCACTAGCAAGAGTAAAGGGAAGGGAGATACCAATGTATGCCTTAAGACTTGTAGGGCAGTACTCGTTCACACCTTCATCAAACACTTTACTTCTATTCTGTTGCACTACCTCTAGTTTTCTTTTCTGTTTTGCGTTGTTCTTGCTTATTTATTCATTTTAATTGGTGAATTTTGTGTTTCTTTGGTTGTTCCATCGTTTAATCTCACTTCTAAACAATTTAAATGGTTAATTTTTCTTTGGAACTTTCATCAAACACTTTCTCTTGTCCACGGTGACTGTTATTCACAGTTGCTATCACTTCTTGTTGTTTTCGTCTTTCTGCTTGTGTGTTCTTTATTGTTTGGTTTGTTAAATCTTATTTTGTCTTATCTTAGGTGTTTTTTAGGTTTTCCAAACCTTGCATTTCACTTGTCAGGTTTCATTTTTCTTAATCATGTCATCGTTCATTCTATGTTGTTGTTATATGTTCCATGTGTATTTTTTTCCAAAATTTCATAGTAGCTCTCGAATTTGTGCAATTTATCTTGATAATAGTTTGCATCCAAATTTTCTGAAATTTCTTGTGAAACACCACTTATATGTTACCATATCTCAATAAAAAAAAAGGCGTGTCCTAGTTTCCTCTACAAAAAAAGTTATAAATTGCAAAAGACAAAACGTTTTGTTGTGAGTCTTTTGTTCAGTACCAGTTTGACTCTCGGTGTTGAATTTGTTGCACTTAAATCCCTTGGTGTTTTGACTTGAAAATATTATCATATCTGATCTGATATGTTTCCTTGAACTGGCTAAATTTTCAGCTTCAAATTCGTTATAGAAAAATTACCATAAATAGTACAAATCCACCTGTTAGTTCTAAATCTAGTTTATCTTGTGTTTCCACTCTGGTTGTGTTGATTGATTTATTTCTCACTGTGTGCCTATCTGTTTGCCTTCAAATTTGTGGCATGTTGACCATCACTGAGTTCCTCATAGACCATAATATTTTCAGCTTCCACTTTGTTGTTTCCAAATTACCATAATTCTTACAAGTTGGTGATTAGTGTTACCTCTATTTTTTTTTTCCTATTTCACTCATTGTTGTTGATGATGTTCGCATTTTGTATCTTTTATTTCTCTGTGCTTACTGCGTTTTTGGCATCAAATTTGTGGCATTTTCTTCATCTTTGAGTGTATTTTTTCTCATACAAATTTCAGAATTAACGGTGTTGCAAATCAATTTGTATAAATTGGAACAAACATTGCCTGTTTTCTAGATTTTGGTTTTTGAAATCTGTTTTAGAGTTTTTCTTAGGTTTTCTTAGGTTCCTTTTGCTTGTGCTTCCTTTTCTTGAGTGCTTTAATTTGTTGATTGTCTTTGTTGGACTCTCCTCTGTTTTTTCTCTGTTATTCCCATTGGTTTAGCTATTTTGTTGCCTTTGAGCTTTTCTTGCTTTATTTCTTGGTTTCCTTTCTTGTGTTGGTTTTTGGTGGTGTTTGAAGGGTACCTTAAGAAGTGAAGTGTTGCCATCCTCCAGTGGTTTTACATCGTTCTTTAGACTTTTTATCAAGCGAAGATAACGAGGTACCAAGAGATAATTCAGTTTACTTCATTTCGCAAGTTTCAAATCATATACACATTATTTGCTGTTTCACATCTTTGTCCATTTTTGTATAACGGAATTTTCATTATTTGTTGTTTTTCTTTGCAGTCTTCAGCAATTTGTCTTTTTTTTTTGCATTTGTACTTGCTCTTATCTTTTCAACATCAGATACAGTTCTTATACGCATTATTGACAATTTTCTTGTCCAAAGTATGTAGCATGCTGATGCATTTCTGGTTCTTTACCTTCTTTCACTCTTCTTTTCTTTTCTTATCTTGGTAGGTCTCTATGGTACAGTAGGGGTTGTTTTGTTCATTTAGTCTCATCCTTTCTTTGGGTGGTAGGGCCATTTGCATACATAATTTTTTTCCTTCCTTTTGATTTACAGTTTGGTCTTTTTAAAAACTATTGTCTCTTTGTCAAGAGGTACGTTTTACTTACGCTATTTTTAGTTCTAAGGTTACTTTTTCTTGCGAACTCCTTTGGTAAATTTTCTTTGGTTGCTTGCTTCTCCTTTTTATTCTTTTTCTGTTGATCTAACTTTTCTTTTGAGTTTTGTTTGTTTCTGTTTCATCATGAGTGATCCATCTCATCCTTCTCGTGTGCATGGCCATGGACAGTCATCTTCTCCTATTGATATCACGACAACTCTTCAAAATCATGATTTACAATTACAGGAAATTAAAATTCTGCTTCATCAGCTTGTTCTTGCACGTGATCAGAAATCATATCGATCTCGCAGCCACCACAAGGGTTCCTCTCTTCACAAGGCCAGTGTTCATCAACCTAGCCCTCCATCTAGTCCTGACGCATATAGCAATCATCACAATCAAGACTTTTACCAACAACCTCCTAAACTTACTGCACATTATCACCATTCTACATTTCGGGAGCCCAAAATTTCTTTACCTTCTTTTTATGGCACGGCTAGAATAAATTATTACTTCAACTGGAGATGAAAGTTGAACAAATTTTTTATTGCCATCATGTGGACCATGAACGTCGGGTAGTCTTAGCTACTCTTAGCTTTCAAGATGGTGCTATGCATTGGTGGAGTAATTATTCCCGTGATCTTCTTATCCTTCATCATCCCCCCATCAAGTATTGGAATGAACTCCATTCTGCTTTGAGAAAACGGTATCTTTCTTCTTTCTATGATCGTGAAATTATCAATCAGGTACATCGGTTGGATCAGAAGGAGTTATCTGTTGATCAGTATCGCTAGATGATGGAGTTGTTTATTTTACGTGCAGGTATTCGGGAAGAACCGCGTTTAACAATTGCTCGTTTTCTTAGTGGCTTAAATTTTGATATCAGAGATCGTGTTGAACTGCTACCATATCATGATCTTGTGTAAATTTGTATTCGGGTGGAAGATTAACTTCAGCGCAAGAGTTCTTTTCGAAAGAATTCCTCTTCATTTTCTAAATCTTTTCCTAAAGATGTTGTTGGTTCATCTAGACGTTTTTCCAAGGATGGTGATGTCATTAAGCATCTTGACAAATCTATTTTATCGTCATCTTCCAAGGATGTTAAGTCTAAAAATATTCAATGTTTTACCTGTCTTGAGAAGGGACATTATTCTTTCGACTGCCCACAAAAGTGAACTGTGCTTGTTCATCAACCAGATACTAAACCCCAGACACATTCTCCAGTTTTTTTTTTTATTATGAAGATAATCCCACTTTAGATGAAGAATCTCATCCTTATACGGGTGAGCTTTGCATTGTACAACATCTTCTCCATACTCATCCTATTGATCTTAGTAATTCTCAACGTGTTGTCTAGTTCTTGGCAATATATGTTCTGTAATTGCTTAGAGTGGTTCATGTTGTAATTGTTGTAGTACACGACTAGTTCATAAGCTCTCTTTAACCACTCCCATATCGTCCAGATTGGATTAATCATCATAATGGAATCATCATCAATACTCGGGTGATGGTTCCTATTCAAATTGGTAACTATACCAATCAGATTTTGTGTGATGTTATTTCTATGGACATTGGTCACGTTATTCTTGGACGTCCTTGTCAATTTGATAACAATACTATTCATGATGGATTTTCAAATAAGATCACTTTTTCCCAAAATAATCACAAATATACTTTGTTTCCTCTTTCTCCTGCTGAGGTACGTGCATATACTATTATCCTTAAAAAGAAAATTGAACAAGAAAATATGTTTCAATAGGTACCATCTTCGTCTTCTTCTTCTTTTTCTTTACCGTCTAAACCTTTATATTTACTTCGTTCATCTGACTTTTCAGGTACTTCGTTCATCTTATCATTGTCGCCCTTTTTCCTTTCTTCATTTTCTTGTTTGTATCTTTTATATGTCCATTTTCTTATTTTGGTGTTGTAGTCTTATTCTTTGTGGGTTTTTAGGAGGATTCATGAGCCTGGAAGAATCTAGCACAATTTGTTTTCCGTTCTGGTGGCCTTGCTCAGTAGGATCTGAGGACAAATCCTTTTGAAGGGAGGGAGTCTGATGGAGTACCATCCAAAGCCACCATATACAATAAAATAAAGTAGAAGACTTTTGTAATAGAAAAGTATGAACTATGATTCATATCACTTAGCATCTAAACTTAACGTCTTTAATGCCCAATTTGCCTTGTATTTTAATTCCATTGGAAGATGGCATGCTTTCCCATAGATCAACTGAAATGGAGAAAGAGCAGTATGAGTTTTATATACAGTCCGATAGGCCCACAAAGCTTCATCAAGCTTGATTGACCAATCTTTTCTGGATGAGGCCACTGTTTTTTCTAATATTATTTTTTATTTCTCTGTTAGAAACTTCTGTTTGCCCATTTTTTTGTGGAAGATAGGCTAAAGCCACCTTATGACTAACCCCATAATGTTCTAAAACCTTCTTCAACCGGGTATTACAAAAATGTGAACCATCATCACTTATCAATACTCTAGGAGTACCAAACCTGTAGAAAATATTCCTTTTAAGAAATTTAATGACTGTCTTGGAATCTGCATTTTGCACTAGAATTGCTTCAACCCATCTACAGACATACTAAACTACCAATAATATATATTAATTTGAAAAGGAAGATGGCAAAGGTCCTATAAAATCAATGCCCCAACAGTCAAAAACTTCAATTTCTTGAATGTTTTGTAATGTCATCACATGTATTCTAGAAATGCTTCCTGTTCTTTGGCAACTGTCACATCTTTGTACTAAAGCATGTGTATCTTTAAACAATGAAGGCGAGAAAAAACCTGATTGAAGAACATTTGTCGCTATCACTAGTGCTAAAAAGCCCATTTACGACATTAAATTCACAACGATTTTACCGTCAACGCTGTCCAGCAAAACGCGGTGACATTTTTGAAATTAAAGCGAGTGTAAACAACGGTTGTGGATGAAACCACCGTTTTATACCAAAGCTTCTTGGTGTAAAACGGCAGTTATGGATGGAATTGCCATTTTATTACCATTGTAAGAGCAGACATTAAAACAGATTGAGAGCAAGTAATAATATTTAAATTATTCTTTATAATTCTTTAACATATATGTATCTTATTACTAATTAATGTCAATCTTATTTTGTAATGCAGTTCTTTATGGACGAGAACCCACTGCCTTTGCCAGCTATAGAATATGTGAGACATGCTTGGGCCACATATTATAACTCTAGGATAGCTAATCAATAGTATAAGAATTAGATAGATAGATACGAATATGTTATTAGTGTTTGTAATATATTTTTATCAATATATATAATTTGATTCTCTGCATTTATGTATCTGGCTGACTGAGTTTTAATTGAACAAATTAATTTAGATGGGAAAACGCATTAAACAGAATGAACTAAAAAAAATCCCATAATAAACAACGATTATGACTATAACCACCGTTTTATACCTCTCAAGGAGGGTATAAAACGGAGATTATGGTAATAAGCGTCGTTTTAGGGCACCATCTTTGCTGAGACTAGGGAGGATATAAAATGGTGGTTATTACCATAACCACTGTTTTATACCTTTTTCTCGTATTGTATATGCAAGTGATGGGAAGGTGTAAAACGACGGTTATGGTAATAACCACCGTTTATATGTGACATTAACATGACGGTGAAATAGCCGTCACCTATGCCTGAAGAGAATAAATTACGTGCTGAAACACAACAGTCCAAGAAGCGTCGTGTTAATGCTAAAATAACTGTCATTTTTCACCTTTTCTGCACTAGTGTTGGGTTAGTGCTGGTGCGTTCTAGCTTTCCCTTTGTATATTATCCTTTTTCCATTTCATCTCCATTCTTCCTGTTCTCATTGGTTAACCTTTGGGTTGATTGATGGGCAAGCTCCACTTCTAGTCTGCCTCTTCTTGGTGCACTGGAACAACGCTCTGTTGAGATAGAGGAGGCTCTGCCTGTTGATCACACTCCGACGATCAAGTCAATGAGAGCATACAAAGTAATAATTAGTTTCAGTCTCTTGTACTCAGAAACAGCATACCTTTACCGGGGGTCTCAAGCCCCTTTTATAGTTATTCCTCTAACAACTTTCACTCACGAGAATATAATCTCTACTGAAAGCATAAAATAATAATAGAAAACCACCTGCTCACATGCACCTTTCATATTTGGGTGCTAACTAATAAAATTGCAGGCTTAAACACAAGAGGGGGTGAATTGTTTTTAACGTTTTTCGCAAACTTTGAAGGTATGGAGAAAGCCAATGAAGAATCAAAGCCAAAGGAATGAAAATGCTCAAGTTAGAAAACTGTTTTAGTTGATTTCCAGAAAATCAACCGTTTTTTTTTTGCGATTCAACCGGTTGTTTTTATCAGCAGTTTATAAAAACAACTCAAAACAGATATAATTGAAATTAGGGAAAGAGAGAATTACACAAACAGATTTATACTGGTCCACTCTTACACCAAGAGCTACATCCAGTCCCCAGAAACCACTGGTATTCCACTATGTAATCAACCACAGATTACAATCACACACACACACACACCAAAGAACTGATCTTGAACCCCTCAAGAACACACATTTCCTTGGGCACTACAACACACCACAAATCAAAACACCCCCTGACTCTGTGAAACACAATTCTTTACAGAAATATAGATCAAGAGAGAATAAGGAAAGATCACACCTGATACAGATTGAATCACAAAATATTACACAACAGTCTTATTCCACTCTTAGCAAGTTCAAACAAAACCTGATGTAAATCTTGGAGAAAACTGTTTTCAAAATATTAATCTCTGATTCTTGCTACCAGGAGCGTTAAACAACCCATTTAAACTCCAAAAGGCAGTTAAAAGCATTTAATGAAGGGGCCAAAAAAGTTTTGAATCAATTAAAACATATTTACTAAACTTAATAGATTTTGTTAAGAGTTTTCAAAAAACAATCGATTGAATTGGCATGACAGCAAAGTCAACCAATTTAAGCTTTGTCAAACTTGTTTCAAAAACACTAAGTGTCAAATAACCAAATGAAACGATAAAACAACTTGTTGTTTTTCAACTTCTTTGTAAAACACTCACTACAAAAAAACGTGTATAATGCGGCGGTTATTTTCGTAAAAACTGGCGTTTTTAACCGCCGCATTATACGTCTGTGGCGGTATTGCGTAACGCCAGAATTCTTGCCGCCACAAAGTTTAATGTGGCGGTCAAATGAGAACCGTTGTAGCAGACGCCATAGTATGCATTGTATAATGTGGCGGTTTTAAGCGTGCAATTGGCGTCAGTTATAAATGTCATAATTTTAAAACTGGGTAAACCAATTCTTACGTAAATAGTGGCAGTTTTAACCGCCACTTAATACAGTATAGTATGACATTTATAATACACTTTATAACTGTCATAATTCGAATATTAAATATTTAATTTTATTTTTAATATTTATAATAATTTATTTAATTCTATTTTATAATTTGATTTCATAATATTATTTAATTTGATATTATAATTAAACTTTAATTTTGTTTTTAATATTTATAATAATTTATTTAATTCTATTTTATAATTTGATTTTATAATATTAATTAATTTGATATTATGTTTCATAATATATATATAATTAAGTTATAACATAAACTAATTTCATAATATAATTAAAATTGAGAAATATAATAATCAAAAGATGAGTTCATTCATTCATTGAAATAACAAAGTTGATAATGTCAAACTAATCCAAACAACAAGTAAATTAAATTGTCAATATGTAAATTGTTTCATTTTCTAAACATATTACAAGTAAATTCTCAATCCTAATTTGTCTTACTCCCTCCACTTGATCTTATATTCTGGTTTGGTGATTGAGCACCACTAGCAACATCCGGTGCCTGGAATAAGTTAAAATATGTTTAAAATTAATTGACAATTTTTAAAAAATAAATGAAAACAATATTATAATAAAATTTTAAGTATAGTAATTCATACCTCATTAATAGATGTTTGTACCAAATTTGTTGCCATTGCAGCAAAATGTTCCAACACGTCTGGTCTAGAAGCAATGTAGGCTAGCATAGTATGCATTTGGCTCCTTACAACTGCAAGTTCAGTTGCCATCTTTTCTACCTTTTCTTCAACATTTGTTGAAGACCCACCACTAGAGGAACCATTATTCATATTGCTTACCCTTGTTGTGGATTTCCTGAAAGCAAGGGTAGGACAAGCTCCATATGAAAGTCCTCTGACCCTCCCTGGATGCTCCTTTCCAAAAATGACACCAACAGGATCATTTGGAGATATATGTGATGCAGTTTCTGGATTTTCCAGCATTAACTCATCAATTTTATCCTACATAAAAATGGAAGCAACCAACTTTAATGTTCGTCTTCCCAAAACAGTCCAAAACAATCCAAGACAGTATCCAAAATAGCCCAAAACAATCCAAAACAGTCCAAAACAATATATACCCATGGTAGAGACAATATGTTCCCAAAACAGTCTAAAACAGTCCAAGACAATATCCAAAATAGCCCAAAACAATATATACCCATGGTAGAGACAATATGTTCACAAAACAGTGTCCAAAACAGTCCAAGGAAGTATCCAAAATAGCCCAAAACAATCCAAAATAGTCCAAAACAATATATACCCATGATAGAGACAATATGTTCCCAAAACAATCCAAAACAGTTCAAGACAGTATCCAAAATAGCCCAAAACAATTCAAAACAGTCCAAAACAATATATACTCATGGTAGAGACAAAGTGTTCCCAAAACAATCGAAAACAATTCAAGACAGTATCCAAAATAGCCCAAAACAGTCCAAAACAATATATATCCATGATAGAGACAATATGTTCCCAAAACAATCCAAAACAGTTCAAGACAGTATCCAAAATAGCCCAAAACAATTCAAAACAGTCCAAAACAATATATACCCATGGTAGAGACAAAGTGTTCCCAAAACAATATATACCCATGGTAGAGACAAAGTGTTCCCAAAACAATCGAAAACAATTGAAGACAGTATCCAAAATAGCCCAAAACAGTCCAAAATAGTATATACTCATGGCAGACACAATATGTTCCCAAAACAATGTCCAAAACAGTTCAAGACAGTATCCAAAATAGCCCAAAACAATCCAAAACAGTCCAAAACAATCCAAAACAGTCCAAAACAATATATACCCATGGTAGAGACAATATGTTCCTAAAACAGTCCAAGACAGTGTCCAAAATAACCCAAAACAGTCTAAGACAGTATCTAAAATAGTCCAAAATAGTCCAAAACAATATCCAAATCAGTATCCAAATCCAAAATAGTATGTCTCAAAAACAGTATATACAAAAAACAATTACTCTGTTCAACATAAAGAAGAAAATGAGAGGTTCAAAACTGATATAATTAGAAGTTACCCCAATCTCCATAGCTTCATCATTAACATACGTGCCATTCTTCCTCTTGTGTGTGATCTTCCACATCTCAGCTCGGCCAATGTTCCTACCAGTCTCAATTTTCTATACATTCCAAAAAGGATAATATAATTACAAAAATACATAATATATTATAAATCAAAATATATGCCAAATTGACAAAGCTACATATAAGTAAATATACCAGATTTTCCCTCCTTCTTGACAATGCCATAGCTCCACCAGTGTGAGGAATAGTTTGTTTCTTTCTTATCTCTCTATTACTGTTACACAGCTTCTACACAATAAAATGAAATCAGTTTTTGCAAATTTAAAATCAAGTTGAGTGAGAAATATATGAAATGAAAAGTATGTACCACTATGGAAGGCTTGAGACGATAATCCACAAATATAGCCCACTGCTCCATGTTAAGACCATCTGGAACATTCTTTATCAAGTCATTTCTGCTTAACACTGGGTCATAGAATTCATTCCAGAGCTTGCATCTATACTCCCTCCACAATTTGCCAATTTTGAACATAACATCTCTCTTAGCGAGATCTTCATTTACCTTGAAACAAAAACGACTCTTCAAATAATACAATAGTTAGTCCACATATATATTCAAAAACTGAAATAAGAATGTACATATTTAATGTTTTATTGAATGTAGGGTCAATTACCTTCAGTGCACTCTCCCATATAGTATCCTTGTAAGTATCAGGCACAGATGACCAACTTTCAAAACTTATAGGCAACAATATATGATTTGCTGCTAGCTGTCCACAAACTCCAGCAAGCAAACCACATGCTTCTCAAATGGGTTGAAAGTTGTCATCATAGTTGACAACCACACGTATTCCAGTGGGCAAATTATGAGCATCCCTAACCTTGAGCTTCATTTTCTGAGTAACTCCATGCTCATCTATAAAGTATAATACATTAAGGTATCTGCAATGAAAGTAATTAAATGAAAAAGAAAAACACAGCAACAAAATTAACATATCTTTACCTATAGTATCAACAAACCAATAGTGGTTTGAATGTCTGCCTTTTTTTGGTGCCACCCTTTCTGCTTCAGATTCTAATGTATGCGATTGTGCAGATTGAGGGGTATGTGGTTCTGTAGACTCGGATGTATGTGGCAGTGTAGACTCAGATGTATGTGGTAGTGCAGACTTATATGTGTGTGGTTGTGCAGACTCAGATGTGCCTTCAGGTTGTGCAGATTGTGAGATTGGTGGTTGAGTAGACTCAGTTTGTGGTAGTGCTGCTGATTCAAAAGTAGGTTGTAAATCTCGTGGTTGTGCAGATTTTGAGATTTGTGGTGGTGTATGTCCAGATGCTTGTGGTAATGGAGATCCAATATGTGGTTGACCAGATTTAGTTATTTGTTGACGTGTAGTTTGAGGCGTGTCATTAGGTTGAACATAGTTCCTCACAGATGTGTCTGAACTATGTCCACCAATTGCCTTAAGCAAGTTCTTAATCCTCTTAGGCTTAGGCATATCTGCACATAAAAAGGAAAGAATAAAATACAAAAACAAGATATAACAATGCATATCAAAGTACATAATCAAATAGATGTGCAACTAACAATAACCATACATGTGCAGTTTTATTAACAGACCAAGCTTATTATTACTCTGACATTGAGTCATTTTCATGAAGTTCGTGATCATTGTTGTCCTCGTTTAATAATTCATCATCTTCATCATCCCTAAACAATGGCAAATGTTCAGACTCGCTGAAAAAATGGTTTAAATCTTGTTGTGGACATGGTTCCAGTTCACAAACTTCATTATCTCCTTCTCCCATATCATACAAGTCCCGTGGTTTCAAGTGGACGACAATTTTCCAATCCTTGTTAACTTCATCATTAACATAATATACCATTTCATCTTGTGAAGCTTCAATATATGGATCATGCTCCTCACGATCTCCCATGTGAATTAATCTTGAAAAATTAATAGAATTAAAACCCCACGGATCCTTTCTAAGCCCCCTATCTCTTGTGGTGTCAGCCCATTTACATTTGAACAATGTCACTTTAAAACGACCATAGTAATTAAGCTCAATTATATCTTCTAATTTTCCATAGTATGCCAAATCCGCTTCCCTAATGTTTTGATCAGCCATACTTGCAACACATGATGTTGATGAAGTTAAGTAAACTCCACTGTTTTGGGTTTTTAACCCATGTTCTCGACTTTCGGTCCTAAACTTGAATCCATTTACATTGAAGGCAGAAAATCTTCTAGCATGTGGAGTCGGACCTTGAGATAGATACTTAAGATCATTTGACACTGTACTTGAAATGTTTGGGTTATTAATCTACAAAAATAAGGATTGAATGTGTGAACATATGTTACAAACTTTAATAAAACAATTATAAAAACAGTTTCTACGTACCCTTTGAGGAAACTAATTCATGAAATCCTTATTAACAATCCTTTCTATCTCTATATTTGAAATTCTTCTCCCTCTAGACCTCCTTCGCAAATGACTTTTAAATTCCCTAAGAAAATAATCATAACCAATGTGTTACTAATGATTCCATTAAGGACACATTTTGAATATAATTAAATTTATAGTTGTGTTAACACTCACTGAATGAAAGGGGTAACTTCAGGACAATTAAATAACACATATCGATGTGCTTGAGTTCTTTGCATGGTTGACAACTCAAAAGTTGAAGAGGCACTTACTACTATACCTATTGGTGGGAAAATGGTACTCAATTGTGGCATATTTGTATTACAAGAATCATCCACACGTGAAGGCCTGTTACTTCTTGTCTCAACCCCTTCCATATATTCAGAGATAAAGGTCAGAACCTCTTCAGCTAGGTATCCTTCGGCAATGGAACCTTCAGGTTGTGCCTTGTTTCGAACATATGATTTTAAATGTCCCAAATACCTATAAAATAATTTTTCAATTAGGATAATCAAATATGAAGCTTAAAAAAACTTCAAAATCTATGTGTGCCAAAAACATTTACCTTTCTATGGGATACATCCAACGATAATTAACTGGGCCTCCAAGTTTGGCCTCACCAACTAAGTGACAAGTTAAGTGCACCATAACTGTAAAAAAGGTAGGAGGGAACAACATTTCCATGTGGCAAAGAGTTTTAATGATGCGGGACTGAAGTTTATCAAGTTCGGTTTGACTTAAACTTTTGCCACATAATTGTCGAAAAAATGAACATAGTTCTACTATCACTGCAGTCACATTGTTTGGTAAAACATTACGTATGGCAATGGGTAGTAAATGTTCCATAAGAATATGACAATCATGACTCTTGAGGCCAAAAATCTTTCCAGCTTTCAAATCAATACACCTTGAAATATTACTTGAGTATCCATCTGGCATTTTCACATCTTTCAGTGTTTGTAAAAACGTTTTTTTCTTTGGTTTTGACAATGAAAACACACTTGGCCGAAATCTTCCTCTTTCATCTGGCCAAAGTTCCTTCCTTATACCCATTTCTTTAAGTACCTTTCGGGCTTTTAAATTATCTTTTGATTTCTTAGGATCATTGAGTAATGTATACAAAACATTGTCACAAACATTTTTTTCAATATGCATGACATATAGACAATGGTGTAACAAGTTCGTCTCCCAATAAGGAAGATCAAAAAATATACTTCTCTTTTTCCATTGTTCTGCTCCAACAACTTCAAGAACATTCTTTTCCCGACCCCTTTTACTTGTATCCGTAGGTTCTAATGGTTTTCCAAATGTAACATTGATACCCTCAACTTGTTTAAATATGTCTGACCCTGACAAATGTTCTGGTGCTTCCCTTAGTTCAGTTCTTCCGTCAAAAAGAGAACGACTCAATCTGAATCTATGTTCTTTATGTAAAAGTCGACGGTGTCCCATAAAGCTGTATTTGCCCCTATACAACAAAGAAGACTCAATGTCAAAGTTACAAGTTGGGCAAGCAAGACCAGTGTGCGTGTTCCATCCAGATAAATTGCCTAGGCCAGGGAAGTCACTAATTGTCCACAACAAAGCCGCTCGCAATGTAAACATTTCTTTTTTCGAATAATCAAAAGTTTGCACTCCATCGAACCAGAGCTCCTTTAGTTCTTTTATGAGTGGTTGTAAGTATACATCAATGTCGTTTCCTGTCATTTGTTTTCCAGGAATTATCATGGATAGGATAAAAAAGGTTTGCTTCATACACTCCCAAGGAGGACGATTGTATGGGATGAGGACTACTGGCCATATACTATAGCTTGTACTCATGGTTCCGAAAGGGTTGAAGCCATCACTAGCTAAGCCCAGTCGTACATTTTGAGGATCATTTGCAAATTCTGGATGTAATACATCAAATGCTTTCCAAGCCTCGGAATCTCTAGGATGCCTCATCAACCCATCCTGGTTATCCTCTTATGCATGCCATGTCATAGATTCAGTTGTCTTAGAACTCATAAACAATCATTGCAATCTTGACTTCAATGGAAAGTAACGCAAGATCTTTGCATATTGTTTCTTATCTTTATCTTTCCACTTAGACGTTTTGCACCGTTTACATTCTTCTAAGCTTTCATTCTCTTCACCCCAATATAGCATGCAATCTTTTGGACAAGCTGGTATTTTGACATAATTAAGACCAAGTTTGTTAATCACATTCTTGGCCTCATAAAATGAGTTAGGAAACTTAGCATGTTCAAATGCGTCCTTTAGCAAGTTTAGAATCATGGTCATTGCTTTATCACTCATTATACACATGCATTTTATATGATACAACTTCAACATGAATGATAACTTTGAATACTTGGTACAACCTTCATATAGTGGTTCATTATTGTCCTTCAACAACGCATCAAAGTTTGTATTTCCTTCACCATGCAACATATCATCTTGTACACCATCATCTTGAGTACCCTCATCAATGTGATCATCGTGGTGCCCCACAAACCCAAATGCATCGTTCAACATGACTTCCATTGGATTATGAGATTCTATGACATCTTCAATGACATGCGCACTTGGAACAACCACAGACTCATTTCCACTTAGTCCTTCACCGTGCATATACCAAGTTTGGTAGTTTTGAGCAAAAGTGCTACATGTTAAGTGTTCTTGAACTACATCCCTTGTTTGCCACTTATTGAAACCACACTTTGAACACGGACACTTTATGACAAGACCATTAGCATGTCCAAATGCAAATTCCAAAAATTCATTCAAACCATTTGCATATTCAATGGTGTTTCGTGGTTTAGAAATCCAACTCTTATCAATTGGCATGACTACAAAACAAAACACCATAACAAAAAATTACTTACATAAATGTGTTAACTACATAAAATAGTTAATCAGAACCTACATTTACCAAACTAGCTTTTGGTAAATTTTATGGGTCACACAAACAAAATTTTAATTATACAACCAATCTATACGCTTCAAAACAGATTTGGATGGTTGAATATAAAGTTAGATCCAAACCAATTTGCAAGTTGGTTTGGATCAATTGTTGTCTCTATTAATTTCTTAATCATTCTATAAATAACCATTATCAAATAACCATTATAAATAACCATTATCATTCTATAAGCTAACACAATGCAATCAAAATTTAAGTACGTGCAGGTCATCTTCAAATTAATGAAACTAAGTCTGTAAAGGCTAATATATAATAAAAGTTGAAGTAAGACATGAACCCTTGCTTTTTGTAGTTAACCATTCATATAAAGGCCATTTTTAACAGTCAAAATTTAACAACCAGTTATTCAAGGTTTCACAAGATCTAAGGTTAGCCACATACAAATGTGGTTACACAAGCTCAAAAACAATAAAACTACAATAAGAGTATCTTGCAAATGGCTAAAACCGACTCATGCTTAAGTAGAATAAAAATAAATGGCTAAACCTGTAATAAATTCCTGGGGTTGAACCTGAATTTGCAATATTATCCTGGAACAGTATGGTGTAAGAAATAAAATAGACCTGCAAGAAAACAAAAAAAAAACACGTTACACATTGGAAAATACATAAAAATAACCTTTAAGATCTAATTTTTAAACAATGCAGACATACAAGAACAAGTTGAGATAATTCATTTTATAGAGTTCAATGGTGTCAATTGATCCAAATAAAATACTTTTTCTAATGTAAATGTTTTTTTGTTCAATGTTGTTTATTCATCTTATCTAATGACCAAATTTGAAGCTCCAATCCCAATTACGCTGCAGCATCGTGGAAAGCAAGCCACTTAGTTAGGACCATGCATGGCTTCTCATTTGTCCTATTTTCCCACTTTCTTAGCTTTTCATCGTGGAAAGCAAGCCACTTAGTTAGGACCATGCATGGCTTCTCATTTGTCCTATTTTCTCACTTTCTTAGCTTTTCTTCACCCAAATTCTATCTTAAAGGATCCAATCAATAATCCATAACTCAGATTCATGTTCCCTTCATGTTCCTATACTGCTTTGGGACCAAACCCAACACAAAAAAACCAATGGATCACTGTCACTGTTTAAGCAAATTCTCGTGAAGCAACTTATCACATGCACAGAAAAAAAGTCATTGCTTCCACGTTGTTTACATCTAATTTATTCATAAATTTATTTGATGGAGCATTTGATGGGCATATACTTTTATCAAATCATAAAACTGATTGATTCTTCCACAGGAATATTACGGGCCTCTTCCTTTTACCCCGATCATTACCAACCCAAAATCCTACACATATGGTCTAAAGAAACTATTGTTTAAGGTCCCCTCAATACCACAATTCAGCACTCATTATGTCACTTGTGCAATAAAACCAAGTATAATAAAAATGATTGTGGCAGCGTCTAAGAATTTGAATCCAAAGTTAAACCTCCCTTCCACACGCTAGTTTACTGATATGTAGTGACTTGACATTCTTCATCTTCCATGACCCAGCATGAACCAACAACGGTTGTTGACATCCAATATACCTTACATAGCCACTTGCAGGGTTCATTAACAGTGTTCCATTCCTTATTTCATCTGCATACCCAACACAAACGCCCTACACCCTTGCTAGCATTCTTTCAACCATACTTCCATTCTGTTTCCATTCTTCTATATTCTACATTCAGGCAACAGACCACAATTTGATTTGTGTACTTCTACATTCCAACGTATACACACCAACAAATTGAATGATTAAAACAGAATTTCTGCAGCCAAATTCAAGATTCTTTCTCCATGTAGCTCCCAAGGTGATCGTGCATACCACTTGCTCTGCTCCACACACAAAACCTCATAATTAAAGCTTCTTGCAAATGCTGCTACCGCCACTCTACCTTGACCTGCACAAACCACACCAGCATTCTTTGTCTAGCATCAAGCAGCTTCAAACCTCCCTTTTACACCTTCAATCGGCTTTTAGCTCCAAGTCTGGCATCAGAGTTACCTGGAAGCCACCTAGCAAACCCGATCACCCTTGGAGCAGCACCTTGAGCCAGCACCTGCTCTGTTTAACTCTCAAATGAGTGATATGGAAACTCTCAAAGTGAATTAAGAGATCATTGTGCTGAACAAAACCACAAAATCCAAACCAACGAAGTTATTGGTTTCTAAAGAAGAAAAAGATCTCATTGAGAGATAATGAGCATTCCTTCCACCAACGAATCCCAAATCTGCTAACCACTTTTCACATATACATGGTGTGCAAGTGCAAAGAGAGAAGTATAGTGTGATTTTACCTGTTAACGATTTTAACCTATAACAATTTCAAACAATACACTCCCAAGACAGAGGTTTAGGGTTTCGTGAGCACAAACCTGAAAAACCTAGCGCGAAGGCGGCAATGGCGGAATCAGGGTTTCTTGAAGGTCAGAGGAACAACCTTGAGCGGAGCGGCAATGGCGGACAGAGGGTTTCGTGAAGGTCGCCTGAGGGTTTCGTGGGTCGTGAAGGTTGCGTTAGCGGAGAAGGGGAAGAGAAAACGCTGCTGGTTTCATGAAGACACTAGAAGACGTTGGTTTCCAAAGTGGGAGACAACGTTGGTTTCCAAAGAAGGGGAAGAGAAAATGCTGCTGGTTTCATGAAGACACGAGGGGGAAGAAGTTGGTTTCCAAAGTGGGAGACAAGGCTGGTCCAAAGAGTGGGAGGCACGGTTTCAAAAACAAAATTAATTTTTAACAAATTTTTTATTTTTTTTAAATGAAAATAAAGAGGAATGGTATAGAAGGGAAAGCAAACGTGGGAATTTTATTTTGAAGGATAATTATGGCGGTTAAAAATGCCATATTCTAAAGGATCATTGTGGCGGTTACTAAAATGTCGTATTATACGGCAGATTGTGGCGGTTATTAATAACCCCCATATTAAAACCGCCGCATTATACACGTTTTTTTGTAGTGACTCTTTTTTCAAAAGGATTTGATTTAAACCAACTTTGAATCCTAACTAAGAGTGGATTTACAATTCAAACTACTCAGAACACACACACAAGCTACATCCAGCCTTCAAGCAATCCATAGAGATTTGGAGACATCAAAACTTTGTTCAACACTAACAATAGGAAAATATTTTGTCCACATGCACCTTTACTCACGATGCTAACAACAGAAGAGAATCTTGTGCATCTTTATTCTCGGGTGCTCTCTACTTATTTAACAACTTCATATATTCAATAAAAAACTTTATGCATATATTTAACTAACAACTTTGTGCATATATTCACATATATTCTATTCTAACAACTTAATATATATCGATATATATTTAATTAACAACTTTATATATATGAACAAACTTATTATTTTCTCTATTTTAATTATTTTAAAAGTTTGTAAAGAAAACATAAAAACATTTTTTTTTGTTTTTTTTTCTATCACACAAATCTTTCAAAATAATAAAGTATAAACAAGGTAAAAGTACCGTAATTAAAAGTAAAAACAAACACATGAAATTAGGAAATGGAAATGCAAGTAAACTCTGGTTTACTTTTTCAATGTTGTTTTAAAACTTTAATTATTTTAGAATTACAGTATACATACTAAATTTGAGTAATTAAAACTTTTTTTCCGTGTGGTATTAAAACTCAATTTGCTATATTTGTGTTTGGAGGAAGTATTAAACATACCTTCATTAATTTTTTTTATCTTTAAAATGGAACACTTTAGAGTGTTCCAACTCTTATAAAGAAAAACCTTCATCCTTTCCGTCTCTTAATCACTTAACTAACACTATTAACAACTTAAAAGTTAAAGGTGGACAACTCTCCTTGTATTTTGGTCAACCCCATATAATTGATCTCACATAAAAGTTGGGGAGCCTTTTACATTCAACGCTTGTACAATCTTACACTGTTAGCATTAAACTCAAAGTCGTCATCAGTTTTATTTTAGCATTTGAATAGTTAATAATTATTATCTTTAATTATACTTTTGAATGTTATTTATACTGTAAATTATAATATAAGTTTTATGAGAGAATGTAGAATTTGAAAAATCTATTGTAAAACTAGTTAGAAAAATTGTATTCTTAGTAACCGTGAAATAAAATTTATATTCTCTATTCACAAATATGCTCTCTCAACACCAACGCATACCAAAAGACACTTCAAAATTGCTACCCCTCCAGCACCTACATCAGACCCTGCTTTGACATCAACTGATCACTTGCACTTTCATTCCTTGACCAAAAACTCACGGTAGAGGCACAATAGCTTCCTGCTTGATCTTCCTGCTTGATCAGGGGTGGTTTTCATCTTCATCACCACCATGTGACTTGCCTGCAGCACCATTCCAACTTTACAACCTGCTTCCAACTAGAGCATTTCAATAAGAACCAACATTTTTCACTTCCTCTTCACGGATTGAAAGGGGAGACAACTTTGGTCTTTTGACAAAAAGAAGTGCTCTGGCTGTTCACCATCACACTGCAATAGCTTCTTATAAACACAAACTCAACTCTAAATCAGAAATCGGAGCTTAGCAGCATGGGCTAACACAAGCGAACTACCACTAAACCTGCTTTGGTTGCACCTTTAGCTGACACAAATACCTACTAAATTATGTAACAAACCTGCATGAACTTTGCATAAACATCATCCAAAAAAAAAAGTCAGGTTGGTCTTCATAGAACCAGTACAATCCCCTGCATAGGATAACTTACTGCTCTATAACATAGAGATTTGATCAGCATCCAGCTTCCTTTGCCAGCTCCCACACCAAACCAGCTCCCTCACTATACCAGCAACCACACCTGACCTTCTTATCAATCTGTGCTAAAAACTGCTAAAAACAGATCCTGCCCTCCATTAAACATCAGGTTCCACACCAGGCCAATTTTCCCCTGCAGCTTCTACAACTCTAAATCTTCTACGACCCTCCTCTGTTTATATAATATACTTGCTGCCTAACATCACAACAGCAATGCTCCTACACCTATAGTCATATAATCTGCCAATAACCAAAGCTAAAGCGTTTCATAAAAACCAGAACCACTATCCTGGCCTCAACCAGAACACAAAAAAACCTAAATAATTAGGCCTTGGCACCAGCTTCACTTTAACTTCTGCTTCCATGTTCTCTACCTTCACTTTCGAAACTGCCTTCGAAACCACCAACATTCTCCAAGAACCCCTTCCCGCACTAGGCATAGCTTTTCAAGCAATGGACAAGATTCAAATGCCAAAGAAAGAATAGTAGAAGGATCCAGCCCTATGTTTCATCTAAACATGATCTAAGTTGCGCTGTGTGAAAGGATTTCTTCCACATCTGGAACCTTCGCTTAAAAATAACCGCGCTTCGATGCTCCATATACCTCTTACAACAGCCGTCCATAAACCTTTCCACACCTGATTTTGCTTCACATTCAAAAAAGCTAAAAGCTAAGTGAAACTACGCTCATTAATGATACCATATTTCAATCGAAAATTTAACTTAAATTACTTGCATTCTTAAAATGTTTCTTAAGAGCTGATAAAAAAAAATGTTTCTTAAGAGGGTTTTACATTCTCAAATTTCCTTATGATATGGCTGTCGTAATCACCCTACACGTTTTCTGACCAAATATATTTGGTAAATAAATCTTTTGTAAATATTCATAGTAGGTGGGTTGAGACTGTTCTAAATATGTTTGAATTGAATCTTCTAGTCCCAAGAAAATCAATACCAGTATATTGGAGCCTTACGTTTTCTTAATACGCATTTATTCGACTTTTGACTTGTGTGTACGTAGTAGGTAGTAAAAGTTTTCGAAAAACAATGCAGTTCATCCTCCTCGTACTGCATTTGATGTCGTACTTAATACATATTAAAATTTATCTATGGACCAACTCAAGTCCAAACGTCAAGCATTCAAAAAATATCAAACATGGTTACTGTTGACAACTTTACAGTCAAAAGTGGAAGGATTAGAAGCTATAAGTAAATGGTTGTTTGTAGGTGTGTCCAAGGGACCCTGCAGAAGTGGAAGGATTTTCTGGCATATCTGACTTAACGTCACAGGGTGTTGTGCTCAAATCTAACTCTGGTATAATAGGGAGTTATAAGCGGAGGAAGTGTAGAAGAGCAGGAAGCGTAAATCGAAGGATGTTGGGGGAGTTGTTTGGTATATGTTGTTGCTTAGGAGTGTTTATAGAGATGCTTATATCCTCTATGGTTACCCAGGTAATAGCCCAGCTTCAATTGCTAAGCCTTATTAGTGTAGGGACCAAGCTGTTTGACTGTCAAAGAATTATTAGAACACTGGGAAACCCTTTTATGCTGGTGGCCTGGAGTTTCAGCAGAGTGATGCACAGATACAATTGTACACTGGTTGATGATCCAATTTGTAGAGGTTTGGTTTTGGGTTATCTGATAGCTGTCAAGTGTGGAAAAGGTGTGGTCAAAGGTTTGATATGCTGCCAACTGAACCATCTAGGTGGTATAGCAGAACCATCTAGGTGGAATGATGCAGATATATTCTAAGCACCCTTGTTTCTGGGTATGATGTGGACGAGGGGTGAAAACTTGTATAAATGGGCGGATCATGTGAAGGTGTAGAGGAATTCTAGAAGGAAGCAGAAAAGTGAGTAGTCATGACCACCTAGTAGGAAGTGGATGTCTTAATTCTAGCCCTCAAGGATTCTTTGTCTGGAAGTCCGTTGTTTCCTGGTTATAAAGCAATTTAAGCAGAATCAGGGGTAATATGCCTACGGGTTTAAGAGCATGCAGCAGGTATGTGTTAGGCTAGGAGCATTACGAGATTGGCTTCTAGTTGGAAAGGCAGGGCTCATAAGGAATGGATGTGTCAGTATGGTGTTATCTAGGCTGGTTCCTATGGTGCTCTTTGCTTTAGCTTGAGTTTTCTTTGTTACACGTCTTTGATAGGAAATTCAACACTAACAATAATATCTCAGCAATAAGCAGCAAATAATAATTTCTCCAACTTCCAAGAATTTTTGAGGAGTAATAACAAATAATGGCAGCAACACAAAACACACTTCAAGAAGACATAAAAATTTTAACGTGAAAAACCTTCTCAATGTGAGAAATAAATGTAAATATTAAAATATGATTAAACATCATTATGAACGCATACAATAATGTTCTCATACAGATCTTATCATATCATGATTTTCACATATACCCATAATAGGCACTTACCTTGATCCATGAGTGATCCTACTTCAGCAATTACTTTATCTCCTTTGTCCCAATCTATCTCTTAACAATTTCGTTCTTGTCAAACACTTTCGTGATGGTTAACAGTGAGACAACTATTATTTCCAGAGACAAAACCCTATAACCTTTAGTTCCCAATCTCCATCAGATGTAGGTTTTCATTAGGTATATCATCAGATATATATTTCTCACGTTAACCAATGGATCTTTATTCTATTATTATTATTAAATCATATTTGGGCCCAAAGCCCAAACTCTAAGTCATGTGAGTCACTTTATAGAAATTAATTTACATAATTTCTTACATTCTCCCACTTGACTCATATGAGTTATACTACTTTCATAATTTAATAATTACATAAATGCGCATTTAAAAGGCCTTACATAAATTGGTTTAGGCGATACAAAAATAATAAGAGTCATGGCGATTACATGTCATTTCAATCGACACATTTCCTTCCATGTACTATTATATCATCCTTTCTCCTTAATATGACTTTATAATGAGAAATTCATAATAGGTTCAAACATAATGTCATTTTCATCAATAACAACATAATTTGTTTTTCACAACATAATTTACATGCATATACATAAAGTAGAAAACATAAATTTCAGAAACTTTATTTATCAATGAGCTCAGAGTGTCAAATAAGCATTAATAACAACATTCATCATTCACTAGTAGACATAATGCCTATATTTGCAACTAGTGTCAAATAAGCATTAATAACAACATTCATCATTCACCCAAAGAAACTCCTTGCATGTTTCTGTAATGGCAATGAACTCTGCCTCAGTAGTGGACAATGCAACAAACTTCTGCAATCTAGATTTTCGTGCCACAACTCCCCCTACAAATTTAATCACATAGCCTGAGGTAGACCTTCTAGAATCTATGTCTCCAGCCATATCAAAATCAGTATAGCCCACAAGGGTAGGCTTATCACCTCCAAAATAAAGCTTCAAACAATTAGTACCACGAAGATACCTTAAAATCCATTTCACAACATTCCAATGCTCTCTACCTAGATTAGACAAAAATCTACTAACAGTACCAACAACATGTGCAATATCAAGTCTTGTTCACACCATTGCATACATCAAACTACCCACAGCAGATGCATAAGGAACCCGTTGCATATCTGATTTTTCAGTTTCATTAGAAGGACTTTGTTTTGCACTCAATTTAAAATTAGTTGCAAGAGGACTGCTTACCACCTTAACATTTTCCATCTGGAACCTATGTAACACTCTTTTAACATAGTGCTCCTGTGACAACCAAAACTTCTTCTCTTGCCTATCACGCATGATTCTTATACCAAGAATTTGCTTAGCAGCTCCCATGTCTTTCATAGCAAATGACTCACTCAATTGCTTCTTCAACCTGTTGATCATGGAAATATCTTTTCCAACAATAAGCATGTCATCAACATACAACAACAGGATAATAAAATCATTATTAGCAAACCTTTTAACAAAGACACAATGATCAGAAGTAGTCTTCTTGAATTCATGCTCACACATAACAGACTCAAACTTTTTGTACCGTTGACACGGAGCCTGCTTCAAGCCATATAGACTTTTCCTCAGCCTACACACATGATCTTCCTTGCCTTCAACAAGAAAACCATCAAGTTGCTTTATGTAAATCTCTTCATCCAAATCACCATGAAGGAAAGCAGTTTTAACATCCATTTGCTCTACCTCTAAATCAAGAGTAGCAGCCAAACTCAGCACAATTCTAATGGATGACATCTTCACCACAGGAGAAAAAATCTCATTGAAATCAATATCTTTTCTCTGTGTAAAACCTTTCACCACCAATCTGGCTTTATACCTTAGAGATGTAGAATTGCTTTCTTGCTCTACCCTATAAATCCACCTGTTTTCCAGAGCCTTCTTGCCTTTTGGCAATTTCACCAAGTCAAAGGTGTGATTATCATACAAAGACTTTATTTCATCTTGCATTACATCCAACCACTTTTTCTTTTCTTCACTCTCTATGGCCTCAAGATAACACTCAGGTTCTCCTTCATTTTTCAAGGTAACATAATCATCAGAAGGATACCTGGTAGATGGTTCCCTCTGCCTATTAGACCTTCGAATTTGAACTTGAGGTGGTTCAGGAGCATCACCAAGATCTTCATCTTGTGACATCCCATGTTCCTCATCAACGTCATCAATATGAACATCAAAATCATCTCCAAGTTGCTGATCATCAACATCATCATGTTGCTCATCATTCTGAACATTATTCTCAATAGTATCCAGATCACATAGAGGCATTCAAACTGAATCAACATTAGACAATCTATTATTTATCTTAGATGTCGTCTTCTCTATCTTGTCAATATCTTCAATGGTTTGATCTTCCATGAACTTCACATCACGACTTCTAATTGACTTCCTCTCAACAGGATCAAAGAACTTGTAGCCAAATTCGTCTTGACCATAACCAATAAAGATGCACTGCCTTGTCTTCGCATCCAACTTGGATCTCTCATCCTTTGGAACATGCACATATGCTTTACAGTCGAAGACTCGCAAATGATCATACCTGACATTCTTGCCAAACCAAATCTTGTCTGGCACCTCACCATTCAAAGCAACTGCAGGACTCAAATTAATAACATGCATCGCAGTGTACAATGCCTCACCCCAAAAATGCTTAGGCAACTGCTTCAGAAAGCATACACCTAACTCTTTTGATGAATGTTCTATTCATCCTTTCTGCTAAACCATTCAGCTGAGGTGTTTTAGGAGGATTTTTTTCATGTTTAATACCGTATTGCTTGCAATAAACATCAAACGGTCCACAATACTCACCACCATTGCCAGTACGAATGCATTTCAGCTTCTTGCCTTACTGTCTCTCAACCAAAACATGAAATTCTTTGAATTTCTCTAGAACTTGGTCCTTTGTCTTCAAAGCATAACCCCAAAGCTTCCTGGAACAATCATCAATAAAGGTAACAAAATAAAGTGCACTAGTAAATGACTTTACCTGCAATGGGCCACAAACATCAGAATGCACCAATTCAAGCAACTCTGACTTCTTTGAGGGAGGATGCTTCTTGAAGGATACTCTGGTCTTCTTACCAGCCATGCAATGAGAACATTTCTCCAACTCTGCACTCTTCAATCCCAAAAGCACATCCATTTTAGCTAAACAATTCAGCCCTTTCTCACTTATATGACTAAGCCTTCGGTGCCACAAAGAAGCATCCATATCCATGGCGTTCACACTGTCTTTAGTAACCAATGCTTTTGTCCAATACAATTTACTAATTTTCTCCCCTTTGGCCACAATTAGATTACCTCTAGAAAGTTTCCACTTTCCTGAACCAAAGTGGTTTTCATAGCCACTATCATCAAGCATCTACACAAAGATCAAATTAAAGTGGATATCTGGAGCATGTTTGACTCCTCTAAGCAACAACTGCATTCCCATATTGGTTTGCAAGCAAACATCACCAATACCAATTACCTTAGAGACACCATCGTTACCCATCTTCAACACCCCAAAATCACCAGAAGTTTAAGATGTGAAGAACTCCTTCCTTGGTGTAACATGCAATGTAGCACCACTATCAATTATCCACATGCTCTCATCTGATACAAGATTAACTGAATCATGGTCACAGAGAATAATAAGATCATCATCACAAATAGCTGTAGTAACACGATCATCATTATCATGATGTTTCTCCTTCTGCTTTCCTTTCTTATCCTTGTTCTCCTTTTTCCAAAGAAAACAGTTTCTCTGAATGTGCCCTATTTTGTGACAATAATGACACTCCACATTTTTGTATCTATACTTGGACTTACTTATGTTGTTCTGTTTACTCCCTTTCGGTTCCTTTTTCTGACTTCTCCTCCTATTTTTCAGTGAAAAGTACCTCGGAATGAGATGAAGTACCATGAGCCTTCCTTTTCATCTCCTCATTAA
This sequence comes from Phaseolus vulgaris, assembly GCF_051622355.1. Classification (NCBI taxonomy): domain Eukaryota; kingdom Viridiplantae; phylum Streptophyta; class Magnoliopsida; order Fabales; family Fabaceae; genus Phaseolus; species Phaseolus vulgaris. The sequence goes on from NC_143507.1 coordinate 23,649,108, forward strand.
GAACACTTCTCTTAACATTTTCCAAGGAGACAACACCATCAGTGATGAGTTTGTAATTGAAACCCGAAATGTTTCCCAAGAGTCTGGTAGAGTATTCAATAGCCATAATCCCAACACTTCATCATCAAATTTGATGCCCATTTGAGACAATTGATCTCGGAGCCCCTAAAAATCATTTAAGTGATCTGAAATAGAAATCCCCTCCTTGTACCTCAAAATTTATCAAGGAATTCAACAAATATAATTTATTGTTTCTTGTACTAGAAGCATACAAAGTCTCAATCTTCTTCCACATGGATTTTGCATCTTCCTCATTAGCAATGTGATTATAAACATTGTCTTCAACATACTGACGAATAAAACCACAAACTTGCTGATGCTCAAACTTCCATTCCTCATCAATCTTGTGTTTTGGCTTTTCAGTAGCAAACACAGGAAGATGCAATTTCTTCACAAATAACAAATCCTTCATTTTTCCCTTCCTTAAGTGATAGTTAGTGTCGTTCAAACAGACCATCTTATTTGTATTTGCCTCCATCATTCAAGCAGTCAAATAGCTCCAACCTAGAAGCTCTGATACCACTCTGATGGGAAATTCAACACAATAACAATAATATCTCAACAAGAGCAATAAGCAGAGGATAATAATTTCCCCAACTTGCAAGAATCTTTGAGGAGCAATAAAAAATAATGACAGCAACACAAAACACACTTCAAGAAGACAAAAAATTTTAACGTGGAAAACCTTCTCAATGTGAGAAGTAAAAACCACGGGCACAAGCGAGTCAATCAAGCTCCCCTATGATCAAAGTTATGATTATAAGAGAGTCTCAAATCACAGCACAAATTGTGCTCAATAACTAGCCAAATAGCAATACAACAAAGATGAAACAGAGAACAAGAAACCTGAAAAATTCAAAAAATTGCAGCTACCGTACGCGGAGTATATGTCACTGTTCCGGTGACTTTTGATCAATCCGAACGGTCCAATTGAATCACAACAAGGTATGAACCTGCTGAAAAAATTTCAGCCTGATCCAACGGTGGACGAAACAGCAGCAACAATCCGAAAGTTTTCGTCCTCACTAGAAACGCTGAGAGCGCTGCTGCAGTGTGAGATGAATTCCTCACTGTTAAAACAACTCTTCCAAGATCCGAACGGTCAGACGGAATTCACTCAAAGTATGAACCTGCTGACAAAATTTCAGCTCGATCCAACGGTGAACAAAGCGTCAGTGGCGGCTGGAAGTTGCTGAGCGAAACTTTCTCTCTCTTTAATCTTTTCTCTCTCTTTTCTCTCACTCTCTGTATTTGCTGACCATTGTCCCTCCGTTCAAAAAAACCCTAGAAGTTAATATTAGACTGAGCCTCCACATATGAAGTGAGTCCAACCCAAAGTCTTAGTAAGTTCTACAGGCAGGTCACAAGGTGGTGATGAAGTTAAATCCATATCTGGCTGTGTTATTTAATATGTCCGTGCAGGGAGCCAACAGTTTTCACTTATACCGTGAATAATACAGTACGCAAACCAATTTTTTAAGTTCTGTTGAGGTTTGGGAGCTAGACATTGAAGTGGATTGAGTCGTCCATTCTTTGGTTGGAGCGAAAACCGTGACAAGGTTTTGTGATATTGGAATGGAGCTTGGTATGATAAAGTAGATGAATCTTAGGACTCCTATTCTGTTGGTTTTTTTGGTCAAGGAACGAAGAAGCAAGTGAGTATCTTTGACACATGTGAAAATGCAGGGGCAGGTCAGAGAAGTAGGGGCTGAAGGGTTTTTTAAAGCTTAATTATTGAAAGAATATTTTCTGTTTTATTCAATCTGTCTTTCATCTATAGCAAAGATACATATATATAACCATAGCATTAGAACCGTACAGAACCGTACAGATTCTTTTTCTAACATAACATCTGTAATTAAGACTAATTATAGATCCATTAATAGTGATTATATTCCTATAATTAAGTCTAATTATAGACTCATTAATAGTGATTATATTCCTGTAATTAAGTCTAATTAAGTCTAATAATGATTTTGTCCGGTAATATCCCCCCTCAAGTTGGAGCATGTAAGTCTTGAATGCCCAACTTGACCAAGATGGCTCCAAACTTTTTAGCATCGAGAGCTTTGGTGAAAAGGTCAGCTAGTTGTGTATGTGTGGGCACATAGGATGGAAGAAGGCGCTTGTGAATGATTTCATCTCGAACAAGGTGGCAGTCAACTTCAATGTGTTTGGTGCGTTCGTGGAAGACCGGGTTTTTAGCAATGTGAAGTGCTGCTTGACTATCACAATAAAGACGAATTGGGTCAGGATGAGGAACATGTAGAGAAGCGAGAATGTCTTTAATCCACTTTAATTCTCGGGTGGTCTTAGCCATTGATCGATATTCAGCCTCAGCAGAGGAGGCAGAAACCGTTTGTTGTTTCTGGGTTTTCCAAGAGATTGGGGAAGTGCCGAGTTGAATAAACCATCCAGTGAGAGATTTCCGTGTCAGTGGACAACTTGCCCAATCAGAATCACACCACCCAAAGAGTTGTAAGTTGTTCTCTCGAGGTAGGAGTATTCCTTGTCCAGGATGCCCCTTTAAATATCGAACAACACGAAGAACAGCTTGCCAATGCTCAGAGCGTGGATTTTGCATAAATTGAGATAAAGCTTGGACACTGTAGGCAAGGTCAGGTCGAGTGAAACACAGATAAATTAACCTCCCAACAAGTCTACGATAAGTAGCCGGGTCAGAAAGAAAAGAACCAGTAGCGGAACTCAATTTGTGATTTTCTTCACATGGTGTAGTGGCGGGCTTCGCACCCAACAATCCGACTTCAGTAATGATATCTAAGGCATATTTCCTCTGACAAAGGAAGATTCCGTTGGGGGAGCGAGCAACTTCAACCCCCAGGAAGTACTTGAGGCGGCCTAAATCTTTCATATGAAAGCATTGATTTAAGTAGCCTTTAAAACATTGGATGGCAGTACAATTATTCCCTACAATCACAAGATCATCAACGTAGACTAGCACAACCAACTGTATGTCATTATTATTGAGAGTAAACAGGGAATGATCCTTCGAGGATTGTTGGAAGCCGTACGAGTGAGAGAAGAAGATAGTTTAGCAAACCAACACCTGGGGGCCTGTCGGAGGCCATATAGAGACTTTTGAAGCTTGCACACTGCCCCTGGTTGAGATTCTTGGAAGCCAGGAGGGAGTTTCATATAAACCTCATCATCAAGATCACCATGGAGAAACGCATTGTGAACGTCCATCTGATGAAGCTCCCAATCTTTTGCGGCTGCTACTGCTAGAGTTGTGCGAATGGTTACCGTCTTTACGACAGGAGAAAACGTCTCGTTGTAATCCAAACCCTCCACTTGATGATTGCCAAGAATTACCAATCGAGCCTTGAATCTTTCAATAGTTCCATCCGAGTTGTATTTGATTTTGTAGATCCATTTACACCCAAGTGCCTTCTTTCCAGGAGGGAGATCGGTGAGTTTCCAGGTGTCATTGAGTTCGAGAGCATGAATCTCCTGTGCCATAGCATCATGCCACCGGGGTTCTCGGACCGCTTGAGAAAAGAACAGGGGTTCCTGCTCGGTGTGTAAAGAGGCAAGAAAACTTTGATGATGTTTAGAAAAGGAATCACAATTCACAAAATCATGTATAGGATACGAAACACCTGAGGATTCTGTTGAAGGAGGTGACGGAACAGAGGGGCTTGACGGTATCGTTGTGGCTGCGACAAAATCGCGTAACCGTACGGAAGGCAGCTTCGCGCGATGCCCTCGCCCAAGGGGAACCGCGGCCGTCAGCGATGGTGAAGAAACCGACGGCGCCGTCTCCGTCGGACGCGGCGGTGGATCCGCGGGTAGCGTCGAGGCTTCTATACACGGATCAGAGTCGTTGATAGTGTGGTCGAAGTCATCTGTGAGGGTAGCATCCTCCTTGGCTGGGATGGGAGATGCAATGGGTTGGTTGACGATGCATTCATCTAGGTATGAGGAGGCAACTTCATGAAGAAAATGTTGGTCCGTTCCAGTTTCTAAAGAGTTGGCAATAATTGGGTTTTGCAATGGTGGTGCAGTGTCCATCTTTTTGGCTTCAAAATATGGAAATTTATTTTCGAAAAAATGTACATCACGAGAGACAAAGAAAGTTTCTGTTTCCAAATCAAATAATTTCCATCCTTTTTGGCCATATGGATACCCGACAAACACACATTTTCGGCTACGACTATCAAATTTATCCCGCTGTCTATTTTGATTATGAGCATAACATAATGAACCAAATACTCGTAAGGGCGCGTAACTGGGTACACATCCATGGATCACTTCATAAGGGGTTTTTCCTTTTAGAATGGAGGATGGTGTGAGATTGATTAGGTAGCCTGCAGTCAAAACGCATTCCCCCAAAATTTAATGGGAAGATTGCCTTGAAACCGTAATGACCGAGCAACATTCAGAATATGCCGATGCTTGCGTTCGACGCGTCCATTTTGTTGCGGGGTCCCGACACAGGAAGTTTGGTGAAGGATACCTTGTTGAATGAAATATTGTTTTAGACACATGAATTCGGTTCCATTGTCAAAGCGAACCATTTTAACACATTTGTTGTATTGCCTCTCAACGAGTGTGAAAATTTTTTTCAAAGTCACTGATACCTCTGTTTTTTCTTTTAACAAATAGATCCAAACTGCCCGTGAACAATCATCCACAATTGTCAAAAAATATGAAGCACCACAGGATGAAGGAGTTTTATAAGGACCCCATAAGTCACAATGAATTAAATAAAAAATATTCAAAGTTTGATGCGCACTTAAGAAAAACTTATCTCTCGTTTGTTTCGATTTTTCACAAACTTCACAAACTTTATTCAACTCATCACGAGTACATTTCCCACTTATATCAGGAAGCATTTGCACAATCTTAAATGACGGATGTCCTAATCTTTGGTGCCAAAGTGCTAGTTGATTTTCCATCTTGACATGACATGCTTGAGTCTTCCGTACCCCACGATACCAATAAAGCCCATCTTTCCGTTCACCTGCTCCAATCAGCGTCCTCGAAGTACGGTCCTGTATAATACACAATTTATCAGTGAATGTTACAACACAATTTTCTTCATCCGTCAATTGAGGTACTGAAAGTAAATTGCATTTTAATTTGGGAACATAAAGGAAATTTTTCAATTCAAGTCCTTCTTCAAGAGTCACTGTTCCCTGTTCGCAAGCTAGAACACGTTCACCATCGGGTAACCCTACGGGGCACCCTTGTATAGTTTCCTTTTCACTCAAATTTTCCAGTGACCCGGTCATATGGTTTGATGCCCCACTGTCAATAATCCACAAATCCCAAATGCTCTTACCAGTCATTTTCTCTGATTCATTTGATTTTTGTTTGCTGATCATATCAACCAGTACCTTCCATTGTTCATTGGTCAGACCTGCCATCTCAAGTTTCTTGTCGTCATTGTTGGCTTGACTGTTGCTTCCACTAGCGTGTGCCACATTTGCACGTGTCGGGTTACCTTTGTTTCGCATCCCTTGGCGTCCCCTGCCGTTCCATTTGCCTTCACTTTTTGGTCTGTCACCCCACCATTCGGGATATCCGATCAATTGGAAGCATCCCTTCATGTCGTGACCATTTTTACCGCAATGACTGCACGTCATTAATTTTTCTACCATATCTCCACGCCCTTTTTCTTTGTAGTTGGCCTGCATCGCGAGACCCACGACCAACCCCCTTTCTTCCGTTGATTTGACCATCATTCTCACTCTTTCTTCTTGTACCAACATAGCATATACGCGGTTCAGAGACGGCAATGGGTCTGAGGCCAGAATGTTTGATCTTACTGTCCCGTAGCTTGCGTCATCCAACCCCATAAGGAGTTGATGAACCTTCTCCTCCTCCCTTCGTTTTTCCAACTGAGCACCAATCCCACACTTGCATCCACCACACATACAAGATGGAATTTTGTCACTGTTAGCAAGCTCATCCCAAAGGACCTTCAATTTTCCAAAGTAAGTTGCCACCACCATTCCCTCCTGCTTGCATCTTGACAAGTCCGACCTTAGTTGTTGAATTCTAGGTCCATTCACGACCGAGAATCTTTCTTTAATGTCTTCCCACAAGTTATGTGCAGTCTCAGCATATGCTACTGTGGATCGTAAGCTTGGTTCAATGGTGTTTAGAATCCAAGAGACAATCATGGACTGCACGGTCCACCAATCTTCAAGGTCGGGTGCCTCATCCTCTGGTTGGATATGTGTTCCATCAATGAAGCCCCATTTTCTCCGGGCACGAAGCGAGATCTTTACTGCTCTTGCCCATTCGTCGTAATTTTCTCCGCGCAATTGGACTTGCGTGATTATGTTTCCGGGATTGTCACTCGCGTTGAGATCATATGGCGAGTAGGTCTTCTTAGCACCTCCTCCATTATTCTTTTCTGGTGCATCTGCCATGGTTGTGCACCGTTGCCTTTGCTTTGTGTTTGTCGGGTATCAGAGTTTTGTGCTCTGATACCATGAAAGAATATTTTCTGTTTTATTCAATCTGACTTTCATCTATAACAATGATACATATATATAACCATAACATTAGAACCGTACAGAACCGTACAGATTCTTTTTCTAACATAACATCTGTAATTAAGACTAATTATAGACCCATTAATAGTGATTATATTCCTATAATTAAGTCTAATTATAGACTCATTAATAGTGATTATATTCCTGTAATTAAGTCTAATAATGATTTTGTCCGGTAATAATTATCATGGTATGCAAGGGTGTGTTAATGCTGAGTGTAAAAGTATCAGGTGTTTTTAGAGATATCCATCTTTGGTATGTTTTATTGGTAGAAGTGTCAAGTTAGTGTAAGAGGAAATGGAAAAGAGATGTATAACGGTTGACACCTCAAATGCCTCGTCTAAATTTTTTTAATTTTTTATTGATAAAAAAATAGTAAAAATATCAATTTACATGTTTTTAAAATAAAAAAGATAATTTGACCACCATGAAAGCCATGAGAGAGGCTGTATATAATTTTTTATGTAATTGATTTAGATATAAATGTATATAATAAAAAATAAATTTATAAATAAATGATATGAAAAATATTAAAATAATAATATTGAGTATCGTACGTCATTAATTAAAAAAATAGAATTGAAAATACATTATTAAACATACAGTTTAGTTAAAACATTGAAAGCATAGCATTTGGAAATTAGAATGTTGCAGTATTATTACTCAGTGCAACCACTGAGTCTCGGGCAGCAACAGCCAATATGTCAGCGCAAGAAATAATGGTTCTCCACATGCTTCGTCCACTGCCTTCTTGATCTCTTCCACCACTTCAAATCCTCTTGCAGATCTGAAATTAGGCTTTGCATTCTTTTCACTTTCTAACCAGGATGTGGACTCTAGAAGTTGAAGCATCACATCCCTGAACACCCTCTCAAAACCAAGTAAGTAATGCTAACTAAGAGACTCCCATATTTTTTTCATCACTAATTTTAATTTTAGTAACTTTTTCAAATGGATCACCTTTTTTTCATTTAAAAGACTCCAAACCAGTATCTGAACCCATCAAGTTTAGTATCATTGAGAATAGGTTGTTTTTAGGTAATATATACACATCTATATATATATAATGAGAATTTGCTAACATATCCTTATTTAAAATACTTCTTCGGTTGTATCTATAATAGAAAATTGTTAAGAAATGTGTACATAAACATAGAATTGATGTTTTACGTTAACAAAGCAATCATGAAAGTGCAGACGTAGCAAGGATGCGCCCATACGTTGCTCTTTCTGCACAGCAGCTCTTACGACCTTTTGGATAGTGCTCAAAGCATTGGGACAAGTGTAGTAATAGTAATCAGGTGACAACTGTGAGAAAGGTGAAGTTGCAAGAGCCATAAATACAAAGCCATGGAGAAGAACAGAGAAATACGCGCTTGATGCCATTTTTTAACATGCAATGACTGATATATCAGGATAGTATATGTATATTAAACATGCGCAATGATTAAACCTATATGCTGTATTGGAGATTTATTTGGTTGTTGTTGCTAAAAATTGCTTTATTCATAGAGCCACTGAGACACTGAAACACGCGTGCTATGGAAAACAACTAATATACACTTATTTTTTATAGTTGGTTCTTAAAACAAAATACTACCATTACTGCACCATGCCATTATACCTTTATTAATTCCATGGTGGTTCATCTTTGTTGATTTTAGCTTAATCCCAAGTTCCACATCGGTGGGTTCATTGTTTGGGAAGGAGGTTTGAGGGTTATAAATTAAGCTCTCCTCCTTCACGGTTAAATATCCCAATTTGTAATATCTTCTCTCATAATAATAAAAGTGAGTTGTTTTTGCTGTGCTCGGAGATTAGGCTAAACAGGCCGAACTCCATTAACAATTTTCGGGTGTGTTTTTTCCTCTTTATCTCTTTTATTATTCCGCTTTATTTATTCAATATTATTTGTCGGGTAGCTCTGTTAGGGTTTTGTTTTAGTGGGAAAATTACCCATTTTTCCCAACAAGTGGTATCAAGAGCCGAAGGTTCGCCCTTGGGTTGTTTGAAATTATTTGTAATATTGAATATTATATTGTGAGTCTGTAATGGCAAATAAAGATCAAGAAGGGAAGGCTCTGCAAGATGCAAATGTTGCAGAAAGCAAAAATGATGTGTTTAATTGTCTCGCTTTCAGCATCATCGTATCCAGATGAGTGGATATTGGATTCAGGTTGTACTTATCATATGTGTCCCATTCAAGATTGGTTCTTTGAATTTCAAGAACTCGATGGCGGAGTTGTTTACATGGGAAATGATAATCCATGTAAGACAGCTGGGATAGGTTCAATCAAGCTGCGGAATCATGATGGATCCACCAGAATTTTGCGGGATGTACGATACGTGCCAAAGTTGAAGAAGAATCTCATCTCATTGGGGGCTTTAGAATCTAAAGGCCTAGTCGTGACGATGCGAGATGGAATTCTTAAAGCAACTTCAGGAGCAATGGTGATGTTGAAAGGCGTGATGAAGAACAATTTGTATTACTATCAAGGTAGTACAGTGGTGGAGACAGTAGCGGCAGCAACTTCTAGCTCTAAGAAGGATGCTGAGGCAACGAAGTTGTGGCATATGAGGTTGGGACATGCTGGAGAGAAATCCTTGCAAATTCTTACCAAGCAGGGATTGTTGAAAGGTACGAAGGCTTGCAAACTTGAATTTTGTGAGCATTGTGTTCTGGGAAAACAACAAAGAGTGAAGTTTGGCACTGCAATTCACAATACCAAGGGTATTCTGGATTATGTGCATTCAGATGTGTGGGGACCTGCCAAGACTCCATCAATCGGAGGTAGGCATTATTTTTGTCACTTTTGTTGATGATTTTTCCATGAGAGTTTGGGTGTTTACTATGAAGAACAAAAATGATGTGCTTGAAATTTTCCTTAAGTGGAAAGCTCAAGTTGAAAACCAGACAGAAAGGAAGATTAAGGTTATCCGAACAGAAAATGGAGGAGAATACAAGAGTGATCCGTTCCTGAAGGTATGTCAAGGTTGTGGCATAGTTCGACACTTCACTGTTAGAAAAACACCACAGCAGAATGGGGTTTCGAAGCGTATGAACAAGACACTTGTGGAGAAAGTTCGTTGTATGTTGTCTAATGCTGAGTTAGGCAGAGAGTTTTGGGCTGAGGCTGTGACATACGCTCAACATCTCGTTAATCGTTTGCCATCATCTGCTATAGATGGCAAAACCCCGTTAGAGGTATGGTCTGGAAAACCTGCAACTGATTATGATTCTTTGCATGTTTTTGGTTCTATTGCATATTATCATGTGGTTGAATCAAAGTTGGATCCACGGGCAAAAAAGGCTCTTTTCATGGGCTTTAGTCCTGGAGTGAAGGGATACCGTTTGTGGTGTCTAGAGGCAAAGAAGACGATTATCAGCAGGGATGTTACCTTTGATGAATCTGCCATGTTAAAGAAGGTAAATCCAGAAGGAGCTGATAGTACTCCGCAACAGGTGGAGTGTGCCCGAAAGCAGGTGGAGTTTGAGCCGACAGTGGTGATTCCAACACGAAATACCACAAGTGACTCTCCTATGGTAGAAGAAGAGTCAGATGAGGAAGAGGTTCCTACCCAAGAATCTCAACAACAATCAGCGCCAATTGCAGTTAGAAGACAGAGACGAGATATTCAGAAGCCTGCTCGTTTCATGGATATGGTTGCCTATGCACTTCCAGTTGTTGATGACATTCCATCCACTTACCCAGAAGCCATTCTGAGTTCAGAGAGTGGTAATTGGGCAGGTGCGATAGAAGAGGAGATGCAGTCTTTGAAGAAGAACAAGACGTGGAAGTTGGCACAATTACCAAAAGGTAAGAAGGCAATTGGGTGCAAATGGGTATTTGCAAAGAAAGAAGAATTTTCTAATAAAGAAGATGTTCGCTACAAGGCAAGGTGGTTACAAGGGCCAAGTTTGAACATTGTTTAGACTTGGTTAATATCTTGCACATTTGAAGTTGGCACCCGGAGGCGCAAATTTGAAGCACCGTAAAGTTTGTTTTTTGTTATGTTTTGAGAAGATTTGTTTTAGGTAGGACTTGAAATTAAGCCAAGGCGGAGATTTGTTGATTTTGGCTTAATCCCAAGTCCCACATCGGTGGGTTCATTGTTTGGGAAGGAGGTTTGAGGGTTATAAATTAAGCTCTCCTCCTTCACTGTTAAATATCCCAATTTGTAATATCTTCTCTCATAATAATAAAAGTGAGTTGTTTTTGCTGTGCTCGGAGATTAGGCTAAACAGGCCGAACTCCGTTAACAATTTTCGGGTGTGTTTTTTCCTCTTTATCTCTTTTATTATTCCGCTTTATTTATTCAATATTATTTGTCGGGTAGCTCTGTTAGGGTTTTGTTTTAGTGGGAAAATTACCCATTTTTCCCAACAATATATACCTTATGATTTGTGGCTGGGGTCCATGAAAACTCCATTTCACACCATGGAAACATTCATTTTTTATAGGAAAAATATTATTTGACACCCACTTTTTGCATTGCTCCAAATTACATCTTTCACATTATAAAGATTATGAGATATGAAAGGGTATTTTTGTCAATTAAAGAGATGTAATTTGGAGCAAGGGGTGTCAAAGTATCATTGCTTTTTTTATATTAAGGTATCAAGGAATCCTAAAATAAAATACTTCAGTGAGTCCACTGTGAGATTTTGAAAATCAACGAAGTTGTGTGGATTCTACTTTAGTTAATGAACCCCACTTACATTAATACTCTCTTGTTATGTTTCTATTTTTATGAATTAGTTACCTTTCTTTAAAAAAAGTTTAAATGACCTGATTTCATCATTTAATTGTTGATACTGTTTTTTAAGATTGTCTTTGTCATTACTTTTATTTCTTTTTTAATTTTTGTCAATATCCATCACTCGTATTAATTAAGAGTGTCGTAATTCAAAAATAATTTGTGCAAGGGATGTTATGAATTTTAACTTGTAAAAAGAAGGAAAGACTAATTCTAACTTGAGATTTATAAATGAGGAAGGAAGTACAATGTCGAGTAATAAGAGAGAACATTAGCCGGAGAATATTAGATGGTATAAAGGAGGTAACACTGAAACCAGAAGCGTTTAAGGAAAGAAGGAATCTGTGGTCAATCGGTGCCCATATTTTTTTTTATCAGCAAAAGGATGAAATTAAATTAAGAGAAGCTTATCCAACCCTTTTACACTAACCAAACCATAATAAAATACCTCTAAATGAAAGATAAAAAAAACACCCCAAAAGCAAAAAAAAAAGGTGTTGTTTACTGCATAAACCAAACTCCCTGCACCAGCAAACCTATTGGTATGGTATAAGCGATGCAAGCCTGCATCTACAAACCCACCGAAATTCACCATAATTCACCAAAAGATTAAAACCCTCCACCCTCTCATTGACCTTTCTTTTGACTGGCTTACAAAACCAGAAAAAGGACTTCTCTTAAAGTCAGCCTCATCAAGTGCTTAGTGCTAAATCACTCTTTAAACCTATAGAAGAATCAAGTACTTCCTTTGCTTCGACATCTTCCATTTGCTCCCAATTAATATTGTTGAATAAACTTTAATGTAATTTGTGGGTTTTAAAAGTTGTAGAATGAGAGTTTGGATATGTAAAAGGTCAAAAGTTGGGAGTGGGATTTTAATTATGTTGTTAGTGGGGTTTTAAGGCCATAATGAAGATTTTTCTAGAAGAGCTTTCTAAAGCCTATAAAAAGGATGCTCTCTCAATTGTAATATGCACCACAGAAAGAAATACAATAGAGAGAAATTCAAAGAAGAGTGTTTTCAATAGAGAGAAAATTCAAGTGTGAGTGATTGCTTGTTTTACAATTTGGTATCAAGAGCCAATGGCGAATGTGATGGCTCAAATACCGCTACCACGGTTATCGAAGGCGACCACATATGATAATTGGAGCATTCAAATGAAAGCTCTTCTCGGTTCTCAAGATACATGGGAGGTGGTCGAAAAAGGTTTCGAAAAACCAACAAATACCACGGGTTATACGGCAGCTCAAACCAAGGTGTTGAAAGAGATGCGATCAAAAGATAAGGCGGCACTATACATGTTGTTTCGAGCGGTTGATGAGTCGGGCTTTGAGAAGATTGCCAGTGCAACCACTTCAAAAGAAACGTGGGACATCTTAAAAAAGGTGTTCAAAGGAGCCGACCGAGTTAAGCAAGTGTATCTGACTACATTACGCGTGTACAGACTGTGGTGAATCAACTTAACCGAAATGGTGAAAAGTTGATTGATGCACGAGTTGTGGAGAAGATTTTGAGAACATTAACCGATAATTTTGAGAGTATTGTGTGCGCAATAGAAGAGTCAAAGGACCTAACGACACTCACAATCGACGAGCTTGCCGGTTCTCTCGAGGCACACGAGCAACGAAAGAAGAAGAAGAAGGAGGAAACACTCGAGCAAGCACTTCAAACCAAGGCGTCAATCAAAGACGAAAAGGTACTCTATCATCAAAATTCTCAATATAGAGGGCGTGGTCGTGGAAGTCGTGGAAACGGTCGTGGTGGAAAAGGCAACAACCATGAAGGGTATTATAAGGAAAAAGAACAGTCGAGCCAACCAAATTGGCGTGGAAGAGGACGTGGTAGAGGAAGAGGCGGCCGATCGAATTATTCCAACATCGAGTGCTACAAATGCCACAAATATGGTCACTATGCGAAGGATTGTAACTCTGACAAATGTTACAATTGTGGTAAAGTGGGGCATTCTGCAAAAGATTGTCGTGCTGATATAAAGATAGAAGAAACAACCAACCTAGCCTTGGAAGTCGAAACGAATGAAGGTGTTCTCTTGATGGCTCAAGATGAAGTCAACATTAACAGTGACACTCTGTGGTACCTCGACTCAGGAGCAAGCAACCATATGTGCGGTCACGAGTACCTATTCAAAGATATGCAAAAGATTGAAGATGGTCATGTGTCATTTGGAGATGCATCAAAAGTGGAGGTCAAAGGGCGAGGTACGGTTTGCTACTTACAAAAGGATGGCTTAATTGGGTAAACTCCAAAATGTTTATTACGCACCAGACCTCAAGACCAACATATTGAGTATGGGGCAACTCACGGAGAAAGGTTACTTGATTTTTCTGAAAGATCGGCTACTACACTTGAAGAATAAGCAAGGGCGTTTGGTTGCTTGAATCGAGATGGAAAGAAATCGGATGTACATGCTGAATTTGAGAAGCATACGAGAAAAATGTTTGCAAGTCAACATAGAAGACAAGGCATCGTTGTGGCATCTTCGTTTTGGTCACCTACATCATGGTGGACTAAAAGAGTTAGCGAAGAAGAATATGGTGCACGGGCTACCCAACATGGACTACAAGGGAAAATTTTGTGAAGAATGTGTGCTCAACAAGCATGTGAGAACCTCGTTTCCAAAGAAGGCTCAATATTGGGCTAAGCAACCTCTCGAATTGATTCATACCGACATATGTGGACCAATTACTCCAGAATCCTTCGGCGGTAAAAGGTATTTCATTACCTTTATCGATGATTTCTCACGAAAGACTTGGGTTTATTTTCTGAAGGAAAAATCCGAGGCATTTGAGGTGTTCAAAAAGTTCAAGGTGATGGTGGAAAGGGCAACTGATAGACAGATCAAAGCTGTACGATCTGATAGAGCTGGCGAGTATACTTCAACGACTTTCATGGAGTATTGCGAGGAGCAAGGCGTAAGGCGATTTCTAACTGCACCATACATTCCTCAACAAAATGGTGTTGCCGAAAGGAAGAACTGGACCATTCTCGACATGGTTCGATCAATGCTTAAAGCAAAAAGATGCCAAAGGAATTTTGGGCGGAAGCTGTGCAATGCGCCATCTATGTGCAAAATCGATGTCCACATGTGAAGTTAGATGATCAAACACCACAAGAGGCATGGAGCGGACAAAAGCCAACAGTTTCTCATCTCAAAGTGTTTGGTAGTGTGGCTCTTGCACACGTACCAGATCAACGAAGAACGAAGCTTGAAGACAAAAGCAAAAGGTATGTTTTTATTGGGTATGATGAGAAGACAAAAGGATACAAGCTCCTTCACCCGATAAGCAAGAAGGTAATGGTGAGTCGTGATGTGCGAATAAATGAAACAAGCAAGTGGGATTGGAACAATTCTTCAGAGGTTATGATTGAAGTTGGAGAATCATCAATAGTTGCACCGACAAGTATAAACTCTGAAACAACCGATGATGAAGATGAACCACGACAACCTAAAATTCGAAGTTTGCATGATTTGTATGATTCGACAAATGAGGTACACCTTGCATGTCTTTTGGCAGATGCAGAAAATATCAGCTTTGAAGAGGCGGTGCGAGACAAGAAGTGGCAAACTGCCATGGATGAGGAGATTAAAGCGATTGACCGAAACAACACATGGGAGCTAACAGAATTGCCAGACGGAAGTCAGCCCATTGGTGTGAAGTGGGTATTCAAGAAAAAGATGAATGCTCAAGGCGAGATAGAGAGGTACAAGGCGCGACTCGTTGCGATAACAAAAGGAGGGAATTGACTACGATGAGGTGTTTGCTCCTGTTGTAAGATTGGAGACAATTCGATTGCTCATTTCCCAAGCGGCTCAATTTAAATGGCCGATATTTCA
The DNA here is from genome assembly GCF_051622355.1 of Phaseolus vulgaris. Lineage (NCBI taxonomy): Eukaryota > Viridiplantae > Streptophyta > Magnoliopsida > Fabales > Fabaceae > Phaseolus > Phaseolus vulgaris. The sequence continues at coordinate 23,664,307 of NC_143507.1, forward strand.
AATGGATGTCAAGTCGGCATTCTTGAATGGTGTGCTTGAAGAAGAAGTCTACATCGAACAACCACCCAGGTACATGAAAATCGGAGAGGAGAAGAAGGTGCTAAAATTGAAGAAGGCACTTTACGGGTTGAAGCAAGCACCGCGAACATGGAATACTCGTATCGATACATACTTCAAGGAGAACGGGTTCAAGCAATGTCCTTACGAGCATGCTCTTTACGCAAAGAACAATGGAGGTAACATGATATTTGTTGCTCTTTATGTTGATGATCTCATTTTTATGGGTAACAATAATGAGATGATAGAAGAGTTTAAGGGCACAATGAGACGGGAATTTGAGATGACAAATTTGGGATTGATGAAGTTTTTCCTTGGCTTGGAGGTTAGACAAAAAGAGACTGGTATTTTTGTATCACAGGAGACATATGCAAAGGATATTTTGAAGAAGTACAAGATGGAAAATTGCAACCCAGTATCAATACCAATGGAGCCAGGTGCAAAACTCTCAAAGTTCGATGGAGGAGAACGTGTCGATGCAAGTAGATACTGGAGTTTGGTAGGAAGCCTTCGTTATCTCACATGCACGAGGCCGGATCTTTCATTAAGTGTCGGCATCATAAGTCGATTCATGGAGGAACCGATTTACTCACACTGGAAGGCGTTGAAGCGAGTCCTACGGTACATCCAAGGTACTGTATCACTCGGATTGTTCTACTCAAAAGCAGAAGATTACAAGTTGGTGGGTTACTCTGACAGCGATTGGTGCGGAGACATAGATGATAGGAAAAGTACATCGGGATATGTATTCTTTATGGGGAACACAACATTTTCTTGGCTTTCAAAGAAGCAACCGATTGTGACGTTATCGACGTGTGAAGCTGAATATGTGGCAGCATCTTGGTGTGTATGTCATGCGATATGGCTTAGAAACTTGTTGAGCAAGATGGAGCTAAAACAACTAGGTGCAACCGTGGTTCAAGTTGACAACAAATCAACAATTGAGTTGGCAAAGAACCTAGTGAACCATGAAAGAAGCAAACACATTGACGTTCGTTTTCACTTTATTCGTGATCATGTGAAGAAAGGAAGTGTGGAATTGGTGCATGTGGCAAGTCAGGATCAAGTTGCATATATCTTCACAAAACCGCTACCGAAAGTCTTTTTCGAAAAATTCAAGAAGTTGATTGGCATGATGGATGGTAGAAACATTTAAGTTTATGGGGGAGTTTTGTTGAATAAACTTTAATGTAATTTGTGGGTTTTAAAGTTAGAAGTTACTAGAAAAGAGTAGAATAGGAGTTTGGATATGTAAAAGGTCAAAAGTTGGGAGTGGGATTTTAATTATGTTGTTAGTGGAGTTTTAAGGCCATAATGAAGATTTTTCTAGAAGAGCTTCCTAAAGCCTATAAAAAGGATGCTCTCTCAATTGTAATATGCACCACAGAAAGAAATACAATAGAGAGAAATTCAAAGAAGAGTGTTTTCAATAGAGAGAAAATTCAAGTGTGAGTGATTGCTTGTTTTACAAATATTGGCTTCACTCTGTATCATCCAATCAACTCCACAGAAAAGCCAAATGTTAAAGCCTTTAGTTCCACTTTCCAGTTTGGCTTAAGAACCCTCCCAACATATCTATCAGCATGGCCAACTCACTTATAACAGAAAAGCATGATCATCTTCCTAATTGTCAATGCCCCACTCTGACTGGATCCCCACCACACCACAAATATTTCCTTACACATGTGGGACCACAAGTTGCACATGATTGAAATACTCCCTCCTATCAGTACACCAAGCTGAGCTCCACCCATAATCCTAGAAATACCACTACATTTGATACAATAACCCCTGCTCCTACCTCAAAACAACCCCTTTAGAAAAAGCCTTGAAATCAAGCTAACACTTTTGTCGGCTAAAGCAGTACGCTTCACCTATGAACAACAGTGCCCATATTTTATCTTGTGTGGAAGAAGGAGACCACGTTGGAGAGAATCTGCATGATAATTAATTGGCCTGTGATAGCTATGTTCTGGATTTTTACTAGGTCTTCAACTTTTTCGATGGAGACTGAGCTAGCCAACAATAAGGCAACTTCACTTTTTGGAAATTTTACAAAATGGTGCATTTTTTTTTTAAGATTTAGGTAAATGGGTACACTCTAAAAAAATTACAAAAATTAGCATTGGCAACATCAACTAAATTCATTAATTCAATTGCAATTATCTTTTTAATTAAGGTTGTAAACCAGATTGACAACTTCAGTTTAAATAAAATTCAATACTGAATTGACAAGTTATGATGGAGATCAAGCTCAAGACCAAATGGAGGCCAATACTCAAGGACAAGAAGAGGAAGAGGCTTAAGTGCTAGACGCTCATGGAGTTGGTAGCCCACCTCAAAGGCTTACAAGAAGTCAATTCAAAGCATTAGGAAATAATGGGAGGTTGTTCTCTCTTTTTGTAATATCTTTGTTTGAAGGTGCTTAGAGGGAAACATAAGAAACCTCTTTTGTAAAAGCACCTTTAGGTCTTTAGTTTAGGAAAATAGTAGGAAGCTTGGGGGGTGTGAGCTTAGTAGAGAGGTGTAGACGTAATAGGGAGGTGCCAAATTAAGAGAGGAAGTCACACCTTCCTCATGCTCTAGGATTGGCGCCACTTTTATGTCATTTGGGGGGGAATTTTGAATTTAATTAGCTTTTCATTTCAGCACCTCTTAGGCTATAAATAAAGGTGCTTACCTTGTAAAATTCAGATTCGAAAATTGTAATAGAGAAACTCTACTCAATTTGAGAGAGAATTTGTGACAGCTTGCTTCTCCTTCACCTTGTCTTATCTTAAGTGCATTTGGTTCTCTCAAGTGGCGGCACTAGCTCACTCATCTTGGAGTCTTCATCCTCTAAGTGGCGTGATCATCAAACCAAAGCATTCATCTCCATAAGTTCTTCTTTCTTTCATCTCCATTATCATACAAAGCATAAACATGTCTTAAGCTTCTTTGTTCGGTTCATCTTCCTTCTCTTGCACTTATGTTCGGCTGTTTGCATTTGTTTCTGTTCTGATTCGGTTCTGTAGCTCCAATTCACATTCTGTTCGGTTCTTATGCTTTCTTAAGATTTTTAATCGGTGCAATTGCATTTTTACACAATTTGTTCGGTTCAATTGACAATAGATGGCTCCTCCATATGAGTTTGGTGTTTGGTGCAAGTCTTGGTGAGTTCTTGAAACATAGAACCTTGATCCAATTCTATTATAAGTGCCTAAGCTATCTCCAACTCAAGTTGAGTCCATAGAATATCAAAGAATCATTTCTTCTTTGCTATTGGATTCATATCATGTGGTATCTAGAGTTTATGTGTGTTCTTGTTTAATTTTTGAGTTGTGTTGCACTTTAATTCAAGAGTTCTATAATTATTGTTGTTTACATTTCTGTTTTTAGGCTTATTTTGAGTTTTATTGCTGTTTTCTTAATTGTGCCTATCATATGTTTGTTTATTTTCCTTTTTGAATCCATACAAGTTTTGTCATAGTCATGTTTTTCCAAGAATGTCATCACTTCTTGTAGTACTTTTATTGAATTTTTTGTTTCTTGCTTTGGTGTAAAACAGTTTTCTGAGTTTTATACTTGATCCTTTGTGCATTTTCTGTTTTAGTTTTGAGTTCATACTTGTATTTTAGACCTATACAAGTTCCTATACATCATTTCCATTATGTCTTTGCTAGTTGTTAATTTTGTTTTTCATTCCTGTTAGGATTCCTCTGTTTTACTGAAAACGTGCTTACTCTTTCGATTTATTGCAATTGATTTACTCACTGGAAATTTCTGAAACTCTGGATTTGTGTTCTTTAAAGTGTTATAAAAGAGTAGAAAAAAGAAGTACTCAAAAATTCAAAGTACAAAAAAAATGATAAATCAAAAACAAAAAGTGTGCAATTCTGCCGAAAAAAAAAATACGGTAATCTGGCAACGATTTTGAAAACTTTATCTCAATTAATTGGCTTACTGTTTTTGAGTAATTCCAGTGCCATTGTTGAGCTAAAATCTTGAAGTTTCTGTGGTTAAAATTTCATAATCCAGTTCGCTTTATATCATTCCAGTTAAATCAGTGAACATCAAGCACAGTTTGCATAAAAAAAAAAAAATTCCAGTAGCTTGTTTTTTTGTTTTCTTCATCTACTCTAGTACTTTTCTTTAGGTATCTTTTGTGTTCCTTCTTTTTCATTGAGTACCTTATTTTTCTTGCTTGTCTTTTGTTCATTAATCTTTGAGTTTGTCATACATCTAGTATTCCTTTTGTTATAGCCTTTTATTGCTTATACCTTTTCTTGCTTGTCTTTCTTTATTCCTTGGTTTTGTGGTGAAGTGCTTTGAAGATTGTGTGCTCTTGCTTTGGCATCTTTCATTTGAGGATTACAAAGGCCTCAAGATAAGCTTGGTGCAGAGAGTATTCTTTCTTTGAGAGTGATTTTTCAGTGCCACTTCACTTAGGCAATTGGTTCCAAATTTTTTTAGCTAACTTTGTTTTCTTAACTTTGTTTGCTGTTTTGTTGTTTGCTGTTTTCTTTTCCAAATGGCTGCTTATTCCAGTGATGAGTATTACAACAAGCATTCTCCTAGCAAAGCTTCTGTCCTTGGTGAATTAAAAGAGGCCAAGCTAACCATTACACAAAAGGATGAAGCTATTACACAACAAGTTGAAGCTATTAGACGGTTGGAGGAAAGATTGCAAAGCCTTGAAGTGCAGCAAGCTAGACCGTCTCATTCTCACCATGGTTCACGACATTCTCATAGACCTTCATCAAGAGGTTCTTCCAATGATCATGGACATGAAGAAGAACATAGAAGAAGGAGACCTCAACCCAACTTTCATGGTTATAGACCACCTTATGCTCATGAAGATAAACGTGAAGATGGCTATTACCGTGATGCAAAGGCCAAGCTACCTTCGGTGAAAATTCCTAGTTTCAATGGGGATAGTGATCCTAATGCGTATCTAGATTGGGAGGCTAAATGTGAACAGATTTTTGACCTCCATGAGATCTTAGATGAGCACAAATATAAGCTAGCCACCTTAGAATTTAGTGATTATGCCATGAAATGGTGGCATGGTGTTGTAAAGGACATTATCTATCACAAGGGTCCTCCCGTGGACTCTTGGGACTCTTTAAAGGATCAAATGCGTCGTAGGTTTGTGCCACCACACTTTAGGAAAGACCTCATGTTGAGACTCCAACGGTTTCAACAAGGCACGCTAAGTGTGGATGCTTATTATAAGGAATTAGAAACGCTTTTGCTTAAAGTTGATTTGAAAGAAAGTGATGAAGCTATGATTGCTAGGTTTTTGAGTGGTCCAAGGAAGGATATTCAAGATGTTGTTGAGTTACAAGAGTATTCATTATTGGGTTCTTTAGTTCATATTGCAATGAAGGTGGAAGCCCAACTTGCTAAGAAAAATTCTTTCAAAATTGCTCCCAATGATGGTTACTACAACAATTCTTGGAGGAACAAAAAGTCTTTTTCTAAATTTCCTTTCAAAGATTCTTCTTTCAAACTAAAGGAATCTAAGCCTTCTACATCTAGGCCTAAATCCCCAACTAAATCGTCTAGTAAGAAATGCTTTAAGTGTATGGGTTATGGTCACATTGCGTCTAATTGTCCTTCTAAAAGGAATATGTTTGTGCATAATGGCATTGTTATGAGTGAGAATGATTCGGATTCATCTAGGCATTCTTCACCTTCTAGGGCGTCTAGTGAGCATGAGAGTGAGAGTCCACTTGAAGGAGATTTGTTAGTTGTGAGAAGACTTCTTGGACAAGTTTCACAACCTTTTGATGAAAGTCAAAGGGAAAATATTTTTCATACAAAATGTCTTATTCAAAACAACATTTGTTCTTTAATAGTGGATGGGGGTAGTTGTGCTAATGTGGCTAGTACAAGAGTAGTAGATAAACTTGGATTGCCTACTATCTCTCATACAAAGCCCTACAAATTGCAATGGCTTAGTGAAGTAGGAGAAATAGTTGTGAATAAACAAGTCCTCATCCATTTCTCCATTGGAAAATACAAAGATGAGGTATTATGTGATGTTGTGCCCGTGGAAGCAACACATGTTCTTTTGGGAAGGCCTTGGCAATTTGATAGAAAAGTTTTTCATGATGGCTTTACCAACAAACTTTCTTTTGATTTCCATGGTCACAAGGTTACTTTAAAATCTCTCTCTCCAAGAGAAGTCCATGAGGACCAAATCATTATGAAAAAAAAGAGGGAGGGTGAAAAAGATAAAAAAAGTCCTAAGCCTACACTTCTTGTGTCTAGGCATGAGGTTCAAAGGGAAATAGTGGCTCACAATCCTATCTTCTTAGCTATCCCTAGACCTCTTAAGTTAGAACCACTTGTTGATAGTTCTCATGACTTGGATAATTTGGTAAAGGAGTTTCAAGATGTGTTTCAAGATCCTCCAAAAGGCCTTCCACCTTTGAGAGGGATTACACACCAAATTGATTTGATTCCGGGATCTTCCTTGCCAAATCGTCCGGCCTATAGAACCAATCCAAGTGAAACCAAGGAAATTCGCCAACAAATAGAGGCTTTGATTGAAAAAGGATGGGTCCAAGATAGCATGAGCCCTTGTGCTATGCCTATTATCCTTGTCCCTAAGAAAGATGGCACATGGAGAATGTGTTCGGATTATAGGGCTATAAATAACATCACAATTAAGTATAGGCATCCCATACCTAGGCTTGATGATTTGTTGGATGAATTGCATGGTTCAAAAATCTTTACAAAGATTGATCTTAAAAGCGGCTACAATCAAATCCGTATCAAACCGGGTGATGAATGGAAGACGACTTTTAAGACCAACTTTGGCTTATATGAGTGGTCAGTTATGCCCTTTGGCTTAACTAATGCTCCAAGTACTTTCATGCGCCTCATGCATCATGTTTTGAGACCTTTCATTGGTAAGTTTGTTGTTGTTTATTTTGATGATATACTCATTTATAGCTTATCTTTGAAAGACCATAGGTTGCATGTTAGGAAAGTTTTAGAAACCCTTAGGAAGGAACATTTGTATGCTAACCTTGCTAAATGTATGTTTGCACTTGATAATATAGAATTCCTAGGGTTTGTTGTGAGTAGCAAAGGGGTCCATGTGGATCAAGCTAAGGTGGTGGCCATTCAAAATTGGCCTACACCTAAATCCATGAATGAAGTCCGAAGTTTCCATGGACTTGCTTCTTTTTATAGAAGATTTGTACCTAACTTTGGTACAATAGCCGCACCACTCAATGATATAGTAAAAAAGGATGTGGTTTTTCAATGGGGAGAAGCACAACAAAAAGCTTTTGATATTTTGAAGGAAAAATTGACTAATGCTCCCATCTTAGCCCTTCCTAATTTTGCTAAAACCTTTGAGATTGAGTGTGATGCTTCAAGCATAGGCATTGGGGTTGTTGTCCTTCAAGAGGGCCACCCCATAGCTTATTTTAGTGAGAAATTGAAAGGAAGTCATCTCAACTATTCCACTTATGATAAAGAGTTATATGCACTTGTTAGGGCTTTGTTTACTTGGCAACATTATCTTTTTCCTAAAGAGTTTGTGATTCATAGTGATCATGAATCTCTTAAATATTTGAAAAGCCAAAACAAACTTAACAAGAGGCATGCTAAATGGGTGGAATTCCTTGAGCAATTTCCTTATGTGATCAAACACAAGCAAGGCAAAATAAACATTGTGGCCGATGCACTTTCAAGAAGATATGCCTTGATTACCCTTTTGGGTTCTCAATATCTTGGCTTTGATCACATTAAGGATCTTTATCATGATGACCTTGATTTTTCTCCTATCTATCAAGAGTGTCTTAAAGGAGGACACAAAGATTTTTTTATACAAGATGACTTTCTTTTCAAAGGAAAACGTCTTTGTGTTCCCCAATGCTCAATTAGATTATCTCTTGTTAGAGAAGCACATGAGGGAGGATTAATGGGTCACTTTGGGGTTGCTAAAACTTTGGATGTGTTGCATGAACATTTCTATTGGCCTCATATGCATAAACATGTTCATAGTTTGTGTGATAAATGCATAGCTTGCCGCAAGGCTAAATCTAGGATGCATCGCCATGGTCTATATACTCCTCTCCCTATCCCTTCAATGCCTTGGGTTGACATCTCTATGGATTTCATCTTAGGATTACCCAAGACATCAAAGGGAAAGGATTCCATTTTTGTGGTAGTGGATTGTTTTTCAAAGATGGCTCACTTTATTCCTTGCCACAAAGTGGATGATGCATGTCATATTGCAAACCTCTTCTTTCAAGAAGTGGTTCGTTTGCATGGGATTCCTAGAACTATTGTGTCCGATAGAGATCCAAAGTTCTTGAGTCACTTTTAGAAGACCTTGTGGGGTAAGCTTGGTACTAAGCTTTTATTTTCTACCACTTGTCACCCACTGATGAGAATCAAAAAGATGTTATCAATAGAAGAAATGGACAAGGGCCAAAGCATTTAAAGTTCTTCTTATTAGTCTTTGCAAAAGATGAGGCCCAAGCCGAAAGCCCAAGCCCAAGCCCAAGAAGCCCAAGTCCAAACCATGAGGAGCAAGGCCAAGCATTAAATAAAAGAGCATCATTTGAATTACTCTTGTATAGTTGGAGGAGGTGTGGATATTAAATAAAGGAGTGTGAATATGTAAAATAAAGTCACATTGTCCATGTGACTTAGGAGAGTAGGTGTAGGTGTAGTTTTTAGGAGGTGTCATAGTAGAAAAAGGTCACACCTCCCATGTGACTTGTTTTTTGTGGGAATTTCAAATGAGTTTCATTTGAATTTTCCCACCTATTTTTCAGCACCCTCACACTATAAATAGAGGTATGGGCTCTTGTAAAATTCAGAATTGGAAATTAGATGTAGAGAAACTATACTCAAGTTTAGAGAGAAATTGTGAGTTTTGTTGTCTCCTTCTTCCTTTGCCTTATCTTGTGTGTCAATGGAGAGCTTCAAGTGGCGGCAACCTTTCACTTATCTTGGAACAAGACTCCAAGTGGCGTGATGCAGTTCCAAATTCTCAAATCCAGCAAGCTTCTTCCAATAAGTGTTCATTCTTTCATCTTTTGCAATTTAAATCGGTAGTTTGGTTTGTTTTAGTGATCTTCATCCTTTTCACCGTTTGGTTTTGTATTTCTTAGCTTGTTCTTCAATTCTGTTCGGTTCTTGTGTTTCTGTTTTCAATTGCACTTTTATCTTGTTCCATGGAAGTATACAAGGCAATAGCACTCTTATTGAGTTTGGATCATCATTTTGGAAGGCTATGTCTCCATTGATGACTCCTTAAGCTTCCTTGATTCCATTTCTGTTTTCAGCTTGTTGTCTTGTGGTTTTAATTTCGTTTCCTTTGTTTTAAGCACTCCTTGATCCTTAAATTGTTGTTAATTTTCTCATATAATGTTGTATTCAAAAGTATTAAAGTGTCTATGTTCAATTCAACTCGTATCACCCACAAACCGATGGTCAAACCGAAGTGGTCAATAGAACTTTAGGTCAACTATTGAGATGCTTCATTTCCGGGAATCCTAGAGTGTGGGAGAATTTACTACCCCATGTTGAGTTTGCATATAACCGTGTAGTAAATTCTACCACCTCAAATTCTCCTTTTGAGGTTGTCTATGGGTTCAACCCCTTAACACCTCTTGATCTTCTTCCTATTCCCATTCTTGGAGATGTCTTGTGCAAAGATGGGGATGAAAAGGCTTCTTTTGTGAAAACTTTGCATAAAGACATCAAGATGAGAATTGAGAAGAAGGTTGGCAAGTATGCTGAACTTGCCAATAAAAGGAGAAAAGCATTGTTGTTTGAGGAAGGTGATTGGGTTTAGCTCCATTTGAGGAAGGATCGCTTTCCTACTCAAAGAAATTCCAAACTAATGCCTCGTGGTGATGGACCTTTCCAAGTCCTCAAAAGGATTAATGACAATGCTTATGAGTTAGATATGCCTGATACATACCTTGGTAGTCATACATTTAATATCAGTGATCTAACTCCTTTTTTTGTAGGTCTCCAGAATTCGTGGTCGAATTCTCTCCAACTCGGGGAGTATGATGGAGATCAAGTTCAAGACCAAATGGAGGCCAATACTCAAGGACAAGAAGAGGAAGAGGCTCAAGTGCTAGACGCTCATGGAGTTGGTAGCCCATCTCAAAGGCTTACAAGAAGTCAATTCAAAGCATTAGGAAATAATGGGAGGTTGTTCTCTCTTTTTGTAATATCTTTGTTCGAAGGTGCTTAGAGGGAAACATAAGAAACCTCTTTTGTAAAAGCACCTTTAGGTCTTTAGTTTAGGAAAATAGTAGGAAGCTTGGGGGGTGTGAGCTTAGTAGAGAGGTGTAGACGTAATAGGGAGGTGCCAAATTAAGAGAGGAAGTCACACCTTCCTCATGCTCTAGGATTGGCGCCACTTTTATGTCATTTGGGGGGGAATTTTGAATTTAATTAGCTTTTCATTTCAGCACCTCTTAGGCTATAAATAAAGGTGCTTACCTTGTAAAATTCAGATTCGAAAATTGTAATAGAGAAACTCTACTCAATTTGAGAGAGAATTTGTGAGAGTTTGCTTCTCCTTCACCTTGTCTTATCTTAAGTGCATTTGGTTCTCTCAAGTGGCAGCACTAGCTCACTCATCTTGGAGTCTTCATCCTTTAAGTGGCGTGATCATCAAACCAAAGCATCCATCTCCATAAGTTCTTCTTTCTTTCATCTCCATTATCATACAAAGCATAAACATGTCTTAAGCTTCTTTGTTCGGTTCATCTTCCTTCTCTTGCACTTATGTTCGGCTGTTTGCATTTGTTTCTGTTTTGATTCGGTTCTGTAGCTCCAATTCACATTTTGTTCAGTTCTTATGCTTTCTTAAGAATTTTAATCGGTGCAATTGCATTTTTACACAATTTGTTCGGTTCAATTGACAATAGATGGCTCCTCCATATGAGTTTGGTGTTTGGTGCAAGTCTTGGTGAGTTCTTGAAACATAGAACCTTGATCCAATTCTATTATAAGTGCCTAAGCTATCTCCAACTCAAGTTGAGTCCATAGAATGTCAAAGAATCATCTTTGCTATTGGATTCATATCAAGTTTAGTATATTTTATCTCAACTAAAGTTTTCAATTGAGTTGACAAGTAGAGTTGATTTTGCTTTTTTTTTTAAACAAATGATAATTAATATTTTTAAAAATAAAAATATATAGTTAAAAAAATTTATTTTATAAATAATACCAAAATTTAATTTTCTTTTATTTAAGAAAATGATATATAAAGTGAAGAATTAAAATGAATTTTTTTTACAATAATTTTAAATAAATTTGGTTAAAAATTATTTGTTTGATAAATTAAAAATATTTAGTATTTTTTAAATATTGTTAAAATTAAAAATTCACTTATAAAACTTATGATATGATTTATGTATAAATTTTTCGATTATATAATATATGAAAGTATAAATTATATAATATGTAAAAAGTAATAATATACATGAATTTATGTAAAATAAATGTATTAAAAAATAAATTAAATTATTAAATATAAGTCATTAAAAGAATATGATATTAAAATATTTGATGAGTATCATTACAAAGGATGACTCTACTGTCTAAATGGACAATTTTCTCTACAGTCCCACCTCTGCCCCCTCCTACCCTTCCATCCGAACAACAACCACAAGGACAACCACGAAGACAACGAAGAAAATCACCATGTAACACAGTTTCTCATAGATGACAACTTTTCCTACATTTCTATTCTCTAATCATGTATAAATTGTACTTGTTTATCATTTTATAAATATTGTTTAAACAATACTCTTTTTATTTATAATTGTATCAACTTTAAACGCTACTTGACGAACATAATTTCAATTTTTTAAAAACAACAAAAATATTTTTAATTTTAACAATATTTAAAAAGTACTAAATTGTTTACATTTATTACACAACCTATTTCTAATCCAACTTAATTTTAGGTAACTTTGTTTTTTGTGAAAAAAAAATAGTTTTAATTTTTTTAATATTTATCTATAAAATACAAATTTTCACAATATTCTTATTCTTATTTAGTTCATGCAATTTTAAACAGTTTTTAAATTATTATTATGTACAATTTTTAATTTTAAAAATTATTAATTATTTTAAAAAAATCAACTGAAGTTGTGAACAAAATTTACAACTTTAATTGAGATAAATATTTGTCTTCATAAGACGAGCAGAGATGGAAAAGGAATGAGAAAATGCAAAGGAGGTGAGAAAGACACACGGATTCAACTTGGAAACGAAGAAAAGGATATGTAGCTACCAACAAAATTTTATAGATTTTGTAGGTAAATCAAAATTACCAAAGAATTACTCATAAAGAAAATGTTCTCTAGCTAACGCGAGCATAGATAACTTTTTTGTGGATCATATATACGGAGATAATTGAAACCATGAGTATTACATAAAAGATTATTTAGGGATGGCAAAGCGGGCCAGCCCGCCCCGCATTGGCCCACCCCGCGCTTGGTCCGCAAAAATGCGGGACGGGTTGGCCCGCCCCGCAAAGTTATTGCGGGCTAGAATTCCTAACCCGCTCCGCATAAGAGCTGGCCCGCGTTCTTTTTTTTAAAAAATTAAATATTTATTTTTTTACATTTTGTTATTAAAAAATTGTCAAATTAAACCTATATATTTGTTATTATCAAACCTAATTTTTTTTCCTTCCTTTTCAAATATAGTCAAACATCAAAACATTAAGATAAATATCAAATATCACTATTCTTCCACTTCCAAAACATTAAAAATACCTAATTCCAAAACATTAAACATAAACATTAATTCAAAAACATTAAACATAAACATTATTGACATTCTTCCATTTCAATAACATTGGATGCCACCTTAGTAGAACCTTCATCCATTTTTTCATAATTATAATCTTACCCGTCATCTGCATATATTAAAACAATGACAATTAATTAATTAATTTTTCATAAAAATAATACAATAAAAATAAGATAACTTTTGGCTCAATTAATGGTTTGGTCATGGGTAACTTCTAAAATACCCTCTGCTTACTTCTCCTGTGTCTTGCTCCTTTATCGTGTTTAAAATTGATTTAATTGGAGTTTAGGTTGCCCTGCTGCTACTAAGTGTCAATATTTTTTTCTTGCGGGTTTGCGGGCCAGCCCGCCCCGCCCCGCAACTGGCCCGCGCGGGTTGCGGGCTAATGCGGGACGGGCTAATGCGGGTTAGCGGGTTGAAAAGGTCATCCCACCCCGCGTTTTTTACCTGCGGGCTGCGGGCCGGCCCGCACGGCCCGCCCCGCTTTGCCATCCCTAAGATTATTTATGTGGGTATTACCTACATACACCTTCTAATTTGTGAAGCGCAAAATATTAAATAACCGATTCAATAAATTTGTTTTTATTTTGGATTCGACTTAGGTTCAACTTATGTTAAATTAGAGAAAAGTTTAATATTTTTAAAAACAAATTAAATGTGACTCAGCAATTAAATCTTATTGATTTACTTTTTTTTTTCTATTATGTTTCCATGATTTTCTCTCTTATTTATATATATATATATATTATTTTATTTTATTCTTAAGATTTAATTTGTTTACTAGACTGTTTTAATAGAAGGTCTTAATTAGAAGGTCTATTATAAATAGACTTATATGTAGACCATCTATTATCAAGTTTAGAATTTAAACCATTTGTAGTTAAAATTTAAGTAGCTAATTAGATATCAATTTAAAAACTATTTATCAATAATAGAAACTAATTTAGATAAAAAAAAAAATTAGTCTCTAAAATAATATCTAAGTTAATTGATATAGCGACTAATTATTTTTTGTCTTTAAAATTGGTTTATATATTTAATGTTTTTCTACTAGTGTTGGTTGAGTCTAAAAGAGTACAGTGTAAGGATCGAGAAAATTAATCTTGGAGTAGAAGTGGTACAATTAAATGACACATGAATATTTTATTATTAAAGTTAAAAGAGTATATAAATTGTATCGACTTGAGCGTTATTAACCACTGGTAATGTTGGTGCCACGTAAGCGAGTCCCACAAGCGGCGTGAGCCAGTACCTCGCAAAGCATGCGCGCCAAGGAGCCAAGAGTGGTCAGACATCGGTCATCAGGATGTATCAATCTGCCACTAGACAATGTGGAAAGATCGGACATTAGGAACCCAAACAATAGAGCTGGGCCACGAGAGATGGATCTCAGACCAAACACCAGTTATCAGTAAGGGAGAAGCATAGATCACGAGGGCCCATGCTTGCAGAGTGGATGACGCGTTTAGGCGTAACACAAAGTGTAGAGCCATTGGAAAGATATGACCGGCGAGGGTCACGTTCCAGCGGTGAGCTGCATGCATGGCACGTGAACAGCTAGGGCACTCCCAAAGGCGGGTGACCCCAGAGATCAAGTGGACGAGGAGGCACCCAGGTGGTCACCCCTTTAGAGATTGCACTCCAGTTAGGGACCCCACGCGCTAGGTTATCCTAAGAGTAAGGTAACAACAGTGTTGGGCCCGCCCATCAGAAAGGCCCATTTCGGGCAAAGAGGAAACCCTAGTTTCAGTCTATAAATAGTAAAGTAACAAACTTGACAAAGGCAAGCCCCTTGCGTCGCTAAACACACACAATAACAAGTTACACAATTTCGGTGTTTCATAGCCCTAGTACTGACTTGAGCGTCGGAGTGCAAACGGCTTTTAGGGCGCCCTTTGTCTTTGTGTTTTTAGGTGTTCATCACAGGAGAAGCACGTGCGAACGCGAGGATTCTGGACGTAGGAATGACGTAGGCGCACGCAGGCATTTCGGGTCAATCGGCAGGAACATTTGGCACCACCGTGGGACACGATACAAAACACTGTCCCACTGCCAAGAACCAGGAAGATCCAGGAGATGAGAAGTACGAGGCAAGGACCTGTTGTACCAAACGGGGGTGGGGGCCTCACCCTGCAACAGGTTATGGAGGCGATGCGAGCCCTTCAGGAAGAGATGGTCGTGTCGAGATCAAACCAAGAACGAATCCAAGCTAACTTGGTAGCATCGCAAGCTACGAGCGAAGAACTGCGTCGTTCAAACGAGGAACTGCGCAAAGACCTGCAAACCCACACGGCTGAGCGTGAAGGTGCAGATCAGGAGCTTGTGACACCAACCAGAGAGTTCCCAACACCGTTCTCACAAGAGATCGTGGATGTAGCGATACTAGCCACGCTCATAGGGCCCAAGGTGACCTTCACTGGGATGGAAGACCCGGAGGCCCACCTTACGGCTTTCCATTCACAGATGATGCTGGTTGGGGGCTCCGATGCGGTGCGATGCAAGCTGTTCATGAGCACTTTGGCAAGAACAGCGATGGACTGGTTCATCAGCCTCTCTGATGGCCATGTAACGTCGTTCTTGCAACTCATAAAGCTGTTCAGGGCACAATACATCGCGAATCGAGCTCCCCCGTCAGTCTCTTATGACCTCTTTGATGTAAGACAATATCAAGTAGAGTCTTTGAAGGAGTTCCTCCATCGCTTTGGAACGCAAGTGGTTAGGTTGAACCTTACAGAAGAAAAGATGATCGTGCACGCGTTCAGGAAGGGCATCGTGTCGGGATCCTTTAGCGAGTCACTCATCTGAAACCACCCTAAGACCTTCGCCGAGATAAGGTGTCCCATATTGTGGCGGAGGAAGAAGTTAGTGAAAAGCGCACATGTGTGGTTCCCACACGGTCGCGTGCGACAGGTCATCCTCAAACCCTAAGGGTACACGAGGCAACGACAGGGATGAAGACCCTCGTGAAGCAGTAACCCTCTCAACCAAGAAAGCCAAATGCAAGGGGGCGCGAGAGAGATAACGTGCCACCAAGGCACGACTTCGTGGTAGAATTGAAGGACCTAATCGCTATCCCAAATATAGCTGAGAGGCTGAAGGTACCTCCCAAGACCGACAAGAGGTTCGGGCCCAATAAGAACGCCTAGTGTGAGTTCCACCAAGCATTCGACCATCCCATACGCAATTGCTTGGTGCTGGGACACCAGCTAGACGAGTTGGTGAAGAACGGTCTCCTAAGAGATTATTTGCAAGAAAAACAGGGGACCGAGGACATGGCGGCAGCAGGGGGTGGCCTGGGGCACGAAGTCCCCGTGCATGGTGAGGTCCACACCATCGCAGGAGGGTTCTCGGGAGGAGGTTGTACCACTTCTCAGCGAAGGAGATACGTGCGAACAATGATGTCGGTAGAAGCACATAGGACCAACGACGCCTTCGACGTCGACCTGGTCTTTACCAAGGCCAACCTTGAGGACGTTGTCCCCCATGACAACGATCCAGTGGTGATCTCAATGGTAACCACAGGGAGGAAGGTGCACCATGTGCTGGTAGATCAGGGAAGCTTGGCAGACGTGATGTTCTAGACGACTTTCAAAAAACTGCAACTATCCCCCGACATGCTAAGGCCCTACGGTGGCTCTCTCTACGGTTTTGCAGGAGACCAGGTAGAGGTGCGCGAATACTTGGAGTTGAGGACCACCTTCACGGATGGCACCACGTCACTTACGGAGAGCATCAGTTACCTTGTTGTCAATGCCTCCTCTGCTTATAATATGTTGTTGGGTAGACCAAAGCTGAATAGGTTAGGGGCTGTGCCGTCAACAAGGTACATGAAGATGAAGCTACCGAACTTGACAGGAAAGGTGATTACCATCAAATCAGATCAAAAGGAGGCCAATAGATGCTACGAGAACAACCTCAAAACAAAGAGATGAGTATCTATGGTCATTAGTAGGCCCTCGTACACAGGGGAAGCAGAGTATGCCAAGGACCTGAAGAAAGACAGCAGGTACCGGAGAAGGCAACCCTATTGTTTTCACGACAGGTCTCCCCCGTACGAGACGTTTTGTTTAGAAAAACAGAGGTCCTCGGGACGAAGTATGCAGACTTGAGGCGCTGAAGTAGGGCTCGGTTCCTTGCACATGAAGTGCAACCGATTTCAAGTTTTATTTCAGTTAAGCAAGAGTATTGTACATGGTATTAGGGGACACTCTTTTTCCCTTATAAGGGTTTTTTAACGAGGTCACCAGAAAAATTTCGATTGAAATATTTTCTCGAGTTATGTACAATTCAGTAAAAACTTGTTTCCTAGCGCTAGAAGTCTCGTGGGCAGAGAGGTAGGTTCGTGAGAGAACACCTCCCCTTTTCGAGTGAAAACGTTAAGGTTAAACGAAATAGTTTGTGAGATAAATCCTCCGCGCCTTTGAGCGAAGCCGTGGTCACTTAATTTTTTCACAGAGTCTAATATTCCTATAACCTCTAACCTTAAAGTGTCTACCCTTTTGAACTTTGGCTTTGATGTCTCCAAATCTATGTGGATTGCTTGAAGACTTTGATGATGGGTTTTTGGGTGTGTTTTGGGTAGTTTGAATTTGTCCTAAACCCTAAACCCTAAACCCTAAACCCTAAACCCTCCACTCATGGATTTGATCCAAGATTATTTGATTTTAATCCCTTTGAAAAAGATGTGTTATCAAAGAGAAGCAGAAAAACAACTTGTTGATTTTTCGTTTTAATCGGTTGTTTTTCTCTCAGCTTGTTTGAAGGGTTTTTAAACTGTTTGACTTTGGTTGACTTTGCTGTTAAACCAATTCAGTCGGTTATTTCAAAAAAATCAACTGATTGTTTTTTGAAAATCCTTAACAGAATTAGTTTAACTGATTCAATATGTTTTGTTTGTTTTAAAACTGATTTGGCTTTTGCATTAAATGATTTTAACAACTGATTGGAGTATAAATAAGTGGTTATACGCTCCTGGTTGTTATGGATTCAAATTAACACTTTCAAAATAAGTTTTTCCAAGATTGCTTAAGACTTTGGAGTTTTTGCTAAGAGTGGAATAGGACTGTTGTGTATTCTTTCAATCCAATTTGTGATTGTATCAGGTGTATTCTATTCCTTTCTCTCTTTGATTTGTATTTCTGTAAAGATATGGTGTTGCACAAAGTCAGAGGGTGTTCTAATCTGTGTTATGTTGTAGCCAAAGGAAGTGGGTGTTCTTGAGGGGTTCAAGATCACTTCTTTGGTGTGTGTGTGTAATTTGTAATATGTTGTTGGTTACATAATGGAATACCCAGTGGTTTCTGGGGATTGGATGTAGCTCTTGGTGAAGAGTGAACCAGTATAAACATTCTGTGTGAATCTCTCTATCCTTACACTATTTAAATTGCTTTAACTTTGTTTTTATAAAGTGTTGATAAAAACAACCGACTGTTTCATAAAAACAACCGATTGATTTTATGCATCAAGCTTAAAAACATATTTATGTTTGGT